>NC_045511.1:37163859-37484819 GCF_009650955.1 Corvus moneduloides
TCTTCTCTATATGCAGCCACATTTGGGCAGGGGGAAGACCCTCAAAGAGAAATATTTATCAGATGATCCTCAGGGCCCCAGAGCACTAGATCTTTTCCTCCTCACAGTTGACTCCAGAACTGAAACAAATGGTGCCGCCTGCAGCTGGCCTCCGTGGCTTCACCCTTGCAATTGCTCCAGCCTCCATCACTCTAGGGGCATGCCACAGCTGATAAGAGCCCAGACTGAGGAGCAGTGTGGTGGAGAGGCTGCCCTCTCTGTGGCCAAGAGCCCTGGAGCTGGAGTTCTGCTGCTAGGCACAGATCTGCAGGGGGATGCTGCCATCTGCCCTTAACACATTGCCCATTTAAGGGAAGGGATTAATTTTGCATAAGGCCGTTTAGTGCACCAGGGTGCACATACAAACCTGGAAAGCTAACTTTCAGGTACCAGATACTGAGGAAGTGTCACTTATGTGTCTCTTTGAGTATCTGATGGTTATCTCTTGAGGTGACTTTATTCCAAGGAGATAGGGATTTCTGTTGCCCCTGAGAAGTGTTAATGGTACCTATAGGTGCCAATAGCCTTCTCTCACCTAGAGAAAAAGCCATCCAAAACAAAATTAGAAGTAATTTCCCACACTTTTTTATCCAGAGTTATTTGGGGGTTCCTTTTGTTTTTAATTGGCGTATTTGAGATTACTAAGGTTGTATTTTGCTATTCGTCTTTCATTGACAATTCTGTGTCAGCAGGCTACACATCTGGATCATTACACCCATAAATTTCATACACCTGAGCAAATATACAGTAACTTTATAACTTGTCTTCCATCTATTGGAAGGGTAATATAGTACAGCAGGCTGGCTTATATGTCAAGCAGCCCTGTGAATCAGAATTACATAACCATAGAATATCTTGAGTGGGAAGGTACCATCAAGGATCATCAAGTCCAACTCTTGTATCCACAAAGGGGAACCTAAATGTTAAACCATATATATTTAGGAGCATTGTCCAAAGTTATAGGTGTACATCTTGTGGAGGCCTATCTAGCTACACTGCAATCATCACCTGTAATTCACCGTCTGCCTCATCTTTTACAGCACGGTCATGTACAAGCATGAGAGACTTAATGACAAAACAGCAGCTGTATACCTGCCCTCTGCAAAATTACCCAGCTTTGTGAGTACTCCTTGTGATTGCAAAGCACCTTCTTGGTCAGAGAAGATATTAAAACCTGTAATTCCCTCCACATTTGGCTGATTGACCTTGCCCTTAGCTTATGCTGCTGTGAGGGTGACTTCTTGATAAGGTCATGAAGCTGCCATATGTCACTGGAATAAAATCAGATGCCTTATGCATGTTGGGTCTAGCATTTGTCCTCAGGTACATGCTGGCACAGAAATAGCTTTCATTAGCAGCTGTCTTCATCTGCTGAAGCCCAAACATATCTTTACAAAACTACAATTTATAATCCAGCCTGTGAGGCTTCAGTTCAGATATTATTTGTTTGATAATGTTTGGATGAAATGTTGGGAATGTACTACCAGGACAGAAGCACTGGTAAAGGCTCAAAAGCAAACAACCAGAAAGGCACTGGCATTAAAGGAAGCACACTGTCCAGCTGAGCCTCCAGCAGCTGGTCCCAAGGACTCAGATCTCTTTCTCTGACAGCTGAGATACTTCTCTGAGCTTCACACTTTGTCTGGGGCAGAGCTTGTCACCTTTCACTGGCTTTCTGTGAGCAGAAATAGACATACAACCTGTGAAGTTCCAATGAAAGGACTGGGTCTGGCAGGACTATGGCAGACATTTTCAACCCATCTGTAGAGTTTTCTGTCACTGGACAGCCAAACAGTGTTGAACATTAAATTTTTTATAGCCATGGCACCTAACATCCTGCATCTCTTATCAGCAATGCATCTTTTTGCACGTTTTCTATGATATGATGTTTGTATCTTCCCCATAAACAGAAAGCTAGATGTGATTAATTCTATTTATAAATCATTGCAAAAGGTTATAAACAAGAATAAATCTCATATATATATACACCAAAGAAACAGATAGTTCTGTCTCCTATACTAACATAAAAGCTCTAGTCAAATTCTAGAAAGTTTTGTGGGGAAAATTGTACTTCATGTTTTTGAATCACCAAGATTATGTCCTTCCAAAAAGTATGAAGAGGAGTATCAGGAAAAAATTTGATTAAAAATAAAGAAGTGGTACAATGCTGAAAAGACAAGCAAGAGCATCTTTGTACAGAACAAGCAGAGAGTCAGGATCAAAAAGAAAAACTGGTGTCAAAAAACCTCCCCACCTGATTCTGTACATGAACTAAAGAGTGTTTCTTGGACCAAAACCTTTAAAAAAAAAAGACAAAATATTATCAAACTTGTCAAGTCCCCTGTTTACATGTCAGCCTTGTTCTTCCAGTCCCAGCATTATGTTTCCTCACCTCAAATTTGTTTTATGCAGCACCAGTACTGAAGCTACTCCTTGTACATGGAGGAAATCTCTCATGGAAGACAAAGTGCCTGTACACCTTAATTAGCTTTGAAGGTACCTTATGGAGGCCATGTGATGTTAAAATGAATCTGAGCCTATCTGTTAGGCTGGTGTTGGTTTGCTAAATTGTGCCAATAGCATTTATGATGCATATTGGTAACAGAGATGGAAATTTCTTATTGCTTTTAACACCAGTCTTTAGGGGAAATAAGAAATAAAGAAGCATGCTTCCTGCTCTGTGTTTCTGCCTTCCACTGCTCTTCACAGAGGCTGTACCCCATCACTCTCTGTGTGGACATGTGAGAAGCAACTCAGTGGAGAAAAAGATTTGTGCAGATACGCTGTGCAGTACATCTCCAGCAGTGCAATAACATGCAACAAAAGCCAATTAAGGACATTCCTATGCTGTGTTCTTCTTTTATCTGAGCACATATGATATGCCTATCACTAGCCATGCTAACCAAAAACAACTGCAAAGTTCAACAGTGCTAAAATACACGGAGGCCAACAGCTAGAACAGGTAATCACACATGCAGGTAAATCTATGCAGCAAATATGAATTCCAGGAGCCAAGTATGTATATCCAGTATTGCAACTTTCTCAAGTAGATAGCAAGACCACAGAGGCAGGCACCTATTGTCCCCTTTGTACTGATATGATCCACAGTCAGACAGGTCCACTCACTTATTCATCCAAAATATTTTCTCATTACATTGGCCTAATTTCTAGATAGACCGTCTCTGCCGACAGAGGGATGTGGCAGAAGCATGCAGCAAAAGTGAAGAGGAGCCCACAGTTAGACAAGCCAGAACTGGTTATGTAATCACTGCTTTAAAGTTAACAGCTTAGTTAGTTAGAAAAATTGTCAGCCTTAGTTTCAAAAGGAGACTTCAACATGCAGAGACAGCGTAAAAACTAAATGCCAATGGGCAGAAAATCTGCTCATGAATTTCCATTATAGTATCTAAGCAGTACAAAAAATCCCATGGGAACAAGAGAAAAAAATCATTATTTACTTGGCAGTAGTGACACCATTAATGGAATATTACATAGCATTTTGTCATCTTCTCTTTGTAAAGGATATTGAAATTTGTAGAAGTTTCAGGGGACAAAAAATACAGACATGATTTTAGATATAAAAATAGACACTACAATGAAAAATGTAGCAAGTTAAGTTCATTATGAAAGCAAGAATTATGAGTAACTTGTTCTCCCAGAGGATCACATGGGAATATACTCAGGCCCAAAAGTTTGTTGAGCTGACAGCCATTTTCACTGTTTTACACAGAAGTACTCCAATGGAGACAGTGTAGCTTTCACCAGGAGACAAACATGCCAGTGTTAACACCAGTGCTAAGAATTTAGATTCACTCAGAATTTGCAGAAAGGCTGCTTGTTAAAAGACTGTCAAGCCAATGAACAAGCACCACGACATGCATGTTAGTGTCTGCATTTATGTGTCCAGCAAATGAGGGCAGTTCTGGAGCAGGCTTTGATGTCACAATCACTGGAGGTTCCACAAGTGAAGCAAGAGAAATCCTGAAGAAAATGAGTGAAGAAGATGAGGCATTATTAGCTGGATATTAGCTAAACAATAAACAATAACATTAAACAGTAAACAATAACATTAAAAGCCATGTACATGAATTGCAATAAACATCGCTGTGTTAAAACACAGCTATATTATTTGCAGTGTGTAGCCCCTAGAGTGCCTACAAGCCGTCACCGAGGCTGAGATTTTTCTGTGCTGGGCACTGTACAAGTGCACAGGAAGAATGAACCTGTCCTCAGCAACTGACACACTGATGGATTATTTTCTGACAGTTAACAAAGTATCTGCTACCGCAGTCTGGCTCCATTTTCCAAGGCAAAACCCTTAGCGCGCACACACTCCTACTTCAGTCATGTTTTCATCAGTCCTGTTGGTTTTACTGTTTATTTTCCATCTCCTTTGTACTGTTCCTCAATAACAACATCAGCACAGGCAGCAGTCACCAGGAGATGGCATCATTAGAAGTTGATAACACTGACTTAAACTGCAGTCAGATGCAAGTGTGAGACTGAATAAAGCAGTAATGACTGAGTTCCTGAGCCTCACAGTACTGATAAAAACTAACATTCCCAAAGCAAGTATTTGAATGCAAGGTGTGACTTTTTAAAATGTAATTTTCAAAAGATGAAGCCGCTATTATCTGCTGCTTTCACTACTAACCATGTATCTTTCTGTATGAACTAAGGCTGAGCATACTGTCAACACTTAGCAAAGACTGTTCTTACACTTACTATAGAATCGATGAGAGACAGCTTTTCCTAGGCAATTAGGAAAAAGAAAAATCTTGGGCTGGTAAAAGGAGTATACAATTACATAAATGTTTTCACAGATAATATTTACAAAAGTTATGGAAAATAATGTATAATTTTTTCAAGTGTTTTTCATATCGCCATTCTACTCATGTTAAATCAAGCTTTCAGTGAGTGAATAAGCTTGATCTGATCTACTGCAGGGATGAGTAGTGATTTTTGTATCACTGTGCAAAGTCTTGGACAAAGTGAAATAATTACCTTTAATCTTACTGTTCCATCAAAGAGACTAAGGAACCCACTTGCTGGGTTAAGTGTGTCAGAAAGACAAATTATACCAGCTCTGTGTGCATGGATCCTAAGGTGTTGAATACTAATTTTAAAGGAATTTTATCAGATAGCCAGATGAAAAGAAGTAACAGGGACTTGTTACTTTTCAAGAGCATATGCTTTCCCTGGCTGCGGGCAATTAAAGTTTGACAGCTTTTTGAGATAAACATATAAAATAGGCTTGAAAATATTTGTTTGTAAAATATTCAGGTCTTAGGATATTTTATAGAGTTGAGGTAGAAGAAAAGACTATTATATTTTGATAACATCATTTGGAGACACCATAAATAAGTACAGGATGATAGGTTAATTAAAGCACTTCACAGAACTCAGTCTTATAGATTGATGATAAAGAGGAAAATGTGTCAGTGTGTGAAATAACATTCCTGAGAGATAAATTAGTTATCTGTGACGCTTATTATTTTTCCTTAACACTCTCATGCACTGACCTTGATATTCTGCATATGTGATTATCTTAGATATAATAAAAATACTTCTTTAATAATTCAAAATATAATGAAACAGGCACTGTCATATATGCTGCCTGGTCTCTTTTACTGTGTCTTTCTGCTCCTGAATACTGATGAGAACTGCTGCTAGGCAAACGAAAGGGTTGCTTTAACCTTATAAAGAGCTATGAGTAAATAGCTTTGCCTGTGATAACATTTTCAGGAATTAAGAGTAAAATAGACTAGTATGTTAGTTATGGCAGCATATCTCAAATCACAGAATTATTAAGGTGAGGAAAAACTGTATGATGCTCTGGGTGGTGAACAATTTTTTAGTAAATTGGTGAACAGTCTTTGCTGGATGTCCGTTTTCCAACATCATACAATATCCTTAAGGGTACAGCTAGGCCAATATCACACCTGTGCACCCATTAAAATTAAGGCAGCACAAAAACCTACATGTTTTTATCTCTTCTTCCAAGAATCTTTCATATATTGCTATAATAGTGTCTCACTACCTATTTGTTCTCTCCCTGCTGCAGTCTCCCCGCAAATTCAGATACATCCCACAAGTGCCACAGATTCATTTCCAAATAGCATAGACAACTTATCTTCAATTTTGATATGTAAAAGTGTTTTCTGCCCAAAATGTTTCCAGCTGTTACACGGAGCTGACATGCTCACAGATCTGTGAAGGGTCATCTCCCACAGAGTCTTCCTTCTCCTACAAAATCAGATTAAACTCAAAAGACCCCAGATCTGATTTCTTCTCATTCTAGAAAGAAAAGGCACCAAGAAGAGCCAAGGCACCTGAGTTTCAGGAACAGCCTGAAAATAAGGTAGGCAAAGATCAGCTCTAAGAGTCAGAGTCAGCTGCAAGAGTTGATTAAACAGGAAATTTTAGTAGCTCTTCTTTTAAGGTCAGATTTAAGATGCAATTTAGGAAAGAAAAAACGCAGGAGCTGTAACATACTTCTAAGCCTGGTAAATGCTATTGCTCATCCTTAATCCAACCAACAGAAATGTAACATAACAGGAAGGAATTTTTCAGTTACGGCTGAAAATTGCAACAGATGATTTTATAGGTAGTGGATATAATTTCATTTTGGTTGAAGGGTCTATGCTTCTCCATAGACTGGCTTGCAGGACTCTTCTTTGCTCCCTTTTTTATTCTCCACCAGCATTTGTGTTTCAGGAAGGAATAACAACCCAGAATCTACAACTAAGATGGTTTTTAACCATTTTTGAGTAACCTGGTTAAAAAATCTCCCCAAATTTCTCCCTGCATTAGTGGTTATGGTGACCACAAGCCTGGAAATTCACTCCAAGGATAAATCTGGAAAGGAGAGGCCAGTGTCTTCATATGTACATGGTACATGTAGAACATGGTGAAATCCTGAAGCGTCCCTTCTTCTTGTTTAGTGAGGCTTAAAAATACTGTGATATGTACAAAACACATGGGAAGACATTATGGGTACAGACATGAAGTCACAGGGTATAGAGCCTGTGTTAGTTGAAGAAGGAGTCATTAACACGTGTGTTAGGTTTGCACATTCTATATTACTTCACGGTTTTTTGCCTTGGTCTGTGCAGTCACCTGGTGCAGCTAATTAGAGGAACTGCTCAAGGACACAGGCTCACACAGATGTTGGCAGGTAACTTCAAAAATGTCAAAACCATGGCAGAAAAGGAGGAAGTGGTCATATAAATGTAGTCACTTTGAGAGAATGCAGTAGGAGCTCACCATTGTAAAGAGGAGGTACTGTCAATCAAATTCCCAAAAAAGCCTCAATGTCATTTAAAATAAATGGTGAACTCCCCTAAAATGTTTTTTAAAATTTAATTTCAAAATAGTGGCAGGACTATTGAAAAACACCTACAAAGGATGAATATAAACAAGATCTGGTTTTTGATGAGAATCACATATGTCTCTCAACCACCTACAAAAAATCATGAGTACGAAGTCAAATGGGGGAGTAACAAGGGATTCAAGCTGCACTCTTGGCACTGGCAGCCTTATTGCCAGGATCAGAGGAGCCATTGGTACTGATTTCATGGGGCTTACTTTATGTTGAAGGAGGTTACTATTTCAGGCCTATTTCTTTTATAGGGTCATTGATTTATGTAGTTACCTTAACACCAGCACGTAAGAGGGATTTTTGCACTCCCTGCATCAACAGTCTCCTTGGTCCGTATGGCTTTTCATTTTCAGAGCTGCTAAGCACTCCTGACTCACCAAAGTGTGTTCTGGTTGCTGACTCCAAGGCCCCAAGAATATCTACATGACTTGTGGCACAATTTGAAAAAAGGTTAGATGCAACAGGAGAACAATCCACTTAAGGACTTCTCAGAGATTTCTATACTTTCTTGTCTTCACCCTACCAGTCCGAAGCACTCAAGTTAATGCACTTCCACTAGGAACTTCTACAATCATCCAATGCCTTCATCCACGAGGCAGCTCTCTGACAAGAAAGTCAGCAACCGACTCAGGTGCCTGACATCTGCTTGAAAGACATGTACAGCAAGTTCAGCAAATGTACAGCATTAATGGTATTCATAGCCAGAAGGCAAATGATACATAGTACAGTCCAATAGGGTCAGGTTCTCTCATCCCATTAAATTATGTAGTTTCCCAGAAGAGATTGATATGGTAAATTTTCACATATGTGTAAAACATAATGGCTAGGAAGTTTGAGCAGTAAGTCTATAGAAAGGACTGGAGAGAGAGGAAAAAAAAAAAGGAAAAAAAATACTTGCTTTGAACATGAAGTAGTACGGCAAACATATTTGCTGAGTGGTGAAGCCCCGTGGATGCTGTGTTGTCCTAATCAGAAGTGAAAATGACACAAATGATGACAAGAATAATCTTCCCTCAAGACAAAAAATTTCTAAACACAGGGGGAAAGCAAAAAATATATTTCCTCCTGCTGCTTAGGTCTCATTTCAGACATAAATAACCTTTAAATACTTAATAGTTCCTAATTTTGCTGATTCATTTAATGAAATTATTAACTCTTCTGCAAACCTGGCAGAAGAAGGTTGTCCTTATCCTCTGTTGTCTGATGGAATCATAGAATTCTAGAATACTTTGTGTTGGAGGGGATCTTGAAAGCCATCTAATCCCATGCCCCTGCGGTGACATCTTTCACTAGATCAGGTTGCTCAGAGCCCTGTCCAGCCAGACCTTGAATGTTTCCAGGGATAGGTCATCTGCCATGTACCTGGGCAATGAGTTCCTACGTTTCACTAGCCTCATCATAAAAATAATTCCCCCTTGCATTTAGTTTGAATATATGCTCTTTCAGTTTAAAACCATTACCCCTTTACCTACCACAACTGGTCCTACTAAAAAGGCATTAAGGTAGATGACATCGATTACACTTCCCCTGTCCACTGATGGAGTCACTCCATCACAGAAGGCCCACTGGGTCAGTCAGGAAGGACTTTCCATTGATGAAGTCTTGCTGGTTGCCTTGAATCACCTCCCCATTCTCCATGTGCCTAAGCATAGCTTCTAGGAGGATCTGTTCCATGATCTTCCCAGGCACAGAAATGATGCTGACAGGTCAGTAGTTCCCAGGGTCCTCCTTTCTACCTGTTTTAAAGACACATGCATTGTCTCCCTTCTACCAGTTACCTGAAACTCCACCAGTCTACCACTACTTTTAAAATATCATGGAGAGTGGCTTGGTGGCTACCTCAGCTAATTTGCTCAGGACTCTGGGATACTTCATGTCAGGTCCCAAAAACTAAAGTACGTTCAGGTTCCTCAGGTTCTCATGAACCTGAGCCTTACACACAAAAGGATTTTGCTCCCCCAGTCCCTGTCTTGAAGTCCACTTGTGGCAGAGGTGTGGGAAGAGACATGGTCATTAAAAACTGAGGCAAGAAAGTTACTGAGTACCTCAGCTGTCTCCTCACCTGTTACTCATTTGCCAGTGATGCCAGTCCTGTCAGGATCAGATCCATCCAGACTTATAGCTAGAATAATAAAAGACAGGCTGGTCTCTTCTGTCAAAAACATTCTTGGGCCACCTCCTGGCAGCTTTTCCCCATATCTATGTGCTTCATCCATCAAGATCCATTAACCTACAGTGTGCAGACAGCAAGGTGCTGAAGAGTAGCAGTTGACACAAGAAGGCCATAATCACAGGTCAGGAACAGGGCATTTAGTGACCATCACCCACACCGGTCCACTAACACTTCTGTGTACACGAGGAAGGGGAAGGAAGACAAGATGACAGTCCAGGGAGCAGAGCTAAGTATGGGGATGTGCTTTTAGAGCACACCTACACACTGACATGGCTCTGAAGAATTTTTTGGGCATATTCAATCTTGTACTCAATTGACAGAAAGAAAGATTATTTCTGGGTAAACCAATTCTAAATCAACTTTATCATAGGTCAAACTTATACTGAAGAAATTTTGTATTCAAGTTAAAGACTTCATAAAATACATTCTGTGAAGGATCTTTTAGTAATCACTAGGGATATAATAGCTCCTTGCATGAATTTAGTTGATATATCTGACACACGAAACATTTTAAAATTTTATCATCCATATATGTACATACAACAGACAAAGAATTTATTCTGTTCATGTTCAGAAAAATGTTCTTAACTGATGCAACATATTATTTCCTTTTTTTGTCGCATTTAAAGTTACTGTGGTCCTCTTTCAACAACTATGAACAAAGATTCAATTTCTGATACAAAATATTAGTTAAGCATTTAAATCTATTCTTAGGAAATGGTCTAATTGGCCATAGCAGTCACACTTAAAACTGTTTATCATCTAATCTAGTTTGCATTAGCTATATACTTAATGCAAAGGAAAAGAAAGAAAAAACTCCCAAAATTTCTATTGGCTTCCATCCCTCCTGAAAGTTTGGCTATTTCACAGGTGGCAGATCTGTGTCTCCAAGCTGGTCACATAGCAGGTCTTGGCAAGTAAACAATCAGAACTTTTTCAGTGCTGCTGTTGCCAAAATCTGCTGCTGTGTAATGGCCCAGGCTACTCCTTGCTCTCATGTAGTTACATGATCTTAATCTGCCACAATTTAGGTTTTATTTAACACATACCTGGTACCCTTGTAATCTTGCAGCAATCTTTGCTCACTGAGGACTGTATTAGCAAGAGACTTTTATAATGGCAGGTTCTGGGAGCTAATGGTCATTTTGGGTCTCTGTGTTTACAAGAAACATGTTGGTGACAACCTTTCGTATCTGGATTGAGTGCAAGAGTTAAATCAGATTTCTTTCTGAAGCACACAAAAGACAGAATAGGCCCTCAGATCTCACATTACTGTTCAAATTCTAAGGCCAGCCAGAATAAAGTCTGGTCTGTTTTTCTAATGCAGATACAGTCTTAAGAGGAGCCAAGAAGCAGCAAAAGGCAGCCTGTTTATCATCTCAGTTAACTGACATGGTAAACCCTGAGATGAGATCCTTTCCCTCTGATACATTGGTAGAAGCAAAGTGAGTACATCTGAGTACATCTATGCTTGGTTCTGAGTAAAGTTTGAGTTAGGTTAAAACTGGAGTTCAGCAGGTGCACAGCGGGGGTACAGCTACACTGTCCTTGAGATATTCACAAAGAAACTGCAACCACAGATTTATCCATGACCATAAAAATCACTTTTTAAAGCCTTTCTCATCCTTCTTCTTACCTTACTTTCTTCCCAAGCAAAAGAGTTCAAAATCATCCAAAGATAATTTGAGCTTCCATAGAGAAGCTGGTGAAGTAGCATTTGCCTCTATGAGAGGTACAGAATGCTCGAATATTTAAGATCTATGGGATATTAAAAGAAGACAAAAAGTCATGCAATTAACATGCTGCTCTAAATTTCTGCTTCCCTATCATCAAAGTATCTGACATCATCCCATGGAAATTCATACCAATACCGGAGTCCCTGTGGACCTTCATTAACTTTTTAGCAGCAGGTTTGATGTCTCCAACAGCTCCAGTTCAACCCATTTAACTTTTTCTAACTGAAGCACCTAAAGTTTGGCTATATATGAACTATAATGCTATAAACAAAGCCATAAGATGCTGAATTACTCCACTGAGACAGTTTCTCTCCATGACTTTTACACTCCAAACTCCACTCAAACAGTAGGTACACTGGAGCAGGATCTGCATTGGCTGATTTTAATACAGGATCAAAAACCTCTTTCCTGCACTCATTAAACTGATGCCTGAGGGTGTGTAGAGCAATTTTATTCCTGACTCCAGTGTCATAATAAGATGGAAAAAATCCATGTCAAAATTGCAGGCAAATTCAACACATCATAGAAGCCTTTCTGGACAGGTTACTATAGAAGTTCATTTGGACTGGAAGGTAGTGTCAAACACACAGAAATGCTAGGACAGAGCAGGTGACACCAGCAGCCTTTTCCTTCCTTTCCAGCAAAATTCTCCCCTGCAGTGCACAGAGCCAGGCTAATTACACTTCCATGGGGAAGCATCTGTGTATCTAGCAGCTTCAGTGTGCAAATTTCAGCTTGATGCAATTTAAAGTGCTTGAAAACTTTACAGTCCTGGAAAAAATAGAATCGCGGAAAGGCTGCAGGCAGGCAACTAACAAGAGAATTAGGAAAAGCTACTATTGGATCTTACATCTCTAATTTTTCTGATTGCAAAACACAATATCACAATTACAATAAACACTGAGCAGCCTCTGTAAATGTTTTAGCTGTCATGTAACTGGTGCCAGTAAGAAGTTTCATTCAGCTAATAAAATGTGTAAACTCTTCAGTCTGCTACTTTGCTGACCTTGAGATTATCCCATAAGAGGTATTTATAAAGAAAACAGTTGTGTGTCATAGGCATGGATGATGTGAGGTACACATCATTGAGAATGTACTCAGAGTAAAAATCCAGATAAGATAGAAGGTATACTTGTAAGCAAAGTGGAAATCCAGCTCTTGATTATTTCGGTGTTATTTAAACAAGTCCCCACCACCCAATTCAAGGTTTGGCCCAAGAGACAAAAAATGAGTTTACAGACATCAGTGAAATTAAGTGACCCTTTCAGTTATCCAGTCATGACAATTTTTTTCATATACTTTAGGCCAACATTCAGTGTCATATCCAGCAGGCAGGGCTAAAACATTTTAAGCAGGTGTGTTTTCTCCAGATGTACCCTCAGAGATGCCAACACAACATAGCAGGGTTCAAATCAATTCATGTGCAATGGGGGACAGGGAAACACTGTGCCTCCGGCACAGTATTGGCTGCAGGACAGTCCATCAAGGAAAATCCTGCCTGCTCTTTCACTCTGCAGTATTAGGTCTACTAAAGGACTACTGGTGGTTTTCCAAGGCAGGTTTTAAAAACATCACACTGCAAATATTTACAGAAGCATGAAAACCAGTTGCTTTCTTGGGAAGGTAGTGTATTGGGTTTGTGTGGCCAGGTTTTGGTAGCAGGGAAGGATACAGGGATGCCTTCTATAAGAAGTTCTATGACCAGAAAAGCCAATCCCTGGCAGCTTCGAAGATGAATGTGTCACTGGCCAAGGCTGGGCCAATTAGAAATGGTGGTAACACTGAGATAACATACTTAAGGCAAAAATCTTATTGTGCAGGCATAATTGTGTCCAGAGAAGAGCAGAGTGAGAATATGTGAGAGGAACAGCCCTGCAGACACCAAAGTCAGTGGATAAGGAGGGGCAGGAGATGCTTCAGGTGCTGGAGCTGAGATCCCTCTGCACCCCATGGTGAAGCAGCTGTGACCCTAGAGCCTATGGAGGTCTGTGGGGATGCAGAGATCCACCTGCAGCCCGTGGAGGAGACCCACGTCAGGGCAGGTGGATGCCGGAGAGGAGGCTGTGAACCCACAGGAGGCCTTTGCTGGAGCACGCTCCTGGCAGACCTGCGGAGAGAGCAGCCCAGACTGGAGCAGGTTTTCTGGCAGGACCTGTGACCCTGTGGCCTGTCCTTGAAGGACTGCAGCCTGTGATCCACGTTGGAGCAGTTTCTGGAGGACTGTTGTCCATGGGATAGACTCACACTGGAGAAATACATGGAGAATTCTCTCCTGTGGGAGGGACCCCACACTGGGGCAGGGGAAGGACTTTTCTCCCTGAACAGCAGCAGGAACATGTGATGAACTGACTGTAACCCCCATTCCCCATCTCCCCATGTTGCTGGAGGGGAGGAGGTAGAGCTCATGAAGAAGGGAGGAGTAGGGGAAATGTGTTTTTAAGATTAATTTACTCTCATTGTCCTGCTCTGATTTTGTGGGTAATAAATTCAATTAATATCCCCAATTCAAGTCTGTTTTACCTGTGATGCTATTGATGAGTGATCTCTTCTGGTCCTTATCTCAGCTCATGAATCTTCATTATACTTTGTCTCCCCTGTCCTTTTGTGAAGGAGAGTGATAGACAGGCTTTGGTGGGAATCTCTGGAATCCATACATGGTCCAACCACTACAGATAGACACCTAAACTGATCAGACTCTTACTTTCCATCTAAGTAATCTGCTCCATTCTTGGATTTGTGAAGTTTGGAGAGAGCTGCTAAAACTGCTGTGACCTGTGCTGCTCCTGGACCAATGAGGACATAGTCCAGCAGTGACAGAAATCCTTCTTCATGACTTTCTAACTGCCATTGCATCAATCCAGAACAAGAAGGATGTGAATACCAGGTGCACCGTGAATACCAACAAGTGCATGGTACAGTAGCTGCTTAAAGCTCTCTCCAGATTTTATTTTCTCTAGCATCAAAGAGAAAAGAAGCATGAGATGTTTACTTAATTGGCAAGATTCTGTGAAATGTCTTCTCCTTTCACCTCCTCTACTTTCACATCAGATCTAAGAATAGCCACACAGTGAAGGGGCCAGGCTGACAAAATATAGACTAAATGTACCAGGATTATTTGTGCTAGAGTAGGAGCTGACTGCTACTTTTATTTCCAACTCTCCCACATGTGAACAACAGCACACAATCAGAAAACCAAGACAGAATTTGATTCCTGCAGATAAGTAACACCTCAGGTGCCCCAAAGGTTTACATTCCATCAATTATTTTGTAGATTCTTCTGTGGTCTCTGCTGATGACACCACGGAGGTGTTTACAAGAACTTTTGCAAAGTAGAGATGAGAGCTGTTATACAAGCAGTTTCTGGTAAGCAGCTCTGAGATTTGCTTATGAAGTAAATAAGGGCTGAGGTGCACAAACAGCCTGAATAGTTTTCAGGCTGCATATAAGAGCTTAGTTGACAGCTGCCCTGCTTTTGAGAGTGAACTGTGTCTTTCCAGTCACCTGCCACCTGACCTTTTTTTCAGACATGGGTAGCGCAGCAGAGTACTAGCTCTGTCCAGGATTTCTGGATGCACCATCTGTCTTGCACAAGAGGTCACTGTGAATGCACAGATGAAATGTTCATTGTAAAGACAGCCAGCAAGTATAATAAACAATGTACCTAATCTATGGCAGATGACCAGAGCGTGCGCAATGTCTTATCACATTTTGGCTGTCCTTTACAAAGGGCATCTAAACTGCACAAATGTCAATGCATCTAGAGAATATCTGACCAGAAACACATGTTTTGGTCTGATGAAGCCTGGACGCTGAAGTTTCCTCCTGAAATTTTGTCTTTGCAAAGTTTACAGAAGTTATTGCCTACATTATAACATTAAAACAAACCCTCAAATTCATTGCAAATTTAGTTAGATGTGTTTAGTAAGAAGGGAATGTTACTCAAGCTCTGAGTCAAATGGCAAGAAAGCAGTTCTGTTGTTCTGCAACACCATGGAGGTTAGCACCACTGCTGTATCAAGCCCGGGATTAAACTTCTTTTTATAATACCATATTATTTTAATATTCACCCAGCAGATTTTATTTGTTCGTGATTTCTAAAGCCAGCCAGAATCTGAGCTGGTTGTCTAAATATAGAGTAATCAACTTTACCTATGACATGCTGTTGTTTCTTATTCTCAATGCCACATACGTATAATGGTTCTAAAGCTCTGAGATCACAATACCATTGTTATCACAGGTGTCAAGGGAAGAGTTGATTTCTGTGTTCTCGTATGATATAAGGTGGAATGACACACTGGGGAAAGTTATTAGGTACTATTTCTAAGGAGTTAATAAGTACTGTTTCATCAAATCAGAATGAATTGACCAGGTTTTGGAAATAGCTGGAATTTTCCTTTACAGAGAAAGTCTGCTGCTCCTAGGTTTTGCACAGGGTTTTTATGCTTTAAAGGAAACTGCAGAAAAAATAAATAAGTAAATATGGACTACAGAAAGCATCCATCTAATGGCTGCTGCTTTTGCTATGTGGGGTCTGAAAAATTACAACAAAGGAAGCTTAAAATAATCTGAAGTTGTACAAGAACTGCTTAAACCAGCAGTCACATATGGTATATTAGCAATGCAGATGGATTTAATGAAAACTGAGATAAGTGCATGCATCTGTCACCAGCCAAACCTACAAAACATTTTCCTCAGAAAATGAAATGTAATGATATAAGCTTTCATCTGTAATAGAGTTATAACAACTCCAAATGGTAAAACTAGTGCTGCTTTAATGCATTCTGTCAACCATAGCTAACTATACAGACAATTCCTATGACAATTGCCTTGAAGAGAACAGATTATGTGATAGGCCATAATCAAGCACACGTCCTTAGATTAACAACTCCAAAGTACCGCATACTTCCGTAAATCACCCTGTAATGCAAAACCAAGTGTGGTTTGTCACACCATTGCAGCCCCCATTGCAGCTAAGACAGTATTGTGGAATATTTCAAGCTTCATGGGAAGATTATTAAAATGGATAACACTACCAGGCATTTTAAAGAAAATTCTCATCACTTGCCAAGTCATGCTCTTTGAGGTATCTGCCAGTGTGGGAGGGATGTATGCTCTCAAGGGGGCCTGTGTTTCACAGTCATCTCAGGCAGGGGGCTGCAAAGTTCATTAAATGATTTTATCTTGCTGCTGGTTCTGATCAAAATAGCCTTGATACGATGAAGGATTTATATTACCCCCACTTCAAATAAAAAGTACCGAGGGATGCATTTCATTACTGCCCTGTGACACTGGAGAAGCCACGGCTGCGGTGGTAATATTCCTCGTTTGTTTGTGTCACACAGAGAATTTATTTGCAAGAAGAGTCCTGCTCCAAAGGTAAGGAAGTATTTGTTTTTTGTAGTGAGTTTTCCCTAATTATGTCAACAAGAAATGTGTCTGTTCGCTAACTTTAATTCTCGCAAAAGTATATTCTAGGAAAGATGAGAGTGTGAGGAAAATGCCAGGGAAGAGTGCCCAGTTTAGTGGAATTCTAAGGAAGCAGAGTAGCATTGATGCAGAAAAATATTTAGAGATAATTTCCATGTCACAATCCTGAATAAAACACCAAGAGATATGGCTGTACATTCTCATCTGGTAGGCTAAATGGTAGCCAAGGTTACATACACATACACACACTCATCTCTCAAAGGTTTTTTAACAGTGATCTGCTGCCGAGAGGCATTTTAATTCAATGGTAGACACCTTCTCATGAAACCAGGCAGGTTTTTCTTACATGTTTTCTCTGAACTGGATGATCTAATAAAGAACATGATCCCTGGGCAAAATTTACTTCTTTGATCCTAGACCATCGAGTCTTCCTGTACTCAAAAATTAAGCAACAAAGGAAAGTGCATTCAAGATCCTTGACTAAAAAATATTAATTTATTCTATATACTTGATCTTAAGAATTCTGTAGTTGTTCATAGGAGCAAGCTTCAAATGTATCCAGCAGTGGGGAAAGTCTAATGATCAGAAACAATATTTGATCTCATGAGCAAGCTACAGCCACTTTAAATATGCCTTAGATACTGAAAATTAAAAGCCAATAAAAGTCGAACAAATCTATAAAAAGCTCAGGAAAAACATTTGGACATCCTGTATTGCACGTCACTTATGAATACCTGTTTGCTTAATGCTCACCTCTGTGCAACTGACACGACAGTCCTGTTTGTGTGTGCCAGTGGCAGGATGTGTGGGAATGCAGGCAGCCACCACAGAGAGCCAGATGCAGAGAGTGGGAAAACCTGGACAGCAGAGGGGTGAAGAGAAGGTTATCCAGGGATAGTTTAGTGATATCTGCATGACTGCAGTTTTGGGCACCACAATGTAAAAAAAGACATTAGGTTATTAAAGAACATCCAAAGGAGGGCAACAAGGGTGGTGAGGTGTCTGAAGTAGAAGCAGCTGAGGTCACCTGGTCTGTTCAGCCTGGAGGAGAGGAGACTGAGGACAGACCTCATTGCAGTCTCCATCTTCCTCATGAGTGTAAGAGGAGGGGCAGACACTGATCTCTTCACTCTTGTGACCAGTGATGCAACCCAAGGGAAGGGTATGAAGTTGTGTCACGGGAAGTTTAAACTGGATATCAGGAAAAGTTTCTTCGCACAGAGGGTGGTTGGGCACTGGGACAGGATCCCCAGGGAATTGGTCACAGCACCAGCCTGACAGAGTTCAAGAGCATTTGGATAATGCTCTCAGGCACACGGTGTGACCCTTGGGGATGGTGCTGTGAAGGATTGGGAGTTGGACTCAATGATCCTTGTGAGTCCCTTCCAACTCAGCTTATTCTATCACTCTATCAAACGCAGCTCCAGCAAGAATTGGAAAGAGATTTTCCAGATGGAACAGAACTAGGGAAACCAGCCAGAAAGGTGCTTGAAAGCACAGGTCCAAATCAGTCGGGTTAAGCTGGAGGGCTGGCATGGGAAGTGAAGAGGGCAGGAGGAGAAACTCAACAGATATGATGGCAGAGAAGGGAAAAGCAAAGGGACCTTTCATGGAAGCCCTTGGCTGCAGGCTGAGGGAGAAGAGACAGTGCAGAATGGAATAGCATGCAGCAAAATATAAAAAACCAGGCATGGGAGCAGAACTAAGATAGTAACAAATGAATGGATGACCTGGAGGGAAATACAAGTATTGATTCCTCAAGTGTTTTGTTCAAAAGGTTTTAACAATTTTAATCTTCTGCCGGAGGATCGCTGAGCCCTCTAGTACAGAAAAGCAAGACAGAGAATCAGTTCCTTCCAGTTTGATAATTCCATTGTTCAGGTGTCTGATATCCAGAGAAAAGTGAAAGTAGATGAGAAGAGCTGAAGCCCATCAGATGAGAAAGACAGAATAAAACACAGTGCATGGCATTCAAAGGCATTGATATTGACAGTCCAGCAGTATGAGATGCAAAACCCGTTTAGATACCACAAGCCTCTTCTTAATAAGTTTGTTTGTCATAAAGGTATCATATGAGCAGAGCTCCGAATTTTCTATCAGTGCAAAGCATTTGAAGAATAACTATTCTTACTAGAAAAAATAGGCTCAGATCCATCAGTTTTCACAGAAAAGAAATAAAGGATTGCGGGAATTAGGAAAAAGTATAATGGTTGAATGGAGACTGCTACGTAGTGCTTGAGTGAAAACATTTTCAAATATTGAAACTGTCTAACCTGCCTGTAAGAAACAATCTGCTAGATGCACACCTGCAACTCCTACTACTATAACTCAGTCACATGTCAGTATGGTTGTCAGTTTCATAAAAAGAAAATTCCTGATACATGAAGTCCAATTAAATTGATTGAAATTTACACCCAGAGAAAAACCTCCTGACTGAACACACATTCTGGTAAGAGCATGTACTTCAAATTCTGCCAAACAAAGAAATACTGGTGGCAAAACAAATCACTTGCCTAGAATTCCCTCATTTCATAGCAAACTCCAGACCATAGTGTTTACAAAGGAAAAGTATAGATTGGTAGTCTGTAATGCCGAACTGCAGATGAAAATAAAACCTTACAGTATACATGGAAAGTCACACATCTTTGCTCATGATACACTAATGGATTTTTGGAAGAGACCGAGACAGTTAGGGACTTGGGTGCACCAGAAGACTATAGCAGCTTTCCCCATCCTCAGGCTGGTGCTCCAGATCATCTCCTCCCATAACTGCTGAGAAATGAGGCAGTAAGGAAGAAGCTGTGAAAAACGTCTCCTCCAAGTTGCTCACAAGTGTCTTCAGGGCTCAACCTACTCATGAGATAAACTTCACTGTGCAACCTGCCACACAAACAAAAGGGTACAGGGGATTAGACTAAAGTGCTTTCTTCTGCCTCTAAAGAGTTTTAACCAGAATCTGGAGACCTAAGTTAGACTTGAAATGAACCTGCTTCTCCAGGCAGGAACTCAAAGGAAGCATCAGTCAGCCCTTTGAGATGAGAAGCAGAAGATAAATGACATATCCTAAACCCAAGGAAAAAGAGGGAAATCATGAATATGATCACTAGTACTATTTTCCAAAATCAAGACAGATTTCTGATTGTTTTTACATCAAACAGTACCATTAGCATAGATAGTATTCTCTCCTATATATATCATTCAATTTTTACTATTCAATGCATATATAATAACCATAGTCATAAAGCATGGTCTAAGTAAAGTCAGAATAATAAAATATTGTATTATTTCTAGGGAAATGCGTAACACCCTAAAAACTCTGACTGACTGTGCTTCATAAGAAACACAAGAAGGAGGAAAAATCGCTCTCCTGACTCATTTGATGCTTTGTAAATTTTAAAAATACATTTCATATAACAATGTGTTCTAACACAGGAATAACATCCACACTTTTCTTTACATTTTTTCTTCTAGCTAAGAAACCTTTGACTGCCAATTCTCTCAGTGAAAAATTGTTTCTGGTGGTGGTAATGTTTTCTCATAGAAACAGTGAGTTTCAGCCTCAAACTATTGATTTTTGTTTTACAAAGAAGTCAAGATGTCACATCAAATTGATCTTACATTCCTCTTTTGTTCTACCAACATAATTTTTGAGTTCCAGCTCATAGTGTTAGTGTCACAGCTTCCCTAACTTTGTAAGACCTCCTTTAGCAAATTGAGACTACATAATAACAACCTGCTCTAAAATTATTAAATCTAAAAATAAGCGATCATCTTTATCATGTGTTTGATAAAGCCTTCCTAGAATTTATTGTGCTATTCCTTTCATTTGAGAGCACCTACATTTGTTCATTGGCTTGCAACCAGGGGTCTGTCAGAGAAGATTAGCAGAAAGAGCCTCTCATTATTGTTCTCTAGAAAGATTGTCACTAGAGGCTTAAGAAAAGCTTCATTTAGTCCTAGCTGTGGCAAGGCAGTTTAAGTCAGAACTAACTGTAAGATCTATAAAAGTGTATCACAAGTGCCTATGTGCTTTAATAGTATATTTCTGCCCACCTGTTGCGTTACAGTGAGATTGTTTGTTCAAGCTGCTTTGGAGGCTGCTTCCATGGAATCTTTCCCATTCTTCTCTTCCCCTGTTAAATGAGGTCCCTTATCCTAACTGCTTTGAATGAGGCTTCAAGGCATGAAAATAAACTGTTTTCAGGTGATAACTGCTGCTGCAAAGTCATTATACAGGCTTAAGTCTTGTTACACTCCTCTGAAAAAGGCTGAAGCAGGAGAGAAAAATATGAGAGCTAGCAAAATGGTGATAGACTAAGTCTGATATCCCTGACTGCTCCCACACATTGAAGGTTCATAGTTTATGAAATGGATGGATGGACAGAGGTGAATTTGAACATCTGTATACAGGATGCATAAAGGCAAAAGAAACCAGGTGAGTTATTTCAGCAGAGGTATTGTGAAGTCCCTACAATCACCACGTGAACGGGCTCAAATAGATAATTCAAAATATAAGGTAATAAGGTGATTCTCCAGTTCAGAAAAGCAAATGCTGGAGTACTTACATTTTGGGTTTATCAAGGATCAGTAATGATGCAGAAACTCTGTGTTCAGTAACTTTGATACCTACTTGTACATATTTGAGTGTTCTCCAGAATTAGGGGAAAAGAAAACAAAAAGAGTATTAAGAACTGAGGAACAGAAAAGTCAGCACCAGGATACCCGTATGTTAACACAATATAAAAGGTTAGGAAAGAAGAACAACTTGAACAGTGCTCTTAGTGTACCTGATCAAGCAGTCACAAAGGAAATACCACAGAGTATAGACAGAGAAAACCACTAATTTCTCTCCCTGCCCCAGCTCACCCCCCACAAAAAGAATAAGACACCCCCTGCCCAAAACCAGTAACAGGTAATACTACACACACTTTGTGGTCTCAACAAGGTTCTAACATTCTTCTAAATACTGCCAGCACCAGATGTAAGGTGAATAGCAATGTAAACTACTTCTGAATATGTCTTTTATTTGCTTTAAGTTTTTCTTTGTGATTTTTTGCTGTGGGGGCAGGTGTTGGAAAGATACATCTATAAAATGCATTAAAGCCACTACCAAGAATGTATACAATCAAATCAGGAGGCAGAACATTAGAAACCAGTAAAGAATGTGTGTATTCTGAAAGTGTACACTTGGGCTCAATTACACCTTTTAGCAACTAGTTCCATAATTTTGCCTCATTCAGGAGTGATATTTACCATCATATATATATATATATATATATATATATAAAATGCACCCCCAGAATATTGGACAGGAATTCATAATAATTCATAAGGATGAAGCTATTATGCTTTGCTATCTCTTCTGATAAAGAAACCAGAAGACATTATCTCCTGGCAGTTTATGTTGGAGCCCCAGGTATACAGGGGAATTTTTCTTCCTGCACTCCAGAAAGAGTTATTCTTAGAGATTAAGTCCTAGGGTGGAAAGCCCATTAGTTTTACTTAGATGGCTTTTACCATATCTTTTTCATACCTTTGAAGATTAGTCCTAGTACACAAAAAGTTTAAAGGGTAGTAACTGCCACCTGGGAAGAAATATTTGTGTTGTCATTGATATATATGTGGATATTTATAGAATACTTGTATAAAGTGAATTTTTGACCTGCAATTGGTTATCCCCTAGCACAGCTGTAGGTGTTCAGCAATACTTGCAATTCACATTACAGACTAATGTCAACAAATATACATCCAGTTATAATTTGTTCAGGACAGGAAAATAAGCTCAGCAATTCTTTTCTGCAAGAGTCAGGCTCAAGTACTGTGCTTCTACCATTTGGAGGCCATGAGCTGATATATGAAGGTTTTACAGGGAACCACAGGGGAGTTACAGGGGAATCCTAGCAAAATCGGGACCTCTTCAAAAGGGCTGGTTTTGTCCTCTGCTCATGGAGTCTTAATAATGTGTCTGTCAATTTTTCATAGAACAGCCAATTGTGTATAGATTATCAGCTCCCAGTTTCGTGTTTTCTTATGATGCCTGGCAGGGGAATGGCAGAAGTTTCTTCAAGCTTTGCCAAGCTAGCCTAGAGGGGCTTGTTTACTATCTCTCTGTGGCTGTGATTAAAATAAATTACAAATAATTTCTATTAATTCAAAAAATGTGTGAGAGAGCCCTAAATACTTGTTAAAAAATTAAATATTCTGTAAAATATTACAATGGCATGTTCATGCAAAAGCACATAGCAATTTGAAAGGCAGCATGGATACACTAATTTCATATTTAATGAAGTTTTGAAAGTAATGATACCATTTTCTGACTGCAATGTGGCGTAGAGGGAATTTAGTGTTAGCCCAAGAAGAGTCCTCATGAGGCAAATATTCTTTCCCTAGGATAAGATTCACTCCAGAATTTATTTTTAAGATGACATTAACCAAAGCTGAAAGTACAGCATTGTCACAGATATACAAATATACTCAGTGAATTTGCTCTCTTTTGAAAATTGAAGAAGAGGGGATAATATTTAGTAAACAAGGTGGTTTTTGCAAGTCAGCAACTTAAGAAATTATGTACATAGTTTATATATATAAATTTTCTCCATTTTCAAATACAGCTAAGTGCTAGAATTATTAAAGACAAATTATCAGAACAATAGCCACTTTAACATTTTAGAGACATGAAAATAATGAGGCCAAAAATCCCATTAGATACAGCAATTTTTATTTTTTTTTTATTTGTGAGTACAGTAAAAAGTATCCTAATTGCTAAATTACAGAATACAACAGTCCTGTCCTGATTGTGAATGTAAATGTCACAGTCAGATGGAGGTGAGAGATATTTTAGGTACACAAGTAAGAATTCTAATCACTATAGACAGCATATCCTCAAGTGTCAGAGCTAGGAAAGAAAAGCTTAAATGGTGAGTCATGCCCACAGTTATCCTGATCCTACTAAAAAAAGGACTGTGTGACCCTAACGCTGTGAAAATCCAAAACATCAAGAGTGTGCTTTAGCCAGTGAAAACAGATGACGAACCAGTAACTTTTCATAAGGTTGTTTCAAATTTTTCCTTTAGAGGAAATGAATAGCCAATATTTGCGTCATGAAGTGCGGGGTTGTGAAACCAGTGACCTGAGGAACTTCTGGGAAAAGACCATTGAACAACAGACTCAGTATCTGCAATATGAAAAAGAACGTCAGCGAAGAAGCGCTCTGACAAAGTGGGTAATCTGCATCCGGAAAGGTTACTTGCGTTTGCATTGTAATTTTTTTGGTTTTTAAGTAATACCTGTACTTAAGTAATGCAATGAAACCTTAAAGTAATTTATATTTATTGAAAATAATAAAGCTTTCCAAATTAGGATGCTAGTGCTAATGTGTCTAAGATATGACTTCATAGGATAAGAGAATAATTCACTCTTGTTCCATAAATGAGTCCAAAGCATCGAACTTTCTGAAGTTACAGGACAATATTTACCAGTGCAGACTTGTCTGTTCAGAGCAAAGCCAGCACAGATGTGTACCTGGCCCACATTCTTTCTCCGTAGCCTTGTTTACACAAGAAAATAGTTTGAATTACTTAAGATTGTTTAATTTGTGTCAGGTAAATCCATTATAAAGCAGATGGTCCAAGTACACTGACTAAGGCAGCCACCATTCATAGCCACATCTACCTTATTCAGTCACATTCAGCTGGATCAGACACTGCGAGAGAGAGCAGTCACAGCAAGATCAGCACAGCTTTACTCTGCATGAACTCTCCATAAGTTGAGGGCATATGCGAAGACATACACTTTTGTTATTTACTATAGTTTTTTTGTCTTGAGATCATTCAGTGAGAAAGCAATTTTCCAAAGCCTTCCTCATATCTCTCTTTGCATTGATACTTGAAAATTAAGAGCAAAGCTAGCCTTACATTACTAACCCTGGATGAAGAAATGCTGGGATTAGTCTCCAGCACGTTTTATCCGTTTATGACTAACCTAATCTCAATGTTACTACTCCTCAGTTGGGAAATTCCTCCCTCTTCTACTTGAGTAAGCTTTTCTGTGGTACCTAGATACTATCAAAAAGAAAACAAAGGGCCACCTATCACCAAAAGCTGCCTACTACGGGTCTAACAGAAGCTTCAGCGTGTGCAGTGTCTCCAAGACAAACAGGACAGAGGAGGCGGGAGACGGGGGAAGTGCTGGATGATGTGACCCAGCAGGTGGCAGCAGGCAATCTCCAGCGCAAGTGGCAAGTCACTCTGGCACACAGGCACTCGAGAGAGGGCACACTGGAGATGGAGATGAACCAAAAAGCTCAGGTGATCCCTTATTGGGATTTAAGAGCCAGTCCTGACGTGCCATCCAACAAAGAGCTCTAAAGGGGCAGGAAAATTTGCATGACTACTGGGAAAAAGCACCAAAGGGTATCATCATTCAAAAGATGAAGAGTATAAATCCATTACCTGTAAAAATATGGGGACAAGCTGATCCATGTTTCTGTCCCTAGGCTCAGAAATGAATGGATGGAGAGGCTGGAAAAACGGATAAAGATGTTGAGGACCCAACCTGAAGACCCATCCAGCTGAAGAGCCCACACTAATTTCATGTTTGGGAGGAAAAGAAATTTGTTTTGTAAGAGGGATGCAAAAGCTGAAGTCAGTTTTACTTTGTAGCTTAAACGAGCTATAATTAATTAGCTGTCATTGTTAGAAGTTTCCTATGTGAAATGTCAATTGTTGCTTTTAAGATTATGCATCTGTCTCTTCATTTGATGAATGGAGAATATAGTACTCTGAAGTATTTAACACTAATAAATCATGGTTCACTGACATGTAGATGCCTGGAAAAAGAGTTTAGTTGCACAGTTGTGCTCTGCAAAAGCATTTCCTCAACATTTCAGGTTTCTGTATAGACTGACTGTAATAGAATGAATTTAGACGGTTAAATGAATAGTAGAGAATTTAATTTTTTACACAATACAGCCCAACTCAGATTAAGAAAGATGGCATTAAGAAAGTGAAGCCCAAACTGGTGGAAGCTACAGCTGCCATGTTAGAAGTCACCTGTGAAGTTGTTAACACATATATACTGATAAACAGCCTCTGTGAGACACCTACAAGAGCTGCCTGATTAATTGACATCAACCTAGGCAACCCATATTAGCTAACTTGAGACATTATATCAGCATTGATAGAACAACTTTAAGCTTTGAGACTGTTCCTGGTACCTGATCTGGCTTGTCTAGAGGTGAACTGATACTTACATTTCATAGAGTAGCTTTCAGCACTTTCACAGCTGTCTGTCATCATGAATGAAAAGCGCATTTTTTCTTCTAGCACTTTTTCCCTCTAAGACCCAGTATTTATTCCTTAAAGACCAGTACTTTCAGAATCTAGCAGTTTTCCTTGCCTAAATTTGTCATTAGTCAAAAATGTTTCTTGTTGCCCTCCTAATTCTTCGTTAGGAAATGTGGCATTTCCTCCAACAATATCAAAGCATTTCAATCGGCTGGTGTAATCAAATCACTTCCTTTTTAAAGTGACTGCTTTGTTGCCACCAAATGATTAGGGTAATGTACTGCAAGATGGGTTGTTTTGAGTATGCTAAAAAACTCTTCTCTCAATCACTTAACCTTTTAGTCCCTTTTTATAAGACTGTTTCACTACCTCTCTAATAACTCATATTGTTTCAAGGCAAAGAAGAATTGAATTGCCAGTGAGGCAAGAAGAGAACAATGGAAGGGTTTGGAGTTTTTAAATCTTTAGAAAATCTGATCTTTTTAAATCAAAACAAAAATTTGAAGTGCTATTTTTTTTCCCCCTCTTTATCTATCACCTTTTAATTCCACTTTTGTGTGTCCCAAGACCAAACAAAATTTATTATGTGAATTTAAACATGTAAATAATGTTTGGAAAGCCTGAGAAATTAATGAAAAAAAAAAATAACCTTGGAGCACTTATTCAGAAATCAAGGTGTCAGTAGGTATGTCCCTGACCTTGAGAGCAGAGTTTGCCAGACACCAGAAAAAAGCTGCTAAACCCATGTTCTTTGGTTTATTCTTATTCTTAAGCAATTTTAAAAGAAATATCAAATGTGAATATGAAGGACAATAGTATAACTACAATAAAGCTCTGCTTAAATAAACAATCACCAGATAGGGCCACAACTTAATATTGGGCTTTAGTAAAAAGTAGATTTCCTTGGACATGTCTGTTAACAGGTTTCAATTCTCCCATATCCAAGCCTGGTGCTTACTGAATCTCTAGTTCAATTCCATCATGAAACAGCTTTGGGTTTTACATCATTTTGGCTGAAATTAGAGCTTGAACTGAGCTAAGGGAAACATTTGCCAGTCTCTCGTTCGTTGTGTGAATTATGGCACGTGGGGCAAAACAGAGGGAGTCAGATCTGGCATATTTGAAAAATTAAAGCCACCACCATGGAATAAGCTTTTGTTTGCTTCTCACAGAGCTGAGATCCTTCTTACTACTCGTCTCACAAAGTAAATCAGAATGAGGAAAAACCATAGAGAGCTGGGAAAAAAAGTGTGCTAGGGAGTGACTTCCATCTGAGTTCCTCATTGCACATGTATGGTTATGTGGTCACTTGAGAATGCTTTGGAGTAAGTCCCTAACAAGCTAGAACACCCTAAAATAATCTCTTTAAAATTATAAAAGGGAACTTATTTTTTACAGAATGCATCTATTCTGGCCCAAGCCCACGAGGAGTTCTGAAAATACGTTTTCAGAATGAAGCCACTTTCCTTTGAGGTTTGTAATTCCACCTCTAGTGTTTAAATTAATTATTTCAAGCTCAGTTTTCACAGTGCTAAATTCAGGACTTTGGGCCATGTCATCTTCATTTATTTGAATACTAACAACATATTTTGATACAAAACCCACCAGCATAATGAAGGTGTAATCTACTTAACAGTTTTGTAAGGTACCACACAAATAAAGAATACATATTCAGGAAATAAATATAATCTAGAGTTAATCAGCAAAAATAAAGAGTGTGAAAGCGTGAAAATTTAAATCTAAATGTCAAGTAACAATCTTAGCAGAAGCTGGATCAGAGTCCAGGATGAAAATTTTTCTGGTAATTTCAAAACAAAAATACAAATCTTTTCTTTACCTTGAAGGTCACAAGAGAAATTAAAAGGAGGGAAAAACAAAACAAAACAAAAAACCCCAAACCACTGCAGTATCTGTGAGAATCAGAAATAAGCCATGACATTGTAAAAAAGACTAGAGAAACATTACTGTAGGACTGGAAAAGTCATCAACTAAAACCTGGTAAAATCAGCTGGGTTTTATAAAATTATTATGGCTAGAGAGGATGTTTACGTGCTCTTCAGACAATTTTCCACCAAAATGCAGTTTCAGAGGAGTGCATTATTCAACTAAACAGTTTAAACTTAACTTAAATGTTTATAAAATAGCTTTATGAAGACACACTTGATGTCTTTTGATTTTGGGGTTTTTTTCTATCCAGATTTTCACATTGCTTCTGAGTGTAACAGCATGAGATTTTGAGTTACGCCAAGCTAATTTTATTAGCTTTGCAATTAAAATGTGGTAGACACTTGCTTATCTTTCTAGCTTTCATTATTTTGCCATTCCTTTGCTTCATCCTGACACTGAGTAGCAAGAAAATGCATGTCACTTTCTCGTTACAAATGCATGGTGTTTTTTACTTCAACTTTTTGAAAAAGCTTGCAACGGTGACAAAAGTCAAATGTAGTAAAATTTTAACATTCTGAAGCAAGCACTAAACACTCATCACCCAGCTCCCTTTAAATAGAATTTATGGGAAGTATGCTCCCTGTTAGCACAAGAGTGACAGATGCTCCATTTTAGCCATATTAATGATCCTCCTAGTGCATGGATAAGGGCTGACAGCTGTGAAGAATGACTCTGTCAGTAACTTTACAGACTTCTTAGCAGTTTAGCTCAAACTGAGATAGCTTAAACACAGTTCTTCACTCAGTAATCCCTCCTGATCAATGTCTTTCCTTAACAAATGATCTCCTCTCTGGAGGTCTCTAATTAAGAAGCAAACAAGCATAACACAACCACTGCAGCCAGATTTTGATTTTGAGCAATTGGCACAGGTCAGACAAAAGGAAACGGTCCTGCAGACCAATGCAGCATCAGCCAGCAGGCTCTCTTCAACGTGACACCCAAAGGTTTGCTGCTTCCTCTTACACAGCAGCTATGGCTCTTTGGGCCCCTAGCCACACTCACTGGAGAGGAGACTGATGTATTGGCCAGTTTTGAGGTGCCTAAAGTGGCCAGCAGTGAAATAAATCCACCATACAATACCAAATCCACCTCCAGTGTTCTGTGTTTAGTGTACATTAAGTACAGCAGAGTTGTTTTGCACTCTAGAAAAGCCTGCAAGGCTACAACAGAGACTTCAATCCTATACATAAGCAGTGTGAAAGATAATCCCAGGCACCTAGAGCTCACTGCCTAATCAGTACAGAAACAGTGGAGGGGAGTGGAAAGATGGGCCAGAGCCAGGGGTCAGGGAACAGCCATGGTGCCTGTGTTGGGTACAAAGTCAAGGTCAGGTTGCTCTACACAATGTGATCCACTATGTAGCACGGTAAACCACTGCTTCAGCTGGAACTGAAATCCATAGGTAATGTCTTCTAACAAACAGGTCTGAAAAGTAAAAGCATCCTGAACTGGTCCAGGAAAGGTGCCAGAACTGTGGTAAATTATACTGCGTGTCAAGGGAATCACTATTCAGGTAACTGGACTCTTGCCACAAAAGTTTGGAGAAGCAGTATAGATATCTTTGGGACGTTAAAGAAGACTAAGAGGTAATGTCTTAAACTAAAGAGTTTTGAGGAGATTTGGATGATGGCCTAATGTTGATTACAGATCTCATTGTTTCGAACTCATCTCTCACCTTTCCATGTTACACAGGGAGCCTCTCCCAGACATCACTGCTGGTGTTAGCCCATCCACATGGGCGTTAACCACACATGTTCTGCAGTCACCACTCCGCAGAAGGACTGGTTATGGAGTTTTGAAGTTTTAAGGTTGATGAGGAATACTCATATCCATTATAATATATGTCAAAATATAGATAGCTTTTGAATAGGCTCTGGATTTATGGGTCTGACTTGAATGCCCCTAAGGATGAGAATCCCATTCTGAGAGTGGCCCTGTGTGTCAGGGCAATCCCTGCATCGATACAGGCTGGGGAATGTAGTCCTTGAGAGAGGCCTTGCCAAGAAGAATTTGGGGATACTGGAGGCTGGAAAAATGGACATGAGTCAGCAATGGGCACTTGCAATCCAGAAAGTCAGTTGCATCAAAAGCAGCATGGTCAGCAGGGTGAGAGAGGGGATTCTGCCCCTCTCTCCATTCTGGTGAGACCCTGCCTGGAACACTGCATCCAGCTCTGGGGCCCCAGCACAGGAGAATCTGTTAGAGTAGGTCCAGAAGAGGCCACAAAGATGGTCACAGGACTGGAGCACCTCTCCTATGAAAACAGGCCGAGAGAGTTGGGACTGTTCAGCCTGGAGAAGAGAGGACTCCAGAAAGACCTTGTTGCAGGTTTTTAGTATTTAAAGTGGGCTTATGAGCAAGATGGAAGGAGACATCCTACCATGGTGTGTAGTGACATGGGGCAATGATTTCAAACTGAAATAGGGTAGATTTAGGTTCTACATGATAATGATTTTTTATTTTTTTAGTGAGGGATATGAGGCACTGGAACATGTTGCCTAGGGTGGTGGTGGATACTCCGTCACTGAAAGTCTTCGAGGTTAGGTTGTACAGGGCTTTGAGTAAGAGTCTAGCGGAAGATGTCCTGCCCACGATGAAGGGGTTGGAATAGATGGTCCTTGGAGGTCCCTTCCAACCCAGCCAATCTATAAATCTATGATTCTGTGATGTTCTGATTCTGTAATTAGAGCAAAGACAGCATGGTGCCTACAGTAAGAAGGGAAAATCAAATTATAGTGCCCAAAGGCATGTTCTGTTCATGAGTCTCCAACGACAGCTGTGCCACACTTACCTCACAGCTCTTTAGGTTTATGCCTTACACTTGCAGGACCATTCTTGGTTGACAATCTGCTGTCTGTAGCTGCCAGTAGCTATTTGGAGAGTTAGCCCACTACAAGAATGGTTTATAAAATGCTGTCACAGGATACATTACAACTCTTGACTTACTCTTCTAGCAACAAAACTTTTTTCTAATGAATAAGTATGATGTCCTCAACCCACCCTACGCAATTCACCCTAGAAAACTCATCCCACTTTTAGGATACATTTTACTAATGTGAGCTACCAGAGCCTTCCTCACCTCCCTCAGCCCTTCATCCTCCTCTGTAACCATTTTTTTTTTAGTGAACAAGGCGTGCCAGATCTATGTAGCTGCTTTAAAAGTATTGAACCTTTCCCAGAGACTAGTTTTTATCCCCATCTCACTCTTTGCACATATGCCTTTTTACAATCTCACCACTGTTCTGTGTCAGAGGATTCAGTGCAGTAGCCCTGGTGTCAGAGGTCACTGGTGAAGTTTACTCTGAGATTTGAGTGCTTTGTACTTGTGATCTTTTGTCCCTTCTCTGCTTCAGGAAGGAGAATGAAAAAGTCCACCACGCAGACTAATAGCAACCTGCCAACATTTACTGTAGGAAATAGAGCTGGTTTTGAATTGCAAAACTGGTAGGGAATTTTCAGGCACTGGCTGACTGCTTTAAAATGCACATACTATCTCTAAAAGCAGGAAGCAGACACCAAGTGTTTAGAGTGTTTAAACAGTTTTTCTTCTCTTTATCCCAGGATGAGAGTTTAATACCAAATTCTATTCCAGAACAAATTTTTATGGACAAGTAATAAAATCTTTTGAAATGATAGGATTATAACAGAAATGCTGATTCAGCCTTACCCATGGACAGCAAAGAACATTGCTGGTGTAATTATTGAATGCAACCTATCATATTCATAGTGCTCTAAGTCAAAAGGAAAATGAGAGGTTTTGCATAATGCTGAATATCTATGAGGGCTTTGATGTCACTGTAATCCTACACTAACTAATATTTCATCTAATGTCCAAGTGATGTGAATAAAAATTCATATGTGCTTAAGGTTATTGTAATTAGAAAGTTGAGAGCAGAAACGAATTGGGAAAAAATGCTATCTCTATTTGACTTGATTTATCTAGATTAAATCTTGTTGTCAGAATATTTAAGCAGTGTTTCATGATTTAGGCAATCTTTTAAAGCGAAGCCATGTGTAGTCTATTCAAAAAGAAAAGCAAAATGAAATCAGCCTATAAAATCCTCATATTGTTTGCAGGTTGTTAATAGGCAGTGCCACAGTGAAAGCCAGAACCTGGGATAGCCTCCTTGCCCACAGTGAGCAGCTTCAAAGATGACGATCAACTGTGTCAAAAGCAAGAGCTGTAGGACTCTGTGGGTTGTGGAATGGTCCCATGGACAGTATCAGCTGCCCCCCAAAAAGGAGCTCTACAAAGGGTACCTCGGTGTTCACTAGTGTTACACGTGTACACCTTTGCATACTGAAATGGTACCAAAAGCCCAAGGCACCCGTATTTGGCATTCATATATAAAACAACAGCCCAAAATCTGTCAGATTAATAAGGACCAGCAAGCTAGAAATACTAAGGCTTTTTTACAGCTCTTGGGGAACTCCTGTCCTGAGGGAATACAGACATCTTTTATCCCGACTGATATACAGTGCGAAAAGGAGCAGCTGAACTCATGAGGATGCTGTACAGCACAGCCTCTCAACAAGAGAGCCTGTTTGCTCCATATCCACATCTCAGTCCCCAATCATTTGTTTATTGCAAGATTCTCAAGGAGAGCTTTGCTTTGATTCTTAAGGTTTCACTTCGCTGAATGGAAATCTTGGAAAGCCAGAAGTCTTTTCCTGATAATTCCTCAAAGCAAACTCACAGGTGATCCATGGTCTGCAATTTAACAAGAAAGTGAGCAGGCAACCACTACTTGGCATGAGTCTTGCCCTCTCCTCTAGTCTACTTACCTCCCTCCTTGTTCTGGCAGAGCTGCTGGGGAGGCTGTGCAGTGAAGCAAGTCAGAGAACCCATCTAGCCGAAATAAACATGTATTTTTGCTCAGGTGGTTTGTGGGAGATCTGCTCCCTGATATTATTCTCTCCCTGGTCGCGTACTTGCACAGGAGACAGAAGAGTGCCAGCAGCATGGCTGATGAAGAGCAGAGCTGTGCAGCACACTGCTCATGCTGGCTAGTTAACACAGACTCTGATCTGCCCATGTCCAACCTATTTAACATGCTAACTCTCCAGTCTGTTTCAAGAAAAAGTATTTCACTAACAACTGTTCCAAATGCTTTAAAAAAATATTCATGCTACCAAACAGTAACACATGCCTATAACTAAGATAGAGATCTTTAATTATAGGTCTCAAAGCACTTACAAATGAGAATTGTTACCTTGTTCTTTCACTGACAGGGAAAATAAGGCAGGGAATAGTTGTGTTTTAGGGCCCACAACCGGCCAGTGCTGCAGCTTGGTTATAGTTGAAGGTCTGCACAGCACATCAACCTGCTATCCACTGGGAAACAGAGCCTGTTTGCCAAACACAAGCAAAATCCATGCAAAATGGCCAAAATATTGCAAACTTTTAGTGTGTATGGCTTTGGTTCATTTGTAAATCACATGTCCCAGAACTATGATTTACTCCATTCACTGTTTCCCAGCAAATCTGTCCTGGACAAGTTCTTCAGTTCTCTTTAAACCCATGTTTCATTCCTATGCTCAGATGGGGAAAAAACAGCATTTTCTCATTGGTGTTTTGCAATCTAAGCCCTCCATATTTTGGGGAGCAAAACAACTAAAAAACCAAATCCAGTATATGTACAACATGAAGTTAACTATCCTTTGTGAAAATTGATGCAGGGTGAATTTTTTGAAGACTGTCTATGGAACTGCTTAGTTGGAAGCTCTTAGTTTTGGGCATCTTCTGTACAAAGCATTTATTCATCCAACACATGTTCACATTAAAATTCAAGGAAGTGTCCATCAGGTCAGAGACTATTATATTCAACCAAATAATCCTTCTTTGCATAAAAGTTATGAACACCACAAATTACTTTCACGATTATGATGACATTGATCTCTTCTTTTATAATTTATTTTAGTTCAAGAGCAATATTTTTTCAAGAAAATGGAAATAAAGCTTCTCCAACTGCACAGCACAAGTGATCCGGAAAGGTCTTTGCTTTACCTGAATAGATTGTCTCTCAGGAGCAGAAGATTGCCTCCTAGTGCAATATTGATGTCAGGTTTTTCTATTTTCATAGCCTCCGCTGAGCTGGAAGAACGATTTAGCTAAGTAAGGTGCTACTAGTTTTTCCTCAGAACACCAAATGCTCATCTTGGACTTGTTTCTCATTTAATTTGATCTTTTTCTTCCAAAGGCTTAGGAGACCCAACATGCTCAACCAAAAGAGATCAAATTGGGACATGTGAGACCAAAACATAGCAGTTACATGACCTGAGCTATTTCCGAAATCTGTTATTTTAGCCTAAATATTCCCCATGACATCCAAAGCTCTTCTATTGGACTACTCCGAACTGCCCCAGCCTAAACCAGGTGCTTCACTCATGCATCAGTCAAGCATGAATACAGGCAAGTCAGAAAACAGGACCATTGTGGGCAGCATATTTCTGGCAACACATGTGCCAGAAAGAGAACCTCTCCTGAAGAACACAGTGGAGACACAATACCAGCTTGGACAGAAGGGATGCAGAACAAACATACAATGAAAAAGCTGTCCTTTTCATTAGTTGAGGCACTGTGGCAAATTCCCAGATATGAGAAGATACAGATTTTCCTCAGCAGATTCCTGACTACATCTCTGCGAAAAAAAACTCAGTTGTTTCATGGTGTTTAAATTCAGTTGTGTAAAAACAGATTCACCAGCATGAAACTGAACATGTGAATATATGAGCAATATGTGAAAGGAAACAAGCTTTCCTAAACCTGTCAGTTCCATAAAAAAATCTTTGCACCATTATAGTATACATACTAGGAGGTTGATGGAAGAGGACCTCCAGAATCTTCCAGAAATCTCACAGCTTCATTTTGAAATGGGACAGAGCAGTTTTATGTCTCTTACAGGCAAGAGTCCACCCTACCCTTCTTCCCTTCCAAGCACAATCTGCTGATGGTGGTATGACAAAAGCCCAAAGAGACGCTTAAGCTGTTTCCAAAGTCCAGGCTGAGGTCACAAAGTGTTATTATTAACAATTTATGACTGTAGTGTTTCAGGTTTCAGAGCCTTTTCTTTACTTTTGTTTTATCCCCTCTTCATGCAAGTTTTCAGCTCACTTGCAGCAGCTGTTTTTCATTAATGGGTAAACATCAACTTTTAATCAAATAATGAAGGTACAATGTACTACTCCCCATGAGAGTTTAGTAATAAGGATGGTGACCCAGTATAATGTTCTGACATAAGCTGCTTCCTTAGAAGAGTCTAATCCCCATTAACTGCCATGCTTAAAAATTACTCAGAACTCACTCTAAGAGGCAATTAGTAAAGAACACCACAAATGATTAGAAACTTCCTAATATTAGTGTTCAAATTACACTAACCCCCCCACTGTCAGTTTCTCCTCAGAGAGAGGACCTGCTTCTGATGTAAGATGAAGAGAAACAGATTAAACTGAACATGATCCCGATTAATGCAAAAGCAAGACAGTACAGTAACTGTGGCTCATGCATTTGAGTCATTGAGCCTCTTACACCATTTCTCATTTTGCAAGTTTCTGCACAGTTGTCTCCTTTAGCTGGTGACTACTTGGCTGTCCTCACTAAATTGCAGTCCTTCTTTTATGAACTTCATCAGAGGTCATGGACCTATTCCCATTTTTCAGCAAGTCTTTGAACTACAACCTTCTGAATTTGAGAGGAAAACTAGGTGAAATCCTCATCAGGGTCAAGCTCACCCTGCCTCAGTCTGTTGGTGGTTATCAGGGTCCTCTCTCCTTTACACTTTTGCATGTTCATACTGTGTGGAGAGAGGATGATGGTTTATCAATCTGTTTGATACCAAGATAGTGTCACTAAGGTCATGTCTCCATGGTGAAACTCCATAAATCTACTTTCCTCACTTGAAGGAAGTAACAAAATGGTTAAGCATAGCAGCATCCACCATACCTTATCTTACCATACGAAGTGTTCCTAGTAAATCCTTTGCCTCTTTGCAATTCTACCTTTGTTCTTATTAACTGCTTTGAGCTACAGGCAGAAGTCTCAGGATGGGAAAGCCACCTCTTGCCATTTTTCTCCTCATGATTGTAGCACACACACAAAAACTATAAAAACTATATGAGAAGTAAAACTAACACAATCCTCTGATTAGCTTCTTGGGATTCATTATTTTTCCAGTGCCATTTCTGCACAGCTTCTTTGGCGACGAAGTCCCAGTTCTGGATGATGTAAATTTGACAGCTTTTAATAAGAAACAGATGGTAAATGTATCTGCAGTGATGCAGGTAGCTGGCTTTGACTCTGCTGTTTCATAGGGATGCAGATGCTGCTCTGATTCAACTAATGGAAGAAGAAGAGGAGCAGGGGATTAAATTTAATGTTTACTTTGGCAAACTATATATCTGGACCATGACTTGGAAAGTGGCATATCAGGACGCTGTCACCTAGAACGTATTTACGTGAAAGGGTAGGGTAGTGACGAAGAGCTGGAAGATCTGCAGAAACAGAAGAACTTCTAGGTTACAAAGGCCAAATGGAAATTTACACCAGGTTCAGCCTAGAGACATAGCAGCATAACACTTGTCATGAAATCTCCCCTTAAGTGAAACAAACACAAGGACAACCTTCTGCCTGTGAGTCAAAGTAGCTCAAAGTGGCTGCAGCTGCACTAGAGAGAGCTCTGCCCCTTTGTCATGTCCTGATGGTCTTAAGACATAATAATTTTTGTAACGTGGGGGAAAGGAGACAGGGCTTGAGCTCCTGGTTTCTCTGTTAATGTGAGGGACCATTTGCAGCCAATTGAAGGGACGTTCTCATTTGGCAGAGGTGGTGTCTTTGCATGCTCTGGATAGGGCAGGAGAGCAGTGTGAGAGTATCTGGACACACAAAGCCTTTATGGATAACGTTGGAAAATTTTAACATTGAAAGAGACAAATTTACAGGCACCTTGTCTAAATGTTGAAAAATCCTGAACATGGATAAAATTGCCCTGGAAGAGTAGCATGTGTCTTCAATATGGTTAAGAGGAGCAAAAGAAATAGTGGCTGCATGTTCATTCCCAAAGAAAAGTTTTTCCTTTCACAGCTGTGGAAGTATAGACCATTGTTATCATCATTAATAAGCAGAATTCCTCGATCATTGTTCAAAGCTGAAAATATCTGTAAGGATATTGACTTCAGAATTTTTTAAGGGAGTCTTAACCGCTGTAAATGTTCTGTGCATTGGTAATATTTGGGTACTTTTGAATTTTTTATTAGCATTTAAGATCTTTCTCTACGTCTGCATATTCTCTAAACATAATGCCAAGAGACATATTTCATTGTCAGACCCACTAATACACATTTTCTGCACACATGTGGTCAGGGATGCAGTGCATAGATGAGGTGTCTGAACAGGCAAGACAAGAAAGAGCAAGCAAAGGCCACAAGTATAAACAAGGTCAACTTAATATACCAGGGAAATAGGTATAAAACTTCAAGACTATGATGGAGATTCTACTGAGGTTTATACAATGAGAATTCAGACAAATGTTCTTACCTCCATCTCTTACAGCACAGTATAATTAATCCCTGAAGGAAAAAGCTGAAAACCTCAATTTTAGTTGAACATTGCACAAAGCACTTGGAGGAAAAATCCTCACTGTAGTATTTTCACACAGGCTGTTAGTGAGATCTCCTCTACATTCTCTTCTTTCAGACTATGTATAAGATTTTTGTGTGTGATCAGAGTGTCACGTCCTACAGCCCTGGAGAGATATATTTACATGTTATCCCCAGTCAGTCTCACAGCCAGAAGTGAAGGTGGCAGTGGCTTTTATTAGACATATAGATATTCTTTAGTGTTGTCTTGGGCTTCCTGTTTATTTGTGAGAGAGGACACTGCTTAGGGCAGCAAAGACTGTGCGCAGAAATATCAGGAGGGGTCACTTATAATGTGGAGCTACAAAGTATGGGGTGGTGTCTGGATCTTTTCAGGTTACCAATATAAACATTTGTGGGATCAAATTGTAACACAGATCACAGAAAAAAAATCTGTGTTAAGACATTTCAAAAAAAATCCTTAGATCTATGTTTTCAAATAACAAATTATTTGTTTTAGAAACAGCATGTGTGAGCCCAAAGTACTTCAAAAAGAGGAATTCATTGACATTTCTGTGATAAAACATGACTGGGTAGGAAAAAAACTTAACTGATTGCTCTTCACTATCATCTGCTTCTGCAGAGATATAATTGAGCCCTAAAGCTATTGTCCATTTCACATCTTTAACAAGAAATTAACTCTCACTTTACTTGTGTCAGTGTCATGCATGACCTCTCCTTGAAATAGGCAGCTCTTGAAAAGCAAGGCATTATATTGTCATTTTGAAGTTGACAAAGAAATGGATTTTTCTAAACATCAGCTAGTAAGTTTCAATTTATATTTGTTTGAATCGACAATTACAGTAACCTGCTGTGGCAATGTGGTGCAAAATAATGAGACATCTGGGTTTTACCTGCATTTAGAACAGATACACTCCAAGAAGAATAATAGTAGCACTCATGTTTAGTTTTACAAAGTGAGGCCTTGTACAGACTGAAAGTACCAGTTCTTTTCATTGGATATGTTCTTTGTTCTAACCATGAAGTCTTGTTGCGTCAAACACAATGACTGACTGAGCAGCGTTGACAGAAACTTGCAATATGAGCCAAACCTGAAAAAAACAGTGAGATTCCAAATATGCACATAAGGAATCTCTCCCCCTCCACCAAAGGGAGATTTTTCCAGTTTCTCTAAAAAAGTTTGACAACAGAAAGAATAATAAGAATATATTTAAAGTATTAACATCATTCCCATACACAACTTTACCTTTACCTGTCAATGTTAAGCTTAACGTTTCGGGATTTTGTTGCTGTTTTCTTTTGCTTACCTTGACCGTGAACTTACCTGGCACAAAAAAAACTGCATTTAGACAACTCCAGCCTTTCAGAATTTTTTATTCTTCTCTTGAACCCCAAATGACTCTAGCATCCTAGGAGCCTTCATCTCCTTCAAAAAACACATGCAGAAATGCCTAGATAATGGTGCCACAGGGCTGCACAAAATGTGCTGAAGGTCTGTAAATTAGCTCTAGCCAAATGTAGAATATGAACTGGTATCTGACAGCAGTGACCCAGGGAAAATTTCCATCAGCTTATGAAGAGAATTATACACGATCTTTACAAGGTCCGGAGAGATGCATTTTTCTGGTATAATACGTGTATCAAAAAGATGAAAAACATAATCCTAGCAACTGTTTTGAAAATGGTTTTATCCATTAGGTAGCAGGCCCATTATCCTGAAGCCATTTATTACACTACTTTCTCAGCAATATATTTATGAACATCTTTATGTAACTCATTGTGTTTATGAATGAATATAGGCTCATAACGTTTTTCTGTTGCAAGGGAATACTTTCATCTGTGTTTCATAAAAGGTGAACTGAACCACAGAGATATTGAACAACATCAGGTAAGAGAACATCAGCAAGTTTTGAATTATGTCTTTGGAGGAGGTGCAATTTACCAGCTTTACTCACCTTACTTATGCAGTTGTGGTTAGAATGCAGCTGAGAGGTTTCAATCACTTCTGTGCTACAGGAGCACTAGATTTGATCATACCCTTGGCATACAAATGCACCAACAGGAGAGAAGTTGCAAAATTCATGTCAGAAGGAAGCAAGTTAAGGAAATTTGTGATTTATATGGATAAAACTGGAAAAAAAAATGTGTTTACACTGTGTTCTAAAGTTCTTGAAATTTAATCTGTGGTCCTGAGAAACTGTGCTAATTTCAGAGTTGGGCAAAGGGCAAGATATTGTGAAGACCAACAATGACAAATCCCAACTCTTTTTGTGTCAACTGTCTTGCTGTTTCAACACCCTCTACCCTTACACACACACACATGCACACATAATTACCCACACTCATTTAATAATAAAGCTTAAAAATAAACTTTATTTTAAAATAGATATTTATTGAACCTACCCAAAAGCACAGCCTTTCTATTTTGCCTTTCAAGAAAATAAAAAAGCAATCAAAAGAGTGAGCAGGAAATAATTATTTTTATTTTAACATGAAATCAGAGAAAAACTCCAAACTTATTTTGGGGATTTGCTGCTACTTTTTGGTTTTTTTTAAAAAAAAAAAAAGAAAGTTTAAGGCAGCGGTTGATATTCCAAAACAGTGTTCAATATCCTGATTTTACATGAAGTTTCCTAAGAAAATATTTGGTCAATATAAACTCTTTACTAATAAACCTTAGAAAAAAGCAAACTTTAAAGAAATGACAGATATTACAGAAAATTTTGATTCAAATAGTGTAGCAACGACTTTGAACTTCTTTGTAATGGTTGGTAACTACATAAGTTCATTTTGCACTTAGTATTCCTGCAGTAACCCTAAATTCCTCAGGGCTCACTTCAGCAACTGCATATTTATGCTAACTTTTAATTAAATATTAAAAATAGACAGATGTTGTAAAGAATTGAAAGGGAAATTTTAGGGTTTGAAATTATTCATCTATCATGAGTGCTGCCAGAATTTTCATCTTGAGAGGTGAAATGGTGAAACAGTAATTCATACAAGAGAAATGTGATAAGAGGGCACTGAAACACTTCCAGTGAGATTATTCAAGGCATGTAAAAGGCCCTGGGTTTCAGCCACAAATCCCACTCATTTGCCTTGGAATAGGTGCAACTGTTCGTATAAATGACCTCGATGTTCTATAATCACTGGGGAGTTTTCAATGATAATGTGTTCAAATACCAACTACTAATTATTATTTGCAATCATTAAACTAAATCAAAGTTGATAGAAATGACCACTACTTCAAGTTGCAAGTCTTATTCTCCTTAAGTTGTTCTAGGATGTTAAGGATGGTAATTGCTTCAAAGTCCTTTGTATGTGTGTATGCAGAAGGTATGGTAGGAAGAGATAGCATCAGTTTTGGGGAGTAAACCCTTAGAGGAACAAGGAGTTGCTCGGGGAGATTAGTCCAGCAGAGCAAAGACAGTCTGTGCTCATTATATGTCTTAAATAGGTGCTCTTTCCCGATTGAACTCCAATGGTAAAACCCAGCAATCAGTAGGACTGTTACCCTTGCTCCCTCTCTGGTGAAGTGTCGAGTCCATCACATAAAAATTTTTACGTATTTTATAAAAACCTGTGTGTAAAGCCCATGTGCCTTCTTCCTGGCATGTCAATCTACTGTTAGTCTACACTCCTGGTACCACACATGTCACATAACAATTTGTTCTTCACTGAGTAAAAAATCAGTCAATGGTCTTTTTCTGAGTACAGAGCAACCTCTGGAAAAGTGAAAACGAAAAAAAAAAAAAGCAGTATCAAAATCAGAATTCAAACTAAGTTAAGATGGAAGCTCAGGCATAACTCAGCTGTTCGAAGAAGGTTTTGGCTTCAAAAGGTGGAGATTTGGCATTACTGCTGATGATACATGAAAGACATGCACTTCGAGGCATGCAGATATCCAGGAAGGTAGTAGTTTTCGTTGTGGTCTTTTCCACACAAACGTTCACCGGCCTAGTGACATTTGTTTAGCAAAAGCAAAGCAAGTCCTGGCACATAATAATGTCATTTTGATTTAGATTACGTCACACGATAGACTAGGTTCAAAATTCCTTTCCAAACCTCCCAGGACAGTAATATTTAGACCCTAATATTATCAAGCAAAAATAAACCAATCCTAAAAATACTGCAATAACATTAAAAATCTACTCTAAACCAAAAAGCCACACGGGAAATAGAAATTTTAAAAATAGAATCAAATGTAAAATATTACCTTTCAAATTGATTTATTATTTATTCTAGAGATGATAGTATTTTGACCCTCTAGCTCTATATTTATGTTATTAACCAGACCTGGATCATGGCAATTATATTACATTTTAAGACAAGAGAAAACAAAAAAGGGAAAAAAGAAAAAGAGGCTTTCACATGGGAAATTCAATTTACTTTTTGGTTCTCTTGCCGCCAGAGACCTTTTGGAGCAGGTCCTGTGATAAATCCACCACCCAATGCCATTGCAAATTGCTGGGTTAATGAAGAGAGTTCAAGTAGGGAAATGAGAGGCGAGAGTAGCAAGGTGATGATCGTCTGTAAATTACTTGCTGCAGGGCGTACGATGTTAAAGCTCAGGGAGTGAAATACACCATTTTTTCTTGAATGATAAGCAGAGGATTCACTTCACTTTCATTACTATATTTCACCAAAACCTCCCTGTCAAACTAATTCTTTTTTGTGTATCCAGCAGTGTAAGGTTATGGCAGAGGAATTCCATGTGCAAAGAAAGGAGTGAAATACAAGTAGACCACAAAGAAAACATATGAAGCTTTTTAGATAAGAAAATACTTTTCTAAATAATGAAAGTGCAGTTTTTAAAATGTTTGATACTGCTTATAGAAAAAAAACCTCTGACAATTTTCTTTAGTAAATTCTTGCATATTGTACCTTCACACTTCCCATCCTAGTAGTTACTTAGAACTGGGGGAGGGAATCACTTTTCCCATAATACACTGTCTATAGGGAATGGTTTACTTCCCTTTCCCACATTAATTTCAAAATTATAAACTTCATAAGGTAATTTAATAATTTTTTTGTAGATTCATTATTCCCTTTATCTTTACATTGCAGAGTTCTTTTAAGTGCACCAATATCTTTACAAGTGCACCAGTTTGAAACTAGTGAGATATAACCTTCATTTCTTCATTTTCTTTTTGGGGGGGTTGTTTGTTTATAGTTGGTTTTGTTACTGTTTTTAATAGGTGGTAGCTCTATCAAGCAAAAAAAATACTAAAGACTGTTCCCTCGCCTCCTCTAAATAGCTAGCATTAAGTTAGCTGCTGTCTTATAGCCTCAACTTTCAGATATTTTCATGCATGAATGGAGTTACTTTTGTGAGTGGCATTACCCTCATGTTCATGGGATTAGGATTTTCTCTAATATTGCTCTCTTTGACTCTTCCAGGGAGCCAGGCTCTTCTGCATGAAGAAGGATGCAGGATTTCCACATGAAGTTTCAGAGTGAGAAGAATCTGGTTATGGCATCTATCTGTTGCCTGTTTAGGAGCCACAGTGTGTGTCCTGATCCCTTGTGACTCTTCTTGCAAAAAACAAAAAAAAAAAGGAAGAATTTAGACATTTCAGCGATTTTTCTTTTACCATTCCGTTTTCTGAACCAATGTAACAATGCCGGTTTGAACAGTGAAGCAGAAAGAAAAAAGCGAATATAGTATATAAACAGACATAAGCTTCTCTAGCACTTTCTAAAATTGCAGCTTTGATGCTCACTACCTTATAGAAATAATTTTATGTTGTCAGTTTTTCTAAGTAGTGTCATATGTGAATTTTGTGTCTTAGTTGTTCCCAAGAATGTTGAAGTACTTTTTTAATTTGTATGTTTAAATGATGAAAAGGGGGAAACTAACAATTCCTCAAACCAAGAAAAGCAGAGCACACCTTTAAACAATCTTAAGGAAAATTCCTCTGTTCTAAGAGGAAAAGAAGAAATCCTTCTGACATCTTGCATTTTCTTGAGTTAACACACAGTAAACTGTTCATCATATAAGTTGACTTTTCACGTCCACTGTGAAGGTGCTTCTAGCAGGGGATAAGGACATGAAAGCCATGATAGGCTGACGCTGGTACATACCGATAGCTGTATTAGCTAAAACCAAATAGACAAAGAAAAGCCCTACACGTTAATTAAAACGCGCAGACCCCGTGCACAGGACCTTGACACCACAGTGAGGCTTCTTTAGCAAATAGCAGGGAGTCCTTGATCCTGTGAAGCCTGATAAGAATGCGGGCAGCCATCGTCATCACAGTTAGCAAGTCTTTTCAGGAACAGAAGGGCACTCTTCTGCGCTCCTGATGTCATTGCTAATGCAGGCTAAAATATCCGCTGAGTTACTTGCGGTCCTATGGAAAAGATGGGAAATGAAACATCATGATTTTTGAAAATTGGTGTAGAAGGTTAGAAAGGGCTGACGATTTTGTTAAAAAACAGGAAGCAAAAGTAGAGGTGAGTTCAGAAACTTGTGCCAAATCTTCCCCACTTCACAGATGATGCAACAGCTTCAGCTTGTATGGCCAAGCAAGCACCAGGTGGTACCTGATCAGAAAAACTTTTCACCTCGTGCTTCTGTTTTGAGATGTGAGGGCAGCTTCAGGCTCAAGAAGCTGCTAAAGAACAACTGCTTGTGTTTCACACACGGGTCCAAAATGCCATTCTCAGAAACCCCCTGGTCAGTGCCTATTGCCTTGGTACATGTGACAGCAGTACTGGTTATCACCACCTATAAATTCTCTTCTTCCCCTCACCTGGGGAGAAGACAATTTCTAAAATTCTAATTTTTTTATTCTAAGTTTCCAGAGGAAAAAAGAAAATGGCAGTAATACAGATGTCTCCCGCCGGCTGTTCTCAGTGCTATTACCGTAGGTAATATTTGCCATTGGACTATGAAAGGATCTATGCTGAAACGTATTGCCCTGCTTCAGAGAGAGCTACTTAATTTCATTTTTCCTAACATTTCCCCCAGCTCCCTTGGAGAGCGTAAAGAACTGATACTTTTGCACCCGAAGTAAGATGCCTGTTACCAGCTGCAGCTGCAGACGTATGCGCAGCGCCTGCTCCCTAGATGCATATGGCATTTGTCTCTCTTCACTATCTGGAAGCATCTTCCAAAACATTTCTGAAAAGACACACTAGTAAAGAGAGCTGGTGTGTCTTTCCTCCTAGCCCAGAATGGATCTAATTACGAGCTGTAGCCATCTGTTCAGACACCAGAGTTTGCATGCCTTTTCCAGACTTGGTACTCAGAAAACTGGATCAAATAAAGTAACTCCTTCTATGTTTTTAGAGAAAATATGAAAGGTCAGGTCCTTGAATGAGTGCCTCTACAAGCTTTAATCTCTGATTAAGCACAGGAACAACAAAAGCCTGAAGGCAATTGTAGTTCTTACTGAAAGATTAATTAAAACTTATCAGAATGCTGCTTAATTTAGACTTTGACCTTTTGAATGTGCTAACAAGTCAGAATAACTGTGTAGAATCTTTGCAAGAGACAACCACAACAAACTGTAAAGCATTGAGCTTAAATTGGTGGCCTATCAGTCTGCAGGTAAAGTGGGTACCTTATTTGCTCAGCAAATTTTCTGCAATAACTTCTGATTTTTGGCTGTAGCCTTTAAGCAAGGACTGCTGCCAAAATGGAGAAACTGGTTTACTGGGGACTTTTACCGTATGTCCAAAGTATTTTAGTGGTAGTCATTGGGAACATGATAAACATTTGAGGTGTGTAAAATGTGGCGTGGGGTTTTTTTTCTCAGAAATAGTAACAAGTTTACTATTGACACATGCAATTCCACTCTCTAGGCTACTATTGTTACTCTCATCATCACTATTTTTCCTATTGCTCTTAGTTCCTAGCACTGCAGATTCTGTGGCATGGTGAGGCACAGGGAGTGGACCAAGGGCAGCTGCCTGCTCTGTCCGTGTGTCCAGGGGGTCTTTGCTGCTTTCTTCATGGTCTGAGAGATGGCTGTGGTGAGAGACACAGAACATCGTGTATGATGGAAATCCTTAAACCAGCACTCAGCTGTCTATTCATGTTATTCATGGCTGAGTATGTCTGAGTGAATTCACCTGCCTAAAACAATGACAGACTCTTTGTGGAGATCCCTTCACATCAAAGTGTTAAATGGATTTAAATTCCTTCTACCCCCACCCCCATACCCAGCTGCCCCTGACACTGACCACCAATATGATGGAAAGTTATAATTCCTACCGAAGTGGCACTTACTTCTCCTCACAGAAGAGTGGATGTGACCTGGGAGAAATTAGAGTGGGGCAGGTGGGGTCTGAGGCTGTTGGGGGTGGGTGGCAGAGAGCTTCTCAGGGGTGTGAGGACAGGCTCTACTAGCCAGCAACAGTCTCATTAAAGACCAGCCTATCACTAGTTACTTTAGGTTTTACCAGTTGCCAAAACTTTTCTACAATAGGAACAATGACATTTGACCCATCACAGTAGGGGAGAGACTCTGAAAAACAAGTGCAGTCTCCTGAGCCCTACAGTGACCCCTTTAGATGAAGATCTGAGGCACATGCAGCACATTGGTTATATAATTCCTGTTTATTGTGGCAATTGTAAAAGAGGTAGAGATTTAGGGGATTTTTAGTGGGTAGTTTTCACATTAAATTCACTGTGAAGTTTGAAAGGCTTGGATAAATCATATCAGGAGTTTGTAGATTGTCCAAAGTTTGAAACTTATCCTTTGATGGAAAGAAAATGGAGAACACTTCAATTTTCCCACTTCTATTAGTGAATAATTCTAATTTGTCTGGCCTACCAGAAATTTAAGAATGAGATCTGATGATTATATGTGTGTGTCCATACAAACATATAAATATGAAAAAGAAAAATACATACATATGCAGAGACATGCATAAAAAGTTAGTTTATATTTACTTAAGTACAATATACTAAAATACAAAAATGCTGACTTTTTATATCCAAACAGAGTGATGTTGCAAAATTTGATTCATGAGCAACTATGGTGAGCTTCTTTCAGATGCTCTTCAATTTAAAAAAAAGTCTTCTAAATGCATGAACTTATCTACCTTTGTGTGTGACAAAGAGGGCTCTTCTTTGTTAAACATTTACAGTGTTAAGCTACTAATGCGAGAATTAAGCAAAGAAAAAAACCCAACATTCCGATTACTAAACTTGCTAATTTACTTAATGGTTTTACTAGGTTAATTTGATTTCGTTAATCTCTCTAGAATTCATTTTTCTATCCACGTACCCTTGAGAATTTTCCTTGCAAAGGAAGAAAAAAAGCCTAAGAGCTTTAGTACTCTGAAATTTTTGTTTCACATTAAAACAAATTTCAGAGTCTCTAGAGGGAACATTACCTCCAGCTACTTACTCCATATGCACTTGCAAAGAAAAATATGGCAGTATTTAAAATGCAACATTCTAGTGAATATCTGAGATTTACATATGAATACTCAGATATTTTCTCTCCTAAGCACCATAAAATCTCATCAGTCATTTCTAAAACGTTCTGAGTGCTGCTGTTTGCTGCGCTTTCAAAACTGTGAACACTGTCTTTAAGGACCCTCCATCACTGCCTGTTCAGCTGAAGTATTTTCTGGGAGGGCTGAAAGGAAGTCGTTTAGAGCAATAAAGAACTTGAAACAAATCATTCTTGTTTCTGCTTAATTTAAGCGATTTAAATGGAAGGTATTTTTGTTTGTTCAGGTCCCACAAAAAGACTCCTCTTGACTGGGTGCAGGCTGGACACAAGTCTGAAGGACTGAGCCTTCAGCTGAAAGCCTGTCTCCCTGCTGTGTCAACCCCGCTCCCACCGCCTGGGCAGCTTCCCTAAGGAGCGACAGACAGAAACAGACCCGTGGTCCTTGAGCCGCAGAACAGTTTGTGTATAGAGCGTCAGATAATTGGCAGATCCAAACCTGACTGTGGTAGGAGAATTGCAGGAGACCTTCACGTCCGTCTTCCCCGCAGCCGCACTAATGGCAGGGCTACAAAACCGGAGGGCACGTTTCCTGGAAGCTGAATGAAAGGTGCAAAAATCCCCACTTCTCTGCACCTTGACATGACCTTACTGCGTCCAAAAACTGGCATATTGTTCAGTATTGAAAGATCAATGCTTCCAGTAGAAGAAAAAAAAAAAAAAATCATGTACTTGTTATTCTATTTTTATAATTTAGCTTTAATTGTTGCCTATTTCAGCCTGTGAAAAGATAAACTTGAAGCTGTTTTCATAGTGTTTGTGTAAAGCTTTTGTTGTTAAAGGTTACTGGCTCATTTTTTGGGGGGTTTTGGTGTTGAATTTTTGATTTTTTCCCCAGAGGAAACTTTTCTTTAGAGTCAGGTTTTTAAAGTTTTCATCATAAATATTTATTTGGGTTTTAGGTCTATATTTCACCTTTCTAGTGACTTTTGACATGTGCAAAGAAATTTTTATTTCAAAACTAATTCTAACATTTAGCATATTCTGTTTCTTAGAAAATGAAAAGCATCATATACCTGTCAGAATTTTTAAATTGCATTTTCAAAATGTGAATCATGTAAAAACCCACCTTGTTTAACTAGGCAATTCAGAATAGAGAGATTCTGAGCTACCAGAACCTTCTTCCAAAAACAAAAATAACACTATTGATTTTCTTTCCTTGAACATTTTTTTCTTGTGGTCTCTTCTCAGTAACACTTATTTTATTTCTTCAGAGCTGGAAAATTCGCAAAAGAAGTACTAACACCTTAAGATAAAGACGTCTTTATTAGTGTGCACACTCAGAGGCTTTTCAGTTCTGATAAGTAACTAAACTATCAAATTTTTTACTTTGTACTTTAAAGAGTTTCATTTGAAACTAAAACTGTGGCAGGAAGAATCACAAAATTAAATCTCATTTCCACTTTTCATATTTTTTCCTTCTAGGTAAGTCTTGGTTTATTGCAGAGCCAGATTTATACCTATGCCCATCACAACAGAGCTAGCACATGATTGATGTCAAATGCTAAAATATATGCCCTATGACAGTTTATTATCATTTATTTATTAAGTCTGATGTCTTCAAATCTAGCACCAATTGAATGAAAACCTGACCTTCCCATAAATCTTAGGAATGTGCTCTTGTGACACATAGTTAGTATGTAGTATTTATGGTATTAATATTTATCTAGAGCACACACAACATCCTTGGGCCCTGGTTGTTTCATTAATTCTCAACATATTCCATGATAGATCTCTTTACTCCCAAAAACAGGTTTTGTTTGGGTTTGAGGTTTGTTGTTTTGATGGGTTTTTTCCCTTTTTTTCCCAGAAAAGAGTCGACGGAATAATAAGATGCCCTAATAATCCCAGCACAGATAGTTCAAGGTACCTTATACGGCACCATACCTCACAATAGACTTCTACACACAATAGAGCTCCGTGTTTGACAGCCTCATAGTCAGTGAGGGAGGTGTATGAAAAACAACATATGTTCATACTCAGGAGGGAATGCTGCATAAGCAATGGTTTCTCTTCCAAAAGTCTTCCCCACATGGGGAAGTTTAGTCACATAACTGCTCTTGTACAGACCACCAGCAGCACAGATATAGCCTACAGCTGGGAAAATGGATTCAGGCACAGCTCTATCGAGCACAGCAACAGTCATTTTATTCCTAATGTGGACTGCAGAAATCTTGTTTAAAAACATGTTAGATGATCATTATGGAGCTGATGTAAAAGAATGAGGTCACAAACGTCTTAACCAACATGTTCTTCAAATATTGTCTGCTTCCCCATAGGGCTTAAGAGTTTCTGTCTTTTCCTCCATGAAGGGAACTGATTCAGAAATTGATTCCTTCGTCTTCAACCTAGCCTAATGTAGGATAGGAAAATTCTGTGTTTGTGTGGGACAAGTTCTGTTTTAAGCTAGATTTTCAGACATAACGTATACAGTTGCAGACAATTAACTTTGCCAAGAGTTTCTGGCTCTGCACTCCCCATCCCCAGCCACATGAACATGTAGCAGTATTCCCAGTTTTACTGATCTAACAACTGATTTACAATGCTCTGGACTTAAAAAAAACCAGCACCCCATAAGGCATCCCGTAAAACCCCAGCTGTCCATCCATGTCTTACCTTGTTATAAGATAGCAATCACTGATATGTACTTAATATAACAGCAGAAAGTTGCTTTAATCCTTTTTTCACCCTTTTTTTCCCATTGTTTCTAGTAAGGTTTAAGTTCTTAAAGGGTTATATTTTATGTATATTTTTTCTTATCCTTGTGCAAATAAGGCAAAATGTGAAAGGAACTAGAACACTTAATTCTCTACCTAGGGTTCATTAGAAGTAAATGTGGGAAGAGCAGTTCAATGAAGTCCAGTTTCTGATATTTTCTCTCATCGCAAACAGAGAATCAGAACTACCAGAGAGAAAAAATGGTATTTAACTCAATCAGAATTAAATTCATTTCCACACTATACTTAATACATTATTCCATCATGGAAGTGATCATTAGTTTTTATTAGACAACAGAAGGGGATGAGACAGAAGTGCACAAGATTAGGGAGGTGTTAGTCAAAAGACAGCAAATAATGTAGTTTGACTTTTCTCATGAAATCTGTTCATTACAACTGGTATTCCTTAACATTTCTGTTACTAAGGCCAGTTTTCTTATTCTTTCAAAAGACACCTATTTTTTATTCATTACCTTACTTTTAGTTATAGTGAAATGAGGGGCATTTTTCAATGTCTATTGTTCTTAATTTTTTTCTCTCTATACTTCTCTTTGGACTGCGAGAAAAGGCAAATTTCACTATAACAGTCATAATCAAAGGCTTATGTCCTCAGCTGGAAACCTGTTCTCCTTTTTGCTCAGAGAAGCATTTGTCCCATTTTGTCTGTGCAGCTTATCCTTCTGCTGCACAAGGTTAGACAAATAGCAGGCTCAGATCTGGGTTTGGACCACAGGTACATCTCTGTGTGTCTTGCCAACGACCCAGACTTCTGCTTGCTCCTGCACTCTCCAGCAAAGAATGTTACCATAATGTTTGGCCACAAAGGTATCCCAACGCTCCTCGTTTGCTCAGTGAGCCTGGAACAGACACACTAAAAAATTAATCTTGGTAAAATTACAGGCTTTAGAAGACACCAAACAGCCCTGCTCAGAGTGTTGTCTGCTGAGACAGCATCAGGGACACAGTCTGATGCTGGTTAGGAAGGCAGTGCTGGCAGCTGCACACAAGATCATGGTGCTGCTGATGCGTGTAGAGGGTGCCCATCTCCTGGACAGACATGGGAACAGCTGCTTAGCAGCCACAAAATCCTGAATGGGGACCAAGTCCTTCTGCCTGATTTAGGCTCTTCTCTCAATGTTGCAAAAATATGGATTTGTAAGAGAGCACACATTGGAGTTCTCATTAGAAAAGCTATTGAGATAACACCTCTTACCTGACACATAAGGAACCACAGAAATTTAAACAAAAAAATTAGTCTCACCACAGGACAAAATCTGGGTCACTTTCTTCTGTGAAAAGGGGTCATAAACTAACAGGACTTTGGTTTCTTGGTGTCCTTTATGAACACTTAACCTGTGAAAGTTATTTGAGAAGCCACCCTTAGGAGTGAGGTCTCCTATCAAATTTTTATTGTGCAGTTGACAGCTGCCAAGTGTTGCAGACATCACATTTCAAACCCTCGTCCTTTGAAATGTCCATCTATCCTGTACCAGGATATACTAACTCTCTGTGTTTCTCTTTATGTATCTGCATGCCTGATTTCAGGCTGTACTTGCACATTGTTGCAGTGAAGGTCAAGCAGGATACTGATTTTATGATAGGTCTAAAGCCATAGCCCAGCCTCACAAAACTTCCCTGTTCAAAACTCCGTGTCCTTCAGCAGAACTTTTGCAAAACAGACAGTTGTAGGTTTAGACCCCAGTAAATGGTACTGTCTTTATTATTTATACTATATCTGCACTGTTGGACACTGCGATAGCCAGAATGAACAGATGCTCAGGAAATTATTCAGTGGCAGATGACTGACCTTGTCATCTCATAGAAGGTTTTGAAACACTGCTTATATTTCTTTTTTATATAATTACAGAAAACTATTTCATGTTTGCTCATGCTTGCTGAGAATAAGGAGGGCAATAAATCTGGATTACAGAGGAACATGAGTACAGCTTACAGCAACACTGTGGTTTAAATGAAATGTCTTATCATTTGACTAGAAATTACATTATTGTAACACTTTGGAGGCTTGAGTGAGCAATTAGAGAAGTAATATATCTGCAGCACTACAGAAACACAAGTACTTACAGAAAACTAAAACAAAAAAATAGAACAATTTTCCTGAAAATCTTGTCCTGGAAGTATTACATGTATTTTCAATCACCTCATAAAATCTGCTGTTTCTTATGGTTGAACTGAGTTCCAAGGATCACCTTATACAATATATCAAGTTGGACTAGCTGAGAGAATTATCTCAGCTTTAAGCAAGGACAAGAAATTACAGTGAACAGAAATCGCAAAAATCTCTTCAGAGAAATGGCAATAGCCTATGTTACTGGTATGCAGTTTTTTGACACCCATCTTTGTCTTTGTGGACATATGACAATGGGTTACTTCTCAATCACAGAATTCACTATTTTTATACCAATTATCTTCAACTGTTAGTCTTTAAGTCATTCATCATTTTTCTGTTCTTCTGTCAAGCTTTGGTGATTCCATCAAGGAATATATAAAGAGTTTTGGGAATTAGATCGTTAATTACATGAGAATAATTTAAAAATTGAAACTAATAACAGTAATATTTCATATATAAAGAGCTAAAAATTATTCACATAAACTGTTTGGATCTCTTCCTAAAAAACTGGCAACACACCTGGCCACTTTTTCATAGTTATTATTTCTGTTTGAAAATTAGCACATTCTGAGATCGTGATGAGTGACTACGAAATGTGAAGGTTGCCAGCTGTAGTGAGACCAAAGATCTCTTTCCCTGCCTGTAAATTGCCACCATAAATGTACTGTCACAAACCATAATGCTATAAGACATGTGTTGGCATTTCTCTGGTCAAGAAATTATGTAACCTCATATTGGTTTTCAACACCTGCACTATTTACAAGCATTTGAGTCCTTGCCGGCTCAGTCCCTGAGGACAGCAATGCAGTCTTATGATCTGTTAACCATGAGGATTCATTTCTGTTGTCATGTTTTGCTATAATTAAAACTGCCTGTTCAGTCATTTATAGTAAGCCTGAAAATCCAACTCAAAACAGAGGAGCTGGGAACACAGACTTTCCAAGCCATGCATGGGCTACTCAGGGTATATAAATAAAACAGTCCCTTCATTTTTTCCACTTTCATAGTTTTGTTTTCTTCTGTCTCTGTGTCCCATTCTCTTCTATCCCCACTGTTCAGATAACTTCCAGCATGTATGGCTTTCTAACCTTGTTTCTAAACCCTAGAAACTCCTCTTCTAAAGAAAGAAAAGGAGGATGAGTATCTCCTGCCTGTGGTAGGAAGTGATACAGGATTTGGACTGGTCCAGGAAATCCATAAGAGATAGTTTCCCATTTTTAAAACATTCAGACCAAATTCATTCCCATGTTCACATAGTGCATTGAATGTGGATTGAACAATGAATTTCAGCTATAAAAAAACATATTGTTGGATCCACCTACTTCTAGAGTTTTAGGGCTGGGTCTTTAAGAAGCCCTTGTTTGCTCAGGAGAGGTCTGGTGGAGATTTATTTACAAGGAAAACCAAAAAAAAAAGTAGAAAAGATTAATTGCAGATTTATGGACATCAGACAAATAAAAAAACTGTCACAAAACAAATGCAAAATGTGCAGATTTTGTCTGGAATTCAGTCAGGTGCCATAAGGAATATTTAACAGGTTAAGTGAATGTCTTTCACTGGGTTATTTGAAATAAGATCATTAAGACTACCTAAAGATAGAGGAGAATAAAAAAAAGGAGAGTAAGAACATAAGAACACACTAAGAAAAAACTACAGAAGACGCCAGTAACTTCTCATGGTATGTCTGTAGAAGATATAGAGTGATAATAACATATTGGTTCTTCCATGCCCTGACTTTCATTGGTAGAACAGAATAAGGTTGCTCTTAAAATACATACCCATTCTCTAAAATATGCATTGAGAGAAGTGAAGACAGTCAGATATTATGGTGAAAGGGTTTGTGGTTTTGTTCTCTCTAAAACAGATTATCAACATCTAATTATGACAATGCAGAAAATAGTAGACTGAATGCGGTTAAAAGATAAAAGAAGAAATAGAGATAAATGTTGTTACTCACTGGTGACAGAGCCACATTAGCCTTTTTGACAGGGCTGCTGAGATTCTATGGCAAAAGCAGAATGTTAAAGATTTCTGATGTTTCTTGATTTGTCCTTCATTAGAAACATTACAACAACATATTTTATCCCAATATTTGTTCATGCCCAAGAGTGGCTAAGAGAAAGCACATTTACATGAAAAAGGAGATGTAACTCAGTAAAAGTTTCTGTCTCAATCTCCAGTATAAGTACAGGATAAGGCAGGTTGACTGAAGCTATTTAATAAATGGATTCCCGGATCAGCTACAGAGGTGCTCTGAACAAATCACTTTACTCCTCAAAACCTCATTCTTCCCATCTATACAATGACAACATTAATACTCACATTGCAAATAAAATTCTGCTAGGGTCTGTAAGTAAAAAGCTCTGTATGTAAGCAGAGCATTCCTCATGCTTTCACTACTGAGATGTCACCCTTGTTATCTCCAGATTTCTGAAAAAGAAGTCAGATCTCTTCTTGTACTACCTCAGCAGTGTTAGGTTATCTCTTTTTTTAGCTTTATTGCTTGAGTTATGAAAGTAAAGGGCAAGTTTTGACTTGATGTACAGTACTGTGCTTTCCAGGTCATCTGGTTCCGTGCGCTCAACATTCTTTCAACACTGACAATTTCATAGGATGGTCATGGGGAATCTGTTCACATTCAGCTTGCAAATTATTAAGCGATCTAGTAATCACAGTCCTAGCAATGGAATAAAATGACAATAAGAGTTATGTCAATGCCTGGTTTTCCCAGTTAAAACTGAAAATTACTGTTTTTCAATAAAATAAATACATATGCCATAAATACAAGCTCATAAACAAGCACAGGTCCAGTACTTTTCCAATAGAAGCAAAAGGTGATTTTACTTTATTTTTCTCCCCTGCTTGAGAATTCCTTATTTATAGGCTTCAGAAACTGACATCCAAGACCTTACAGGAAATATTTCAAGACATAACTTGACTGAAAGAAACACAAGAGTTGAGAAATTGCATGGTGCTCTGTATTTTACTACTGAAGTTGAAAACTGAAAAGGGAAAAACATCTCTTTCACTGTAAACAAATTACGTATTTTCTACATAATGCTTAAAACAAACTTTCATTTGCATCTGCTTAGACATGAGAGATGTCTCTCTGTCATACACTTTTCACTGACAATGCAGTTATCTTTGATTTATGCTGTTTTCATAAAGATTAAAATTTGACCCTTTTCTTGTATTTGTTTATAAGACATGAAAAATGACATGTTTTTGTAAGTAATTAATAACCGAGAGATCAAACTAATAATAAAAAACTTGTAAATTAAAATGTCAAGGAGACTAATGCAATATTTGATAAATGACTATGTTGTTTCTGAGGATTACATTTTAATGTCATGGTAATAGCTTGATTATAAAGGACAATTACTGCATTTAAAGTAGGCTGGGCAGAACATAACCAGACTCATATCTAATTTTAAGTTAACCTGGATGTAACATCTCCACAGAAATACATTTCTTACCCAACCAAAATGGAACTTAATTATTAGAATGTGGGATTTTATTTTCCTCTTTTCCGCCGATATAACTACTAACATCATTTCCTTTGATTTTTTTAATGCATTTGTTTTCTTTTTTCTCACTGTACTTCCCAATATACCTGTAACCTTTCCCTTCTAGAACAGCTTAAAAATTACTTGACCACCTCCATGGAAATTAGTTAGAAAAATTAACAGTCATTGCCACCTGATGAGCTCTTTTCTGCAAAACAGGAGTGCCTAAAGTCCACATCCCTGCCTGCAACTTTGCCTGCATATTCCAAAGATGTAGGAAAGAATTAAAAGCTAGATGAATAAAGAAAAGACCAGAAGTTAGAATGATCTGTTTTGTGAGAAACGTATTTTCTAAAAAAACTCTTCTACACAATTATTTCTTCTCTTTGTGGCAATATTTTTTTCCCTACAACAAAAATTTAAGGAAATGGTTTCTTTTAAAAGCCATAGGGTACCCAAAACAAAACACTGGATTTAAGACCCAGGAGCAATTTCATGAGACTGGTAAAGTTGAATCAATTTTCACTCATCTGCTGGCAGACTGAAGGCATCTCATTGGACTGTCTGTTCGGGGTCCGGGATCCTGGAGTTCCCCAAGTCTTAGCTCAACACTGATTTTTATTTCTATAGTTACCAAAATATTCTTATTTCTCAAAAAAATCCTTACTTTTCCAAATCATCTGTCCTATACTCATGAAGACATAATTTCTTACTAGCAATTTGTGCCATGAAAGAGAATCAGTGGATGGTAACACTTAAATATCTTTAGACAACATTATCATTAGACAACATCTGTACTTTTGGGAAGCATGTCCCACTGTGTGATTTCATCTTTATTATCAGCCTTTAGGCTATCACTCAATTTAAACTAAAGGTACTTTGGCAACACAATGCTCACCACCTTTTGTGGTCACTGTGCACAAACCCCAGTGTAGTAAATGCTCTTGCCCATAGCCTTTTCCCCACCCAGAAACATCCATCACCGTGATGGACATTTGTTGTTTCTAAATGTTTGTGAACAGTTTTATTTCTGCACCCTTCAGATGTTGTTTTTCTCATTTAAAAAATACTTGTCACTTTTACCATTTCATTCAGATTCCTGGAGTTAAGTATTTTCTAAAATAAATCATAACTGGGACAAAAGACAAATATTTGAATAGAGAAACATGGCATGTAGTTCATCAGTGTAATCAGAGAGAGCAAATGAGAGCATTAGTGAAAGGTAGACTTACGTCCCCGTTCATGTCTGAGATAGCACAGGATAAAACTAGTGTGTTTTGGCTGCAGTGAGCTGTGACGTTCCTCTTGCCAGCCTGGCACCTAAGTTTCTCAGGAGATCTCTCCCCAAACCTTCCACCAAAACATTCATGTGAGCAGGGACATACTTTTCAGACTCTTTAAACCTCTGAGGTGCAATGGATGCAAAGTTCAGGAAATTCCTTCAGCATTGCATCTAGCAGAGCAGACAAGGTAGCTGCTAACATGCGGGAGGTGATGAGTAGCTGAGGTGGGATGGTGGTGGCCACTGCCTCAGCCTGTGCAGCTGCACCCAGGCGCAAAGTGGTGAATGGAAGTGGTGCATGTTCATAACGGGGTGTCAGAAAAACATCTGACATTGATGGATAATGTTAAATAAAATCAGAAAGGAGCACTACAGTAAAAATGAAGCCTAAGAGCCCACCCAGTAAACACCAAACAAATGCTGAGAGAATTTTAGACCAGAGTAGAACTAGTCTGTAATAGAGACATAAGCCTGTTAAAGACTCTGAAATGCACAGACTGAACTTCAGGGTCTCACCACCAACTGTTTTCCCTTAACGCTATTTTTTTATTATGCACTACTAGTTACAGTAGAAATTGACTTAGACTGCCTTTTGCACATTAAGCGACATTGTGGCTCTTCATTTTTGCAGCAGACTAAAATAGCAAGTAGAAAAAGTTACCAGAGATCATGGGTGACTTTTCTGTGTACTTAAACTAGTGTTTCTGGCACATTCTCCCGCAAATTATCCATGCTGTGTCTCCCTTTCTGGTGCATACAGAGAACATTTGAATAGACCCTACCATTAGCACCATTGTCTGCAGACACAGAAAGAAAGAATCTACTAAGAACCCTTAAATCCCCATGGGTTATTTATCTGTCTAGTTGAAGATTATCCTGATTTTCAAGCTTAAGGAAGCTTGACCCTTCTGATTAAAGTCAGACAACTAAAGACAAAACAGCACAGCATAGGTGAAAGTGTGGAAGACCAAGATTCAGCAAGTGAACACTACAGAGAAGAAATTTCCTGAATATGTAGTTGGTGGCTGCATTTAATGAGTAGGAAAGATAGAAGAAAAATGCTGAGACAGTAAGAAAGTTTTCCGAGAGCATACAAAAACTGCAGTACCATCTACACTTCATTATCACCTCCCACATTGTTGTGTTTCATGCACCTTGCATCCATAACCCAGCCCTTGCATGAGGGAGCCTACATCATGCACTACAGGCCCTGGAAGCCAGCAGCAGCTCTATGCCAGTGAAAATCAGAAACCAGTCTTCATTTCCTCCTTCCCTTCGTGCTTGAAAGTAATGTGCAATAGACAAAACACAAACAGTCTTGATAAGGAAATGTAAGTTGAACAAAAATCTGAGACTAGGCCACCTCCTCTTCTGGTAGTTAAGTGTGTATGACCAAGCAGAATAGGAGGAAATAAATACATGTTTTGTAGCCTGTTAGACTATATGGAGGTCACTGTAGCTAAATGCCCACTGAAATCTTCAATGGACTAAAACAAATTAATTCTCTTCCTTTTAATGAAGGACAAGTTTTGGTTACCTAATGCAAACAAGCATTTTACTGACAGCATCAACATGGCAAGAGGAGTCTATCTGTGTAAAATTCACTATAAACCGTTTCGTGTAATTAGAAATAACTTAGAAATAAGTTAAGGCAGAGAAACTTATGATTATTCAAGTACTCCCTGAATCATCCCATCAATTATTGTTTTCCAATCATGGCAACAATTTGTCAAGAGTCATTCCTGTCATATTACAGTAGGAAGGGTAACTGGCACCCTCATGCCAGTCATGTGTTGCTCATCTGCATCAAATCAGCCACAGAGCTAATCTCCAGATGCTTCCCTAGCCTCAAGGTCTCCCCTCTCTGACAATGTTCCCACATTGCAAAACAATCCATGTGCTCTTGTCATGAGCTCAAACAGTACAAGGAAATTGGCTTGGCTTTAGGAATCTACTTTTAGATGCCAGTTTAGACAAAGGTATCTACACAACTTAGAACATGCAATATCTGAATACACATACTGCTAGGGCAGTATTTCGTGTCCAGCTGTCCTTCACCTTGATGTGCTTGACAGTAACACAGTATTCCATCAGTCCCTTAGTGACTGCAGCTATTAGTAGCACAGATTCTGCATCAACAACATAGCATGTAGGGCTGCTACACTCATATTTTTGAGCATTTTTTCACAAAATTCTGCAGAGATTGGTGAGACCCCATGCGTAGGTAAGACAGTCTTTTCTTCCATACTCTTGCCTGGTTTTAACTATGATACTCCATCATTTTTTATATGCCTTTATTGCTTTCACCCACGGAGTTGAATCCATGGTAGTTGTTACGTAGAAAAAAATTGAGGCTGCCCTATGACAGAGGTATGGTCTGGGAGCCAAGTGTGACCACAGAATAGGGTGAGAGAGAAGGCCAGATATGAGATTTTGAAGGACAGGCCTCAGGAGCCAGATTCCTGGGCCTAAGATAAAGCAGGGAGCTTGGGCAGAGATGTGGGTCCCAGGTGAGACAGGGAAGGTCTCCAGGGGCCTGTTGAGGTCCTCAGGCTCTGATAGTAATGCAGTAAGGAAACACTCTGAAATACAGAGTGGTGGGCTATAAACACCACAGTTCAAGGCCACATTCTGCAATTGCTCACATAAAGCAAAGAAAAGCTCCATATAAAAGGCTATTCTGCACCAACTGGCAAAAAAATACAAGGTGGTGGAAGGGTAGCAAAGTGAATTACTGTAATACAACATCCAAAAAACAGTCATTTGTAACAAAGGCTGTGTCAGCACAAGACAACATTATCTGAAACCTATAGATCTAAATCATTACAAATGAGCAGAAGCAACCGTCGGAGCCCTACAGCAAGAGGTATGCTGTAGACTTGCCAAATTCTTAGGTGAAGCTGTCAAGTTAGGCTGTAAAACTTCTAACATATAGTGGTGTCTCTGTGCTTTATAACGTTGAAATAATTTACTCAAAATGTTGATTTGTCAGACAACTCTACAGAGGAAATCTGTGCTACTTCTAAAGTCACATAACATAGTTTCAATTGACTCGGTACTACCAGAATGCTGGAGTAGACTATACTGTTGATCTCTATATATTATCAGACTGATACTACAGTGATCAGCCTTGCTTCCCATGTCTCAGTCACTTTATTTACACATTGTTGTAGCCTTGTCCTCTGTTTCTTATGCTTTCTTTCCACTAGGCACCGCTGACACCGCAGTGGAATTGTGTGTGAGTTCTCCGAGATGTTGAATTAAGGCATTTTCAGCACAATAATACAAGCAGCATTTCGAGATCTGTTTTATGTCTGGGCTGTAGTGAAATTCGGATTTTCCAAAACAAATTCCAAGTAACTTCCTTGCCATGAAAAAGTATGCCTTAGGATACCTAGTAGTCAAAATGTGAGCAGTATATTCAATAGTCTCAGAAAGGGCAAAATGTACGTCTGAGACACACAGGAGATCAAACAAGCATGCTGTTGGCACTGCCTCTCAGGCCCGGAGTTCTGCATTACTTGTATGAAGAGGAGCAGCTCCAAGATGAGAAACTGTAAGAGTGTGACACCATCAGCAGCAGCTTGGGCATTTGTCTAGGATCCAGGACAGCTATCAGTCAGAGCAGTCTGTCCTGGAACAGTGATTTACCAACTTCACGTTACATTTCGTGGCTAACCTCCACTAACAGTAGCAATGCTGAGCTTTTACTGATTGGTTAGTGGAAAAATTAATTCAGCTGTTCATCTGAAGTAATTATGGATTCTATAAGGATACTTAATGATATGTTACAATCTCCCTCTCCCTTCCCTTCTCACCATGTACTAACCACATCCAGCAGACAATAAATAGCCTGTTACTCTTTATGTTAGGAGATAAGGTGGACTTCATTGCCTCTTCTTTACTATCTTCTTCTCATCTCTACAGAGGAACCAGCCCTTATGTCTTATGATCTCACCCAGGTTTATCTATTTGAACTTAGAAGTGGTTAAAATGAGCTAACATCTTTTAGTGAAAGCTCTCTAACGGTGAGAAGTTTAAAAAAGGAATTCATCTAGAGCTTAGAAACGATGTTGTTACTGTTTTGAGCAGCAGAATTTGACACAAAATGAAATAGTGAGTTAAAGAAATTTTCTGGAGAGCACAAAGGTTGTCATAAGCATAGGGGACTGAATTTCAAAAACAAAAGAAAGAAATTACTGAAGGATTGAAATAGAGAAAAAGGCACAAAAGGCAGGCTGTGAACTTGGGATCTAATTAAAATTTCTGTTATAAGTTGAAGCTTATAAGTTGAAATAAATAAGAGGAGAACTAGGTGAGTTCATGAATCAATTAGAAAGTTGTAATGAGCACTGTAGTTCTCTGGAAAGTGGTTCTAGATTCCAATTGTTATATCCAAACGAAATAAGCAAGCATACAAGGGACTAATACTCCACTGGAATGTGACACAGTTCTCATTGCTTGTGTTCAATGAGACCACAGAGAAGAGTCATGAGACCTCCTATCAAGAGAATGAGTATGAGAAGAGTCCAAAGCCCTTAAATGTTATTATAGCAAAACAAAGAAGGAGAGAGGAGGTGACGTGTGCCCTACATACCTTGAAGACAAGAGAAAGGTAACTTGTCTCTTGAATACATTCAGATTGTAGATTAAATGTAAATTTACAGTACTTGGCACAGAAAATTCTGGAGCAACCTTACACTTAACGTTACACTGCAGTAAGAAACATAACTAACTTCAAGGTGGAACTTGCCAAACTACCAAAAGCTCATGTAGTCAGGCTGCCAATAAAAGCTGGGAGCAGAAGGTCTGTCACTGTTCTCCCTCTGTCAGAGTCAGTAGCACCTTACTTGCCTGTGTTTTTCTGTTCACCCAGGAGTACCAGTGGAGGGAGGAAGAATCTGTCCAAGAAGTGGAAGTGCTAAATTCTGTAACAAATTACATATGCTATGTTTCAGCTTGCAGCTGGCCAGATTCCTGCACTATTGAGAGTATTAACAGCTTAGCTGGAATCCTGTCATGTAGTCTACCAGGTGCTTTTACAGACCAACACTTCAAAAGGAGTGAAAAAGAAATCTATTTATCTGTCAGTCACTCAGCAGCACAAATGTGAGACACGCTGTGTTATTCAACATGTTCTTTTCAGATCAATCCTTTTTCTTGGAGGGGACAGTGCTGAATTCTTGCAAGTCATATGGAAGTTATGCCACAGTGATCCACACTTGTCAAAGAGTAACAGTTTCTCCAGAGCCGAGTCATGACATCAGTGGCACCTGCCAAAATTTATAGCACAGATGAAACGTGGCATTCAGAGTTTGCGCCCTGTAACTGTCCGGTCATTCCTTGTGGTGTGGTGCAGACTTCACAAAATTAGACTGTGGGTTTGGGTTGTTTTCCCCCCTGCCATTAAGCTAATTCATAACAGCAGATGTCGTCACTCCCAAATAAAAATGAGTGACGGATGAATAGATTTCATCAGTTATTCCTGGCAGTTGGAGTTCTCTTGAAAAGGGGAACACAGGGGTAAAACTGACATGATGCAGTAATCACTCAAGAAAACCATACTTTGACAGAAGAGGAAGCTACTATACAATCAAAGTAAGCATTTATATTCTTGTATTTTGGCCAAAATAAGATTTTCTCTTCCTGTCTTGCTTATTAAACCTGCCTAGACATACATGGGTGTACATTTATTTAATGTTTTGTTAAATCATGCAAATTTGAACCTCTTGTTCAATGTTCAATCATGCAATATTTTCTTCTTGTTCCATCTATGACCTGAAATTATGTATATTTCAGTATACCCTTGTGGAAATTAGTCTGATCCTGTGTGATTTATACAACATAAGAGGTATCCTGCCACTGTTTCATTTTACTCTAATTGTAAATTCAGTTATTAAGCTATTATTTGTTACTATCTTTTTTGGTATTACCAGAACTTCTGTATTACACACACTTCAACTGAAAGGAAAACCACCATAAAAGGAACATGTAAGGGGAGACTCATCAAAATTACGCATTCTATGTGTGTAATTTAAAACTTTTTAGAATTTTGAGGCTTTTTTTTCTTTAAAGAGCACCATAAACAGGCTTTGAACTGCCCGTTCTGCAATAACCGTAATAGATATATAATGCTGGAACATATTCCATGCTTAGACAAACAAACCCTGGTGAAGGGCAAAAGGAATAGGATATTAGTGTCCTGACGAAGATAAAACAGCTCATGGTCATGATATGACCCAAGGGACTGAGTCTAGTTAAAGTCAAAGATAATCTTTCCATTGTTTACAATGGTCACCAAAAAAACCTCTGAAGTGACTATGGAAATTCTTCCAGGAATAAGCTTGTGTTCCATATTAAAATTGGCTGAATCATCAAATTCATTGAAAGAGTTAAAATTAGACTTATCTCCAACTTTTAGAAAGAAAATATTTTTAAGATAGATATATATATAGCTATAGATATATATGTATATATAAAATATCATTCTTGTTAAAGACTTTGTCTTTCAGAAAAAATTTTGAAAATAAACTGGAAATGTTCAAATATTGTTTTACTTTACTGGTTAAAATATTTCCCAGTAAGGAAAAAAACATAACGTGGTTTTCTTTTTGTTAGCCAAGCCAATTATTCTTTAAATTGTGCATCATTTGGACTAAAAATCACATTGATATTTTTCTCCAAACATGTTCACCTAACAGTTTTACTGAATGCATTTAAATACTTCTCTAAAAAGTAAAAGCACAAATATTTTGCATACAAGTCTGTCTCTATAGAACACTGAATTTTTAAGACTATGTCTAGCTTAAGACACATATTAAATAGAAAGATTGAAAAAGGGTAAAAAATATCTCCTGACACTTTAGAAACTATTTTCTTCTCCTGCTTGTTTATTTCATATAAAGGTAACTCAAAATAGCAATTTTTGATGAAAACACCAAGAGCCATTTCTGACTCTTAAAATTTCTCCAGAAAGAGTCCGAAGTAGAAATTACAAAGTGTGCAGAAGACAAATTACTTGTATTGGATATTTTTTAAAACTCCTTTTTGTACCTCAGCAGAGGTAGTCTGAGATTAAAATAATTCAAAATATGCAGACCAGGCAGGGGCTAAGACCAGAACATTTGGAAACCTACTAATTTAACACCTTTCCAAAGCACATTCAGACGCAGATCAGATTAAATGAGAGAAGGTTGTACCACCGGCTTTTTCTATACTGGTTTTGTGCCAGTGAATAAAAGTTGTGCATATAACTTACAGCTGGAAGCAAAATTTCCTCTCCCTTGTATGGGATAGATCTGTAGGGGGAAAACTGCTCATCATTCACCCTTCAAAGCTCTTTTAAACTGGCTCTGGGACATGAGCTCACAAGGAGAAGCAGAGGGGCAAGCATTGACCTCTTCACTCTTGTGACTAGTGAGACAACTCAAGGGAATGGCCTGAAGCTGAAGCCTCAGGGGAGGTTTAGGTTGGATATCAGGAAAACGTTCTTCACCCAGAGGGTGGTGGGGCACTGGAACAGGCTCCCCAGGGAAGTGGTCACAGCACCAGCCTGACAGAGTTCAGTAAGCATTTGGGCAATGCTCTCAGGCACATGGTGGGGATGGTGCTGCGCAGGGCCAGGAGCTGGACTCAATGATCTTTGCGGGTCCCTTCCAATTCAGCATATCCTGTGACTCTATGATTTTATGAGTTTAAAACAATGTATTATATGTAGGTGCTATCTGTGTTTCAAGAGTGATTTGCTGTCTTACAGATTGCTGCATGACCCTCTGATTTAGGGTTTGATTATAAATGTAGGAGATTTTTCTTTTACAGTGCCATTAATTTTGTTTTTACAATTACTTCTTCTTGTGGACATTCTCCATAAATTAATAATATGTTAGCATATAATTTAATTTCCATAAATGATGAATGCTGTAAAAACTCTTTTGTACACACTTACACATTTTTGACAGTTGAGTTTTAGAGCTACCAAATGCATAAGCCACTTTAACCAAATATAATTTCATCCTTATTTAAATGTTGTTTTATCAGCTTGGCTCTCTGAAAAAGCAGTGAACCATACTTCATATGGACAGGAAGGACTGCAAAACCAACATAATAATAGTTCCTCCTTAACTATCTTAATTGAAGATTTAATAAGGGAGTCCATCTTGCACCAGTGTTATGCACATTTTGGTAACCCTTCACTGAAAATATATTGCAGAAAGTTTTATAACAAAAATTTTCAGTTCACAAATAAGACAATATTTCAGGTCTTCTGAATGAATAATTTTAAATGAATAGAAATACTTGCTCTTGTTTATTTTACATTCGTATCAGTGAATAAACATGTTAAAACAAGCTGCTATTAGGAGTCAGAAAGACACCTCCACAACTTTCCTTTAATATCTCTGGAATGATGAACATATTTTCCTTGCACACTTTCCACCCAGACAAAAATGGTCAAGTGACTGTAAGAAAGCGTGGTTTTTATTTACAGGGAAAATCTAATTGCTCTACTTGTTATGAGCCCTGAGTTATCTGAGTGAAAGAATCAAGAACAAGTTTGATGGCATTAAGTCCAAATGTCAGTGTAAATTCAATTTATGTTATCGGGACATCTAAAAAGAAAGAAAAAAAATTACAAACCCTTGGTATCTGGAGCAGTAATAAAGATTTTTGTTTTGATACAGAGAGTTACTCAGAAATCCAAACCAAGCTCCTAAGCAGAATCTTTCAGTTAGAAACAAAAAAGGAGGTATTATACAGCACACATGAACCCTAGTCTCTACACCTAGATGTTGTAATGCCAGGCTCAAAGATAGGATGCTTTCACACATCATACCTTGAAAGGTGCGGGCCAGCAATGCAGACAGCACAGTCTTCAAAAGTTTTACACCAAGAATCTGTCTTAGCAAGGACACAGCAATACCATGTGAAATATTAACTGTCACTGACATTCCTAGGAACTAATACCAAATGTTCTTGACTTACAAAAAGACCCACAGACTTAGCTGACTAAAAGTTGCAGGTTCCCCTCCATCTTTTGGGCACCTCTCTGATCACAGGTTGTTCTTTTGAGTGGAGCAGCCGAAACCTAAAGCAGCCAAAACCCTCATGCACCTCCTCAAAATCTAACCTGTTTAAACCTCAGATAAAGACTGGAGACCCTCTTGTACCATTCGGAGAACTTCAACTAGAAGTTTAATAATCATAAAAATTTCATTTCTAATTAAAGGTTAATGTGTTATGGCAGATTCTTATATGAGGCAAAGTATAATAGAGTTTGGAGGGCACACTGCCTCAGTTTGTCAGCAACTTGCACTTGGCTTCTGAGGCAATGGGATAATTATCTGTAGTGTCAAGTGGGCAGCTGCTAGTGATAGAAGAGCCTCTAAATGGTGCAAAGACCCGTGTGACCTGCTGATCCAGGAATGATGAAATAATCAGATTCCATCACTCGCTGTAACAAGCTATTACCAGAGCATTTATTTTAACACTGCTCAAGGCCTATAGAATTAGGACACAGATAGGGCATGTTCCAGTGCATCCGTGACATGCATATCTTTTTGCCAGACGCAGCCTTAAATAATACTATTATTTTGGGGCCTCAGAGTGAGCCAAAGATTATTAAGATTACCCATATTCCTATTTAGACCACATTCATTGCCAAACCAAACATGTTTAGCACAAGGTGTTAGTAGAACTGCTGTACCCACGCCAATGCAACAATTCTTCTTGTATCATGCTGTGCTACATCTACAGCATCCCCAGCCACAGCAAGGGAAACACTAGAAAAATGCTGTTTGCCTCAGAGAGAAATACCTGGCTCTTTCGGTGACACTGCAGCTCTTGCTGACCTTGCTGTGAAGAGGACCAGCATTCTAACTACTCATACCCCATCACACAGGAGGTTATATATTACATGGCCTAACCAGTTCATACTCATCACTCCAGTTGGGCTGTGCCTGTCTTTAAGCAACTGGACTTCCCAGTGGAGAAATAATGCATCTCAAAGAGATTTTTCTTTTTGTTAAGCAGTTTTTCCAGTCCAGCCAGACTTTGCACCAAGTGTGGCAATATTATTTGATATTATTGATCTTCTTAAAAAATAGATCCATGAAAATGAAGACAAATCTAAAATATTCAATCTATAAAGATGCCCAGAAGTTACTTACGTGTCCTTTTAAGGTGCCAGGAGTTTCAAATACTGTATTTGATAGTAGGACCTTAGAGAAATCTGCCTTAATTGTGTTACATCTGACTGTCCTTTTCTTTTACTCTGATCTTTCACTTTATGGCATTGTATGAAGTAAAGGTTTCCTCAGACTGGCCTACATTAGCATAGTCTTTGTTGTATTTATCAAGGATAGCTCCTAAAGTATGAAATCATCTAGGAAGAATATTCGTAAGTATGTATCAAGGTCTATGAGGCCTTAGTTCATCAGCATTACTGAGTGGAGCATTGGCAGAAGTATCTAATACAGATAAACATAAGGAAGCAAACCTCAAATTAAGTGCTGATCTAGTAATAGAAAACTCTGGAGTTTATGTTTTTAGAATTTTTCTTTCTTGTATCCTCCCACTTCTTGTTGGGCCTTAGTGGAGGAGACTGATTCAGGAAATAAAGAACAGAACTTAACTTTTCAAAGTATCATTATGATCTGATAACCAACACAATATGGTAATATCAACAAGGACATGACACGTGATGAGCATTTTAATGTTTGAATAACATGCATTTAGCAAGGACATATTTGCCTATTTTCTGTCTTTTTTCTCATTTATTGGAACTGATCCTGTACTTTAATGAGATCTACTTTTAACCATATTTAAGACTGAATTTTGATAAAATAAAGAACAAGACCATAACAAGCTCCCCAGCGCTTTGCACTCTGTGCGCTTCAACTTCAGATTCATAATTACCTTGATATTTTGTGCATGACATCATTCGGAGTAGCAAAAGGAATCATTTAGGAGCAATCAGTTTCCCTGAGATAAACCATCTATGATCTGTTTTAAGAATATGGGAGATAGAAAACAGGAAAGTCCTTCACATCTAATCTGAACTTCAGTGACAATGGCACTATATTTGAAAGCATTTTCACAAGTTCTTCTAAAATTACTTCAAATCTCACACACACTGAGGCATCCACAATATTTCAGTTAACTGTGCCACTCGCAGTCATTACTCAGTAAGAAAACATAGTTATGATATTCAACTGTCACCCAAGGCCTGTTTCAATGCCTTATATTTTGGTTCAAGGCAGACTAAGCATTAGTTACCTACTCTTTTCAGGTGACATACTTTATTTTAATAGCACTTCATGAGAATGACATTTCAAGAGGCTAAGTAATAAAGTATCTGCCTCAGGTTAGGCTTTTGACTGTTCTGACCTTTGAATAGCTTTTCAGAAAATGAGCAAGCATACGAACTTTAGACACCACAGGATGGGTGGTCATGATGCGGAAGAGCTGAAGAACTTCTGGGAAAAGGTCATCCAAGAGCAAACTAAACAACAAGAAGCTGAAGAGTCTAGGTTAAGCAAAAGTGCCCTGAACAAGTAAGTGGTATTTTTTCTTTTCCACAAGAGAGCAAGGCATGTCATCACGTGTTTTAAAATAAGGTAACCTGTTATTGTACTGCTTTATTCATAGCACAGATTGTGTTCTGGATCTTTGGCACTTTTCCTCTCACAGCTGCTTGTCTCATATTACCATGGCTCTTCTGCATGGAAACTCAGACACCCCTCACCCTCAAACCTCATGAGCATTCTTCAAAGGCCTTGGAGCATAGCCATGAAAAAATAAAGCACTTTGGAATTATGGCTTGTGACGGCCAGAAAATAGCAGGAATTTTACCTGGAACTGGTACAACCACACAAATAAATAAAATAGCATTACTTTAAAGGGACAACCACCCACTTAATCTGTAGAATAGAAAATCCGCGGCACCTTTACCATGTTTAACAGCCCTTCATATCATATAAGCCCAAAGGTAAAAATGACACCATGAGATTTTCCCATTCAAAGGAAAAAGTTGTGGGGTTTTTTTGTTGGTTTTGTGTGTGGGTGCTTTCTTTACAAAGCAGTACAAAACAACAGGGATTGCCTAGAGAAACCTGTATTGCTGTATTGTGGTATAGATACCCTGCACAAGTGTGGTGGATTTCTTCAAATATTTGTTCAGCTTGTTACAACTCAGAAGTTTGAACCAGGGTCTCCTGCACACTAAGTGAATCCCCTGACTACTGATGGCCAGAAACAGAGGACAAGAAATACCATGTCTTGTGTGGTTTCCTTTTGTGCTTTCCTCTTGAAATTAATAAAGGCTATCGTGCACAAACTTTTCTCAAAACTGTGACATTCACATAAGCTAATTTGACTTCAGCAAATTGGAAGGTGCTGCTACAGGGCTGTTTCTCGGAAAAAAAATTCTAGATACCTTGACCCCAGTGCCCAAGAAAGAAGTACTGTCATCATTTAGAGACTTGGAAATCAAGATCTGGGCAGGCCTTGTGTCTTGAAAAAGTCAGGTGCAGACAATCCTGCTTCCAGTATCCTACTCCAGCTAGTCAGTAGTGTTTCCAAATCCCAATCACAAAATTACTGGAGAAAAAGCATGTAGGACAAAATCCAGGAAAGAGTTCAGCTTCACTGGAAATATTTATCACTCTAGATCACAGAAGACTACCGTGAGAAGACAGTAAAAACAAAATGCAGTTTGTGGTTTAGATAACATTTTTGACTTCACAAAGCTGAAAAACGTTAAAAGTTTTTGTAAGGTCTTCTCTGAAGAGAAAAAAAGAAACACAGTGAAAGAACCTTGAAAATGTATTAACTTACGTATTCAATATGTCTTAACTGACCCATCACAACCGTGAAATAGACCCAATCAAGTTCCTTCAAAGTGTCTTGTCCAGTCAAAGCTCACAAAAGATAGTTCACAAAGTGTTCTCTAATTTGGAATAAAAAGATTCTTTCAGGAGTCAAAAGGCACTTTCATAACAAAACATACATATCCACTACCTCACATAAGAGGTGCTCAGGAGGATGACGTGGTTTTACATAAAGGCAAGTGCTCCCTTTGAGACACGTAGGACACTGATGAGAAACACCAGTGTTCTCAAAGGCAGATTTTTCTTAACGCACCGTACCTATTTTTTGAGGCTTAACTATATGCATGAAAGAATATGGAAGACTAGGTAGTTTAAAACACAATGTAAAACCAAACTCAGAATCTAAGATAACACAAGCACCCATGTGAAACAGCTACTGATGGGTTACTCTCAGATGAAATCATTGGCTGCTGTTCTTTTCACCATACCAAAGGTAATTAAAAAACCCATATATTCTGTGATGCATTTGACATTACCATATAATAGCTAATCTTATAATATTGCTGGGTCAGATGTTTCATAACATTCCCTTCAGAAAACAACCCAGCCAACAATATTTTGCAGTTGTCCCTAGAGATATTCTCTTCTGGTTTTGCTATACTAGTGTCTTGCAGCTATGTGTATCCTCTTGTACGTGACATCAATTCCTTTTGTTAAACACATACAAGGTCTGCAGAGTTGGTTTTGGTTTGGTTTTTTTTTACCCAAAAGGACATATTTTAAGTTCAGCCTGCTCTTCCCCACAGCATTTTACAGTAGAACTTGAGGGGTTGGGGAAAAATTGTATTTTTTAATTTACACATTGAATGACCTTACTGCATAGGCAGTACTTCTGTGTGGCTTTGAGAATACCCCAGAGGGAAAAACAGAGTTCTTCACAGTGACAGTATTTCAGCAGTTGTTTGACTCATTCGGAATCCAGCAATGTCAACCACTGATAGCATCAGCACTATCCCTTTCTCCCCTGCATTCCCAATCTAGCAAGCTAGAGGGATGTGTAATTGGTAAATAAATACAGGACAAGTGCTCTGGTGATGAAAGAGAGGAAAGCTTCGACCCTGCTGAAAAGCCTTGGATACACTTGAAGGATTTGGCTCAATAATTGCTAAGCACTTGCACTCTCTTTGCAGACTTCGTCAGGAATGGACTCTGCGGCTGGAAGGTCGAGTAAGGCAGGTCCAGGCGCACATGAAAACACGGGAAGAACAAATGACTCCAGTATCTATCGAGGCTCTTCCTTCACCAGATAAAACTGTTGCTTAAAGTTATTGTGTAAACACAGCAAGCACTGGGCCTGATTCGGACCTTCTGCATGCACCTGTAAACTAGCAGTTACACTGCCGAACAACCAAACGGTCAGATTCTGCCCATTTTCCAAACTATTTACAAGAGCTACTATTAAAGTCCTATTGAAATTCAGTGCAAGAATAATGCCACAGGGGGAAAAAAAGCACAAAGGAATAGATGAGAGGCAGACAACTCTAATTTTCCATGATATATTATTACTGTGATGTACCAGGACTCTGTTATGTAACTCTGCATTTCCAAGTGACAACAACATACTGCTAGGAAAGAGGGCAGCTTGTTTAATAGGAATAATATATTCAGACAGCTGCGTGCAAAATTGCACATTTCCATTTACACAGCTCACTGAGTCTGTCTTAATGTAGACATAAGATGTTCTGTCTGCCTTGATGAGCCACAGTAGAGGGAGTTAAGGATTAGCCTGATCAGCTGGCCAGGAGAAGAAACATATTCTTTAATGGAACGAGGGGAGAAAAAATAGAACTTTTCTGATCAACATATAAGAACATTTACAGATCTTAATAATTAAATGAACAGAGGAAATTACTTTAACTTTCTTGGGGTATGTAAGAAAAGGACTACTGATCCAGTAGACTTTATTATGAGCCAGTCTGACAAGTGTTAGAGTAGTAAGAGCAAGTCAGTGTGAGAGTTTGAAAGAGAAGGCAGTGAATCAGTTCATCATAACAGCGCAGAAATTCTTTACAAAGTATCACTTGCCATACCTGGCATGCACTAATCCAAACAACTGCTGCATCTTCTTCTGGGTTAGGTGAAACAAAGGTAGGAATAACTAAACACAGGGCAATAACAGTGTTCCCTGTTTACCGAAATATCTGTGTATTTAATACCAGTCTTTTGGATTAAAACATTTATTTGTTTTCTCTTCAATTAATCTTTGGTATGTAAGAGAAGACTCATAAGTCTAAACAACCCTTCTTCTCTAACAGTATTGTGCCAGATAGAAATTTACTTTGAATCTTTGTTTATACTAAAGAAGTAGATAGGAATGCATTTGATAAATCTCAAAACAGAACAACGATTTAGCCATTTTGACCTCACAGAAATGCTTTCTTTGTCCTTTTAAAACATATTTAATTAAAACACAAAGTTTTACCAAATGTTCTCACTTCTACAAAGTGAAATGCTCCCACAGAAAAAAACAAGCTGTCACAAAAATGTTGTTATTCCTTGAAGAGTTAAAACAATTAAAAACTTATAAAAAGTTATTCTGTTGCTGAAAACTGAAGGGATTGTAGTACGAGATTCTTTTCCTAAAAGCTGACCCAAAAAAGCATGCAATTGTTTCTTTCAGTGGCTATTTTCCATTAGACAAGCAATGCTGAAAAAATAATAAAATTTTAGCTGCTTCTACCCTGAAAGACTGGTCTTTCTCTTCTGCATCCACTTATTTCCCACTACTCTCTAAAAAGTTATTTTCTGTAACCCGGTGTCCTGGTTTGGGCCAGGACAGAGTTAATTTTTCACAGTAGCTGTGAGGGACTGAAGCCTGGAGCCCTGTGGCCATGTCTGGGTGTTATTCTATATCACCTCATGCCACATCTGCGGGGTGGAAGTCCAGGACGCTTTCGGGAAGAAGGTGGAAGTGGCTAGGGGTCGGCGGACAGTCCGGGTGGAAAAGCCATCGGCCATTGTTCATTGCCTTGGGGTCGCGCACATCGGGCAGTAATTTTTGCATGTAAATCACCCTCTCTTTGAGCACTTTTGTTATTAGTGTTGTTTTCTTATCTCACTAGTGTTTCCAGTAAATTGTTCTTATCTCAGGAGATAATCTCTGCCTTTCATCTGTCACCAGAGGTTTGTGGTTTTGTTTTTAGTGAGAGTACTACACTGAGGAATACCATTCCTAAAACATGACACCCAAGCTAAACGTTTTCTTTAGTGAGGTGGATCAAGCACAACCTGAACTAGCTGCCACGTACCAAAAAACTGGAGTAGTTTACCTTACTGTAGCCGTAGCTAAAGGACATAGACAGGGGCTATTGAAATGGAGAAGTGCCACATTCTCCACTTCTGAAAACCAGATCTCTTAGATTTGTTAACTTAACCACTGATTTATGGTGTTACAATGTCACCCACATCAGTGCAACTTAGCCCTACTCCATGTCAGTGTGAGAAGATCCAAGAAAAGCTGGCTCAATAAGAATTTATTGTTCTTTTACACTTAATGTCAATGTTTTTAATTATTAGGAACACTTTTATGACACTCTTTCCAGCTGTTTATGAAGTTATGTAAGATAGGAAAAAGACTACACAAGTAGATGCAATTCCCACAAAGCAATTTTCAGCACTCCCCCAAAAACTACCTTAGGTCTCTGAGAAGCCGTTTTTCTGTAAGGACCTCTGAGGGTATGTGAAATCACTTCCTCTACAAGCAGTCGTCATCATATTAGCTACACCCCAAAGGAGTGTTGCGGGCATTGTTTACCTTCACAAGTGCATGGAACCTATTTCAGTTGTGAATGGATTTCTGATGCAGCAAAGTGTGTGCATATCACAAGTGTGAAAAACCACAATGCTCCCACACTTAGCAAAAAACATTTCTTTGTGAGTTGCTCAAGTGCATGTGCATTAGTCATGGTTACCTATTCTAGCACACACTTTACATGACAGCAGTAACCTGACATCTCCATGGCGTTGAACATCAGGTGTTTCTGTTCCCAAATGCAGGTGTTCATCCAATTTTCACTGCTACTTACACATACAACCAGACTGAGACAGGTATCAGGTACGAGAAATAATAAAGTCTAGTATTCAGATGTAGCCAGATTTGCTGCTTGCAAGTTGCAAAACTGAAGGCAGACAGGGAGGTGGCAGATAATGTTTCGTTACTTTTCTTTGATGACATTCAAGCCCGAACTCAGGCATTTCATTCATAACTGAAAATGTTAAACCTGGCTCTCAATAAATAAACAAACAAACAAAAGTCTGTTAAAGTTGAATCATTATATTTTAAAAAATTGTCTCATTCATATACATGGCCTCCATGGATAAAACAGGATACACAGTAAGCATAAGCTGTTGGAGAGTAGGTCACTTCAATGGAATACAGCATTTTTTAACTCCCGTGTCCCTAGTTCCTCCATCTTTCCAATGGGGGGAAAAAAACCCAAATGAAAATTTAGATTTCAGTAACTATATTAAGAAATTTGGTCTAGTTATTTGAGAAGATAAACTAATTACTCAGATTTTTTTTTCTTAAGGTTTATGAATTTGCCTAATAGAAAATGAATTTAATGAATATTGAATATTATGAAATGAATTGAATAATAATCTGCATAATCAGTACCACCCTGACCCTGCACTAGCAAGATGTTTCTGTGTCTTACATCAGCATATAAACCAGCCCAGCTGGCACTTGCCTAAGTCAGTAAACAACTAAAATTGTACAGGATAGGTCAGTGACTAGCAGTTTGGTCATGGGACTTTAACTTTATGATATATGATGCAATAGTTGTGGATCATGCACTTAAGCTGGCATACTGATGTCAGCTGTAGAGCACCGACTTAGCATGCCGATTTATGTGCATGACAGACATGGTGAGCACAATCTTTACTCATTCATGCTGTTGCTCTTTAAGCACTGTCTGAGCCAGGAACCAGCGACTAATGCCTGAAAAACAGCAGTTTGCTTTCTTAAACTAACTCTGAGCTTCGGCCAGTTGTTGAAGCCTGGTTTACTTAAATCGAAGCAGTCTAAAGCATGACCATAAACCACATTAATCTGCAGTCTGACTTCGTTTGGACACCACGGTAAAGCATCCACACCATCAGTTACAGGCAGGATGCAGCAACTCAACGCCTGTCAGCTGCTCCACTTGAATTTGCACTTAAATTCAGAGCAGGAAAAACATTTTTTAAACTAAACCCTTGACTGTCTGCATGTACCACACACTGGTTTGCAGCCAATCTAATGCATACAAACCAGATTTCTTTCTGAGGAACCAAAACCAGACCAAAAGCTGTGCTCTAAGCACAGGTGAAGGACCCTAGCCTCTAAGGATCTGAGACAAGCATTAGCTCTACAGTTTTGAGACACCTGCATAATGGGGATATTTGGCCCAACGAAACAAATTCAATTGAGTCTGATATAACCCCTGAACCACACATAGTCTAGTGTGGGGATGTCAGCAGCAGCCACTTTGATCTACTGAGCTGCTTGGTAATGTGCTCAGCCACCTGCTAATAGAGAGGAGTATAACCCAACCAAAACAATATAGGTTCGATCAAAGCACAATAACATATTTCATGTAGATCTAAAGGTGGACCTCAGCTGAGCTCAGGAATGATAATTTAATTAGCCATCCAGATATGCTGGCATGCACAGCTAAGCACAGCTTGGTCAACTCACCCACTGGAGCTGCATGTGTTGGAACAGAGCCTCCCTACACAAAACTTAGAATAGATCTGGCTTCTGAAACCATAAAACAGCTCTGTATGGTTCATTTCTACAGTTAAATGACAGGAATATGAGGATAATTACCAATTTTCTAGACCAAATGTTCCTATTAATTACAAACTGCCTGTGTCTTGAGAGATGCTGTTCTCTACCTTGCCTAATAAACAGCACCGTAGTGTGAATATGGCATAGTAAATCACATAAAAATACCTCTGGATTCAAAAATGCATCTCTAGATAAATAAGGATGAACCAAAGAGTAGCTCTAGAAAGTCTTATACTTCCTGAGAAAGCTTCCATTCATGAATTAAGCATTGCTATATTATTTATCTTACCAAGAAGAACCGGATCTATCCATAATGTTATTCATTTAAGACAAAACTGAATACAAAATCCAGTAGTCAGGACAGACAATTCAAAAATCTACTTATTATTCCCAGCTCTTTCAGCAGTCTGTATTTACCTGTGTGTTATTTAGTGGCCAGTGTTTTAAACATATTTCAAGCTATGGTGGACAGAAAGAAGGGAAAATTCGAACTCCAAAAATGACAGGCTGACAAACAGACTGAAAAAGTTTTATGCTACCAGGGAAGCCAACCTTAACAGTAGGTCATCATGTGCCACCTCAATTAATTAGCTGTACTTGTCTCAAACACCATTCCTTAAATGAACTAATAGCCTACAGTAGAGTCTAATGGAAGGTGAGAGACTACTGGCCTTACCTAGTAGTAGGTGCCAGTGTTCAGACTCAATGATATGACTGCAGTGGTTCACAACCAGAGACACTGTTTTTCCACAGCAAACAGCTGCAGCATCAAGGAGACGTATGGTACTAACAAAACAATCATCTGTCAAGAATGAAAAAGATGCAGTAGCAAATCTGAAGTATAATATTTGGTTGAGCCATTTGGCCAATTCTTTAAAAAACCATCCTTTTGCGTTAGATTTCCACTATGATTGTACTGCATGCCCAACATAAATATTGGTGCCATTTGATCAGAACTGTAACTTCACAATGTATGTTGATGATTCAGCCATAGGGAACAGTTCAAAAAAGTTGAATTAATACTGAAAAGTTTGTGATTCTATTAGATTTAGTACCTAAATCAAAGGAATCATATCTGCAAAATACCAATACAAAAAGCTTAGTCTGTATTGTCTCTTTGCAAACAGGAAGAGGAAAATTATGTTTTCAAATAGATTTTGCTATAGTTAATGCTATTTTTCTCCCTCAAATGGGGTATTCCACTTAACAACTGCATCATTATTTTTAAGGGTTTGAGGTTGCAGTACAGGCTATGAATCTAATTAGGCAAGGAGAACACAACACTACTGAGGTGGTCAGCAGTGTTATTTCTGGAAAAAAACTTTTGAAAAATAACCTATGTTTGCCCTGATGTCTTAAATTTTTTTTCCAGCGTGATGGTGATTCCACTGCAGCTTCTCTTAGAGAAATTTTTTCTATAAGATTTTTATTGGTGCTTTTATGTAGCCTAGTAAGTGAACAAATCCATGCAATTGTTCATTTTTACATGTAAAAAGTTTCAAATAACAATGTTGTTTCATTAATTACTGGATATCATTGCAGTAGAGTTCTTGTTAGAGTTCTGTTAATGCTAAAGTGCTAACTAATGAATCAATACTTTCCAGCTTTTGGATAACACATGAATTTACTGATTTTGTTGATACTGCTTCAGTCATTTAATATGTATTTGTAATAATAAGACTAACAGTCGCTGAAAATAAGCCCTACAAGCAATAAGGGCCATCTAATCTAAAATATCAGAAACAGCAGTTATTATCCACCATCTCAAATGAACACTTAATAACCTGGAACTAAATCCCTTCAGGCTCCATTTATGATATGTGCACACTTCTGCTACAGTGATGAAAAACATGCCATTTTCCCAGAACTAATGACCCCTTTATTATATGTACTAGAGGACTGTGGAATGAGTCCATCAACAAACTAACAGAGTGCACATGTTTGAAAAGTTTTATGCCTAAATCACAGGCAAATTTCAGTGCTTCCAACTTATAAAAAGCCGCTTTGGAGGCATTTCAAAATAATGGAGTATGTATTTGGTGAAGACAATTTCTGTACATGCTTTGTTTATTTTAATTTTGGTTACCTTTGGCCACTACAGATAATGAGGAGCAACACCTAGAAGTAATTAATATGTAACACTTGACTATGTTCAGACAAAATACTATTGTCCCATGGGATGTTTGATTGCTTTAATTGGTGGATGCAGTTAAAAATACTCCTTTGCCTCAAAACCTAAAGGGTTGGTTTTTTTATTCCAGGGCACCTTTGAAGAACATCTCAAAGTAGTTTCAGATATATCTTACAGCTTTACTGCAGAGATTTTGACAGCACTTTCTTAATGTATCACTACAAAGATTAAGGATGCAGGTAATAAGTATGCCTTGAACTACTTTAGCAGCTATATTTATAGTTTAACTTGGGCACTGTTTTTACATACCCTGGAATCACCAGGGAACACAGCCAGTCCTGACAATGACACTAGCATTTCTCCCAGCAAGCTGGTTTTAAAAAATATGATACTGACTAGCCCAAATACTGCTAGATTTCAGCTATCATTTTCAACAAAAGCCAGTAAACTTGAGCAGCTACAGTTCCTAGTTCCATCTGTGCTTCTTTACTTTGAGGCATTTTCTTATTTGGAATCGCTGGCACTTCACTTTTAAAGGCTACCATCCAAGTGCAAATTCTTCTGGCTGACGTCCTCAACTAGCCTTAAGAAAATCTGATATTTCTGCTGCCAAGTAGGCAACAAGAGTTCACAGGTAGGCTGCAGGACTTTTGAACGGAGGAGTTTGGGGGTTTTTATGCTGTCAAGAAAAAAAATCAAAATTTGAATTGGGAAAATATGGCCTTCTAGCATGAATTCTAGTCAGTTCTGTTGAATTCTAGACAGGCTTCAGGAGATTTGTTCTGGTCTGGCATGAAATCTCTATCTGTCGCTGATCTGAAAGCTGTATCTCCTAGGCTGCAGAGGAATTCCTGACTTGCACATATATATATTTCCTAGCAAGAAAATTCTGCTTGGAACACTTGTTTCAGAAAATTAATTTTTAATCACCGGAAAAAATAGAACTAAAAGCAAGCAATAAGGTTTTTTGATACTCCAAATTACTCCAGATTAACATGTTGATTAAAATGTAAACCAAGTTAAACATATACATGTAAATTGTGCCTGCAGGAAACATGGTTTTTCCAGCGGCAGCATTAAATCAATTATAACTGAAACAACGAAAGCCTTCCACATAGGGGACTGAAATTACAGCTAAAGTTTTTGTTCCAAAAAGAAGTACGTGCAGACATACTATTTCAAACACTTCAGCAATTGCAATCTCAATTTTAGGAAAATGTCAGTTTGTAATACACCATCTCCAATCTGGAGGCAACACAGTAAGCATACTCTGTCTTTTGGTTTCTTAATATTTGGTGTTCTGAACAATTTCACCTGGCTGCTTCCCTGCTATAGGAGGACTACATCAGAGAGCAAAACCATGCTAGGGAATATAAAACACTGATTCAGCATATCCCCAGTAAACTCAGGCACACATGTTCTAGGAAAACACTAAACACAAAATAAAGCTGCTTACAGAGCAAAAAAATTTTAAAAGTTTATTTTGGTTTATTTTCCATTTTTTTTATGGGGGGTATTTATGCAGGGTATGGGGGTCTATCAGAAGAGTAAGGACAAAGAAGGGACATTCAAGTCCCTGGCATGACAAGCTGAGCTTCTGGTCCCTCAGTCTGGAAATAAGTTCTGCATTTTCCTACAGGACCTGTTTAACTCCTCTATTCTGTGTCACTGAGGGTGACTGGGGAGCAGGGCAGGGCGGGCTCCATCATCTTCTCCAAATGCTAAAGATCTGTGCAAGAAGGCCATGCGAGACAGAAGACTGCCCCAGCAACTGCCTACACAGCTGGCACCCTGCTAGCAGGGCTAAGAGATAAAGCAACCTCCTGAGCCCACTTTTCATAGCCTTCCCCAGCTACTTGAAGCTGCCCTTCTGTTACTGAGAGCAGCAGCAACAGACCAGTAGATCTGTGACTGGCAACATGGGAAAGGGCCCTGAGGACAGGAATTTAGAGGCACTTTGATTTTCTCTTCTCTGTCACCCTGAAATGGCATTTGACTGAAGTTACTTGAGAACTGCTGGCTGCTCTCATGTCAATTCCAAATTCAATCATCTGCAGCAGGAGGACAGTCACAGGACAAACCCTGGCCAGTGCACGAGGCAATGTTTCTCTTCAGTGCTCCCAAGTAGCTCCAAGACAAGAGAAGGCATGTCTAAGCCACAAAGAAATGGACGATGGAAACTGAAGGCAAGATCTTTCAGTGCTAATTTTAAGTAATATAGTCAAACTGTTAGCTGCAAACACGACATTAATGGAATTCTCTGGTACCAGAGAACTCTAGCCAGACTTTTCCTGGGTGAGGTTTCTGCTGGATTAGGGAGACCTGGCTACCCAGGGCAAGCACCCTTGGCTGAGCACAGTGAAACATCACATGAGTCAAACTGGGACTGGAAATGCAGCAGAGGTGCGTGCTGACCTTCACATTCAGATTAGCTAATGGCAGCCCTCACCAGGGGCAATCTGCTGCACCCACACCAAGCAATTTCCCTGCACTCATCATAAATTCACACACAAAATGTATAGCTCCCTACTTCCAGGTTTATGCTGCCAGGTGTCACCATGCAACCGTGGTATGTTGCCTCCATGCTTCTTTCATTGAGTCATGTGACCTGAGGATGAGCAGCCACCTTGAAACTAAACTTTTCTGCCCTGTTTTTTGTAATTCTGGCAAGGCTTTGAAGGTTGACTGGGAAGACCTTGATTTCCAGGGATTCAGAACTCTTGAGTCTTTCTCTGGCTACCTCTAGCAGCAAAGGAAATCCAGAAAATTCATAATGAATCTCCACTGATTAAATTCTCCATCAAATCAACAGGACTTGCAAGGAGCCCTGACTTTTGAAAATTCTCTGTTCATTGGCAGATTCTCAGAGTCCAGTATTAATGACCTCAAAGTCACACTGTAAGACATAAATATCTCTGTCAGCTAGAAGAGCGAAGGTGCCACACAAGTGAGTAAAATAATAATTCATTGTCTGTGGAGTTACTGAGAGTGGGTGACAAGAGAAAGAGGAACAGTCATTCTCAGTAGCTTTATGTTTCCTCTAGATAAAATTGAAAAGATAGTTTGAGATCTCAATTTACAAGGAACTGAGATTTCAATAAAATTTGCATCAAGGGAATAAGTAAAAGCAGAAAGCTTTTCAGACAGAGCTGAAAGAGAAACTGTGAAGGACGGTACTGGCAATATTCAACATTTTTTTCTCTCCAAAGAGAAGCATCATTAAAAGATGCAGCTGTGCAATTCTCACAGGGTAAAAGAGTTAAACACAATGTAGTTCAGTTCCCAGAACTCAAGAGCTTGTTGCCTTGTTAGTTAGGGATAGGCTAATAAGCACAGATAACCAAATTCCTGCTTTAATTGACCTCTTTCCCCAACTGCCAGGAAATATACTGACATTATTTTACCTACTCCTTGAAAAAAGATTTTGTTATATCATACTACATAACTCCCAGAGCACACATGGTATTGCTTTTTTGAGGAAATCCAAAAGAGATCCTAAAATTTCATGTCAAATTGTATTTGTGAAAACTGTGTATCTTAAAAAACACCCAACCCTTCTTTCTTTAGAACAACTATTCGTATACCTTAGATCTTCAATACAGCCAAACGCAAGACATGCTTTCTGTTAAAAATTAGCTTTGTTTAGACATTATAAAAAATATAAATATATGTGAACAAAGCAAAATGCTGAGCAATAATTAACCAAAATATTGTCTGTATATTCAGTATATTAAAAATAATGTACCAAATACCAATACTAAATACAGCATATGACAAGCAAAAGTATTTTAACAATTATGCATATAGATTTTGCCCACTTTAGATTTCACGCATTTATTCATAGCCAAATTACAAGCTAAATATTGGTGGTTTTGATGAGTCCAAAGCAAAAGGAAAGCAAAGAGTCAGAATTCAAGCGTAAATATGACTTTTTTTTTTCAAGAAGTTAAAAGTAAATGCACTGTGGTTTAGAAACTGCTCTATTGGTGCAACACAAGGTAGAAGTTTCAATTTTGATGTGTTCTAGGGTTCCCACGGAGATGTCTTGGCAGATTTAGTGCTGCAACATCTAATTACTGGTACCGGTTTCCTGGCTCCCAGGCTCCCAGCCCATCTAAGCACACAAGTACAATTTGGTGAACTAGCCTAAGCCAAGAGTGAAGGTTTTACACTGAAATGAGAGTCCTTGACCTGGGATAACTGAAGTACAGAGGTAAATTCCATTCTATCATCCTGGCTAGGAAATGCAGTAACCTGCAGCTGGTAAGGAGAAATGGGCAGGTGGGAGTGGTAATGTCCAAAACTCCTGTAGCTAAATATGACATAGCTGATCTGCTGGATTCCTAAATCCTCAGTTGAAGCTGTCACAGAGAGCCAGCCTGTGCAAACCACTTTGGTCAGAACCAAGGAAAAGTCAGGTTTAGTCTATGAAGTCCAGTCAGCCACTTTTCAGGTTTGTTAAGAAAAGCAGATTATCAAATGAGCTAAAGCTTAGTCCTTTCAGGATGGCAAAAGGATTAGAAAAAGAGGTAAAAGAGGAGCTAAAACTTTGAACCCTTCACCAGGAAGACACAGCTAGAAATTCACTTCTCTGCCTGACAAGTATGATCATATTGCTTTGATATCATATTGACACCAGGCAATGAACAAATATGCAACATGATAAATAGCTGGATTTTTTGAACCCTCCTGATGCTAAAAGATGCTTGTTTGTTCATGGAAGTTATCTGCTTTATACTGCCTTTTAACATGCTTGTTTTCACTCCAGATGAAACAAGGACAAGTAAACTGGAACAGAGGGAAAAGTGTCATAGCTCTTGAAATCCAATCTGTCTAACCTTATATTGCTAATTTTGGGGTGGAGAAAATTATGTGGTTCAATTTACAATTAGAATCCCTCCATATGATACCTTTCCTCCACAGCTGTTACACAGGACATATACCTTTTACAGAAACCTAAAAATAGAGCATGTTTCACAGTCTAGGTCTAGTGTTGTTGTCACTTGTTTTGACAGATTGATCAAAACAAATACAGAGTGCACAAAAAGGCAGTGAGATTTTCTGACCAAACACAATTTGAAGGGCATAGTAAAGGAGCTGCTGACAAAAAGAGAGGTCTTTCTACACTGCAGTTAATGTTCAGAAAAGTTCTTTAATATGGGCTTATCGACAGTTCTTCACAATAAGACAATGCACATTTATGTATTTGGTTTGCGTACTGATGTTTCCATATGCCATCAAAATAAAAAATATTCACTGAATATAGGATAAAGCTCTCTGTGTTCCAGGTAAATTTTCAGTGAAGTCAAGCCCTGTGCCATTTACTGCAACACGAAACTAACTCTACACAATGACAAGACTTTTTAATTAATACCACGTCTTGTTTTGTCCTGCCAGAGTTCAGCAAGTTTAGCTTAAAAACCCCTACTTCTGCCCTTCAGGAATTTTGATTGCAACCTCTATTAACCATGACAAACTGCCTTAGGAAATGAAGTTAGATGTTTGTTACTACACTGTAAGTTAACTAAAAATGTATTTTACCTTCAAATTTACAACTTTTGGGGAGAATGAAGGATGAGCTGTTGCCCAGAATGACAGGCAAAATGTCTAAAATAGCACCCATTAACTAAGAAATCACCAAGATATTATTTTCACTTTACCAAAGGTTTGCTGTGCAGGATTGACTATCCTGAATAAAAATACAGATCCATGTGAAATACATATAATACCAGCAACACAACAAGCTTGCAGTCATAACACTACTAATGCTTGGCAGATCAAGTTTTCTGGAATTAGATGCCCCAGGCTTTTGCACTGTGAGTTACTCTACTGGGCACATGGAACAACCATCCTGAGTCACCAAATTTGCATTATATAAAGTGAAGAACACACACTTATTTTCTTGGCAAAACTAGATTTAGAGAGCATTCAGAACCACAAAGCTCTGTTATTCCCTATATCACAAGAAACAACAATGGATGCATGGACGGTAAATGCTATGAAGTAAAATCTCAGCTTCTATCAATTTAATGAAGCTTTGCCATGGTGTTCAGTGTTGCCAGGATTTCTCCCTAGCTTTATTCTTCAGCCAAAGAATGGCAGTGAATTGGAGTCAGCTCAGCTTTAGGGGCAACCACATCATCATGCTCAGAATATTTTACCATTATTGTGTATTTAGGTAAATCCAGAATCACAATTACTTCTTGTGCTTCCCTGTAAGCCAATCTCTTTCAGCTCTATTTTTTCCCTTTTTCTCTCACTGGCAGTAGCTCATCTAAGGGCCAGAAGAATCGTTGCTTTGTGGAATCAAACTCCAGAGTATCACAGGCAGTATAGCTGTCTCCATGCCAGGCACTCCAGACACCCTGGGCAAAGACTGTAGTAGCTTTGGGAGATAACTGGAGAATACAAAATAAAATTGCCATAACACATTACACAGAGTTTTATAAACAAACAATTTCAGAAATTTCTTTCTCTTCCTCTGCTATTTCCCTAGTTTTCACCCTTGAACATATAATTTATAAACACAGAAAATTTTTGTATGATGTCTAAAAAAAAAATTACAAATCAATTTTTCATTATTTGCAGATTCCTTGGCTTTTGGAAGAGTTCAGACTTAAACAGCATAGTATTTACAGAAATTATTGGAGTGCCACCTATTGGAAATAGACGTACAAATGAAAAAAAACTTGGTTCACTGCATAAAATAATTATTTATTATTCAAATGTTGGTTTAACTACATCAAGTTAAGAGGCTTTAAAATGCTTATAATTCATGTTCCATTCATAATTATGGTTAAATTTATATCAGCTCGTAACATCAAAAAAAAAAAATGAGCCTCTCTAAGGAGCAAAACACTAAAAAGTGGCAAAGATTTATAGGCCTGGACTATAAAACAGCAAATATCAGAGCAGATCTGCGAGAATAATCACCTGCTAAAGCCTGACTCACTGTATATAAGCTGTATATGCATGGTTGATGTAAATAATTTTATATCAAATCCTGGTCTTCACTCTGCAGAGATATATGTAATCTTTAGGCTCACACAGTTCAGCTGTGGCTTAGATTCTGAATGTAAATTATTAATTTTCCCTATGGAAAACTGTCACCTTGGGATAAAACAGCCCTGACCTCCCAGAGAAGACATACAAATCAGTCTGGGACAGTACAATGAGTTTTAATAAAATGATCTTCAGCTGTCATTTCTGTTCAGAAGACACTCAGGAAATGGCATAAGTGACTACTCTCCTCTGTCTCCCACGAACAGATAAATTTTTGGAGTTTTTCTCACTGCTTTCCCAGCTATATCTTCAGCTTTTCTATTAAGAGAAAGTGTGCTAGTTTACACTTAAAATTAAATCTACTCAAATACGGAAAGCAACTGAAAAATTGGACCCAGTTTTGAACCTTGAATTTGATCCTTGAGCTGTCTGCCCTCACTCCTTATTTATCACCCATCAAGCAGCAGACTGGGAGGGCCATTGCCTGAAGAGCATCACTACTGAAATCCTAACACATCTGTTTCATATCCTCATCTTTACTACTGCAGCTTCCTCCTCTGCAGCTTTATGAGCTGTCACACTAAAAGAAGCAAAGTGTTGCCTAGCTCTTTTCTGGTCCAAACATCCCAACCTTGATCTCAGAGTCACACTATTCCTCTTACAAGTCCTTCTGTTAATTAGCACTGACCCCTGACCAGCTCATGACAGCTTCTGTAGCAGCCCTTTTCATGGTTATGATTAAGAGAGCTACATAAACACAGAGTGGTAGCTTTTGTAGACTGCTCTAGGAGAAAAACAAAACAGAACAAACTGCTGTTAATTATACATGTTAGCATAGAGTAGAAAAATGAATAAAAGAGTGACATGGCACAAAAACAAAGTAAAGCAAAATACACTGAGTATGGGCTTTTTCATATACTCAGTCCTCAGAATCATTCCAGCAGCCAGAATTTCAGTTTGAGTAGTTGCCCATGGTGGTCTAAAATTTTCAGCTCAAATTTTGGACTAATTAGTATTGCATAATGTGTTTACAAAACTAGCATATGGAAATTAATTACTAAAATACGTGCTCATTACTCTTACTTGCAATAAAGGCTAAAAACACCTTTTCCATTCATGCTGCTTATAAACCAACATCTATACTGACAGGATCTCTTTCAAAATTAGTTCCTAATCTGTCTCACCTTCATTTCTAGCAAATGTCTGATACATATTTTTATTCTTTACAACCACTTCTTCTTTTCCTGGTAGCTTACATCATTCTATGAGTGAACACTTTTTTATTCCTTGGTTTTATCTCTTCCTCCAGATCCCACAGAGTATGCTCCAGGCTTCTCTGTGGTTTATAAAAGACTTTTTCTCCTATAGCTTTCTCTTGAAACTTCAATCATTCCCTGCTTCCTCTTGAGGCATGCCCTCACGTGTAGCTTTCCTCCTTTAACAATCTTATTTTATTCTTCTGGAGACATATTTACAACAAAAAGTTTAGGGGCATCAGAAGTAACATTTCTTTGGTGCAACAGCTGTAGACCCACACCGTTTAATAATGATATGTCTCCTATGCCCGCTGTAATATCTGCACTTACACTGCTTACTAAGAAGAAGGAAATGTGAGGAGAATAAAAACACAGCAAAACTCTCAGTGAAATCACCAGGCCTGCTTCAAGTTTTGTGCCATATTTCCAACTTAAATGACTATGCCATAAGCATTTTAGGTGAGAACTAGTAAGGGTAAATACAGAAGCAATTCTCTTGGAAGAAAAAGACTTTCTCTTGGAAAAGTCTTGGAAGTCTTATCAGTGACCAGATTTTTGTGAGTACAGATCCTAAGCTCTCCTAGTCTTCTGTTTCCTTCCAGTGGAATTATTTCTTTGCAAATCTAGCCATAGGTGTAAATGAGCCTGGGTTTTTTTCCCACTTGGTGTCTTTCTGACTGGCATAAAGACCTATCCATGAGATCACATTATTCTAAATGTGCGTATACTTAAAGCCCAATTTTAGTAGGTTTCTAAAATATTTGGTGAGTGAAGGGAAAAGACTCTACTGATTTTCTTTCTGCTGGACTGTGTGAAATGTAAGTTAGGTGAAGCTGATGTCTGTGTTGTTTAAATACCAGGACTCCTTCAAATGGGAAAAGAAAATTAAATATTTTAAATTTTATCCATAGTCTGGAAGAAATTACAATTTCAACATGATCTTCAGTTGTAGATAGCATATTCCAACCACCTCTGACAATTTTCTCAGAAGATTTTCTGAATGTGTTTTGGAGCAGTACAGAAACAGGAGTTCAGCTGTGCCTATCAGCTAAAAGCAGCAAAGATAGATTTAGGAGTTCTGTTGGCTAGATTATACAAGAATTCTGTACAGGACACATGGCAACTGTAGATAGAATCTAAATTAATAGACATATTTTTCATAAGCAATTAATATAGCTGAATGAAAACAACAAATAAATGTGCAAATATCTTTACTCTCACCAGCCTCAAAAAACAAAAACAAAAACAAAAAACCCCCCAAAAAGCCCCAAAAAACAAACAACACAACACACACCAAAAAAACACACCAAGAAACCTAAGCTAAAAAAACTACTGTAAGGCCTAAAGGCTTCTCCAGTCATTTGAGGATACCAATGTTCATTCAATTTAATATGAATGGGCATACTAAATGAATGAGAGGATTTATAATTTCCACACTATGGATCTCTCCCTTGTGATATAAATATCTGTAAAAAGCTCCCGTGAGGTGCGGCAAAAGACACCTTTAACCTTTGCATACATAATTTCAGATCAGCTTAGCATCATTTTTCTGAGAATGAAACCATATGTCACCTAATGGCTCAGGGGACACACTGGCATATGGAGCTTTTCATGCTTTAACTGCTAGCTTGAATCTAGCCCAGGTCGGTAACAACCAGCACTGCCCTGTCTGGAGGCTGTTGGGTAATCTGTGTGAAATGAGTTGGCCATCTCAGATCAGATCGTACAGCAAAGTTGTCCACCAGAACATGACCACTGCAGATGGCTCAAACTTGCCCTTCTGTCAGCAGTGTCAGCAAGTCAGCCAAAGATTAAATGAGCATTGTACATACATGAGCTTTCAATCTGCAGAAATCAGTCTCCCAAGCCAGGGAATAGAGAGTGGACATGCAGGGCACTGCCTTGGAGGAGGACCTTGGAATTCCTCAGCCAGCCACCTCTACCTCCTTTGAATTAGCATTGCAACACCCTCTCCAAGCTCTTCCTTCATGCAGATTTAACCCATTAGATAGATCAGTTTTTACCACCTGCATTAATGTTCCAGACATGATGGTAGGTCTTTGAGTAATGATAACTCTGCTGTTTAAAGTGAGGATTCAAATCTGTGAGAAATCTTTTGAAAAAGGAGAATGCAGAATTAAACAGTGTCATGATGATGAGAGGCTAAAACATGCAATCATTTTATGAAAGAAAATAATCTTTATGAGGAACATACTATATGGTAACAAACAGCTTTCTTTGAAATACATCCAATACAATAAAATAATTAAAAAATAATATTAACACATGCATTGCAGTACAGAATACTGAAACAGAAATTTGAAAGCCTCTTGGGAAAATATTACCAGAGAGAGTGTTCATAATTTTCAACAGAAGGGATTTTTATCAGTATGAAATGTGAGTTTTCTCTTTGCAGTACTGAAAATATTATATGTCTGTTTTATCGGTTCTCAGTTAGGCTTCAAAAAATATCATTTTGGTTTTATTTCCTACAGGAAAATGTATGAAGACAGACATTTCAAAGCATAACATGACACTGATGTACAGCTGGGAAATGAAGCCAGGCAAGTTAATTGATAATGCAGTTCTTTAGGGAGTTATATCACAAAAGGGGCTGTAGATGTTTACAAAGAAAACAGAAACTGGGAGGTGATTTTAAGAACAGGATTATTACAGATTCTATTCCACATATTGCCAGGTAAACAATTTACATGAAAACATTAATGTTAACAAGTAGTAAGTTCATTGATATAACAGCTCCTGTATACCTATTTACAGGGATTTTTTTCTGGTACCAAATCTGTTTGTGGTTATTACCATTGCAGCTTTGTGAAATAAATATGCATATGACAGAAAGCAGCATACTCAATTTACACATTTGCCTTTTTGTTTTTTCTTTTGCAAATTATATTGTTATTTTAGAAAAAGGCACCTATTTTGTCAAGCGCTGAAAAGGACATTCACATTCAAGATAACACTCCTCTTCATCACTATAGTAACTAGGCTGCTAATCTGTATCTCAGCTCTTCATCCTGTCTCAGTCTTGACTCACTTCTCTTAGGGGCTCCGCACTCCCAGTCTTCCAGAGTATCTTTCTGTGCCAATCCTATGCTTTTAAATCTCATAAACTGTAGCAAAAAAGCCTGGGTCGGGGGTACCTTTGCTGGTGTAACTGTGTGTGAAAAGGTTTCAAATGAGCCTGTAAACCCCCTGTAATACACCGACTACTGCAATGCAAGCAGTGAGCTGAGCAAGCACTACTGCAGAAGATAATGAAACGACTGGTGAGAGCTGCGTGCAGTGCAGGGGGCCTGCACACCCTATTCGATGGTGGTGAGAAGTGGGAAAACAAAGTGCTGTGGAGGGATGTTATGTTATTCTAAAACCACAGTACACAGCCGATCCCGAAAAACTTTTTTCTAATTCCCACCTCTTATTTCTTGTGGTACGCAATGATGTCTTCTCTCTTAAATACTACCCAGCTATCTGAGAATTCATAGTCAGCTACAGAATAGAGATTGATCTGATAAACATCAGCCTTTGTTACAAACTCGAGTCATATTTTCTTCTAAAGTATTTGATTTCAGATTACATATACAACTACAATATGTTCATGTAATATGTATTAAATTTACTTTTTCCTTTTCAAATATTAACTTTTTCTTGTATTTCTATTAAATGCAGAGCTCATATTTTTAAAGGTTTTGCAAATGAAGTACAGACTATAGTTTCTTCCACTACTATTTGCATTATCCTGATAACAAGGTGTTCTCCTCCCGGTTACAGAAAATATAGAGAGCAGTTTAAAGCATAAGTGCATGGATTAATCTAAGATTTTGTAAAAAATTATTAATAATAATATGTCCATTTATTATTATCCCACAATATGGAATTTAAACAAAAGAGTACTTTTTAACACCAAGTTGGGTTGAGCACAATAAGAGTACACATTTTTCCACAGGTACAGTAGTGGTGTTGAAACATGAAAAACAGACATTTGTCTCAGTAGGCTAAAGAGCCTATATGAACATCAGAAACAGAATATGTATGATGTAATCAATTTTGACATAAAGGACTGGGATTTTTCACCAGATAAAATAAAATGGAATCAATGTAGAGGCTGACACATGGGTTGGAGAGTTGGTTGTATCTCTTCTGTACCTCCTGTTGTATCTCTTTTGTATCTCTTCTTTTATACTTTAAAATTAAAAAAAGGTGCTAGCAGTTAGGTAAATTGTAGATAAAATGCACATACCTATTTTTAATTAAATGATTCATGGAACAGAAAAAGAACAGCATGGCATGTCATCTGTTCCTCAAAGATGGGATGGTTAAGTATTCAGGTTGACTCCTCATTAATGGCCAGGCTCAAGTACAGTTTGTGCTTGGGGTATCTTTTTTCTGACAGGAATCTTACTACATCATGACATAACATACCTATCCCTTTTTCTAAACCTTTAACAAGAGCACTATTTTTTATTTCCCTTGGACTAGAAAAATTCAACCATTTCAACACATTTTAAATCTTTCTTACATGAGATCCACATGCAGGCAGTAAAGAGTGGTGGAAGAGAACCTGGGAAGATATCCTGACTAAAATCAGACAGATGGATGAGTCTGGTGATATACCTAACTGCTCAGCTGGGGACTTAATGCCTTGCTAGGAAGGTCCCTGTGGGACAGCAAGCTTGAGTGAGCAGAGTGCCCTGACAGTAACAAGGACAAGAGAGTCCTGGACTGTGTCAGTCAAAGGTAACTCAACAGCTTGGGGGCTGACATTATTCCTCTTGGCACTTGTCAGACCACACCTGGAATACTTCGTCCTGTTTTTCAGCTCAAGAAGAACACTGAAGAACTGGAGAGGGCCCAACAAAGATCCGCAAAGTTGATTAGAGGACTCATGAATGTGATATATCAAAAAAATATTGGAGAAATGTGATTTGCTCAGCCTAGAGAAGGGAGAGCTCAGCAGAGACCTTATGACAGTATTCCAGTAGCTGACGGGCAGATGCAGAGAAGATGAAGTCACTCTCTGCACAGGAATGCACAGGTGCCAGAAGATACAAGACACACAAGTTGCTTCAGGGGAAACTCGATCTGGATATAGCAAAACCAATACTTCACATGAAGACACAGTCCTGGGCAACCTGTTTGAGCAAGGGGGGTGGCCAGATGACCTCCAGAAATCCCATCTTGCCTCAACTGTTCTTTGATTCCGCGTCAATTAAATCATGGAAGTAGTGGAATCTTCCTTGCTGGAGGCACTGAAGACTCAGCTTGACGCAGTCCTACATAAACTAATCCAGGGCCTCATTTTCAATAGAAAGTTGGACGAGGTGATTTCCAAGGGTTCCTCTCAAAGTAAACTTTTCAGTAATTTCTATAATATGGAATTCAACATATTTATTTAGTTATATTTTTAATTTCCTTGCAACCAGATTAAAACACAAGAAAAACTGTTATCAAGAAAAGTTATCTGGAGCAGAAATTTCAGGGACAAAAATCATAATAAACCAGTGGGTTTGGAGCTGTTCAATCTATTATTCCTGCTCAGTTCAGCATAGACCTGTGTCTACTCAGCTGCTACCCTGTCTCACTATAGTCCAGAGGCTCCTTTTTTTGCTACAGGCCAGACAACCAAACCAGATAGCAGATTGCTGCCATCACAGAGATTGTGGCCAAAGTCTGGTCAGAACAGAAGTAAGAATATCAGTTATGTTCAAACTATAAATCTGCATTGAAAAATTTAGCAATATCAGTATATTTCAAAATCACTTTAAGTGCCCCCAAAAGTGCAAATAATAGCATCTACCGATTCAGACTTTCAGAGCTGTAAGGACTACATCCTTTTTTAAACAGGTACCCATTTAATTTTTGAAAGGCAAGTTTTATACTGATTGCTAGAGAGGGCAATATCTAATGTGGGAGTGCCACTGCGTAAAGAGTGAGCATACTCATTGCTTTCTGGCAGTTTTAAAAGGATGCTAGGACAGGATACATGCTTATTAATTTGTTTAGAATGCAATATCTGTTTGGAATGCAACCCTTGAGCAAAAACAATCACAAAGAGAATCAGCTATATTTTTGAAAATGATTACAGAGTCTACTTTTTTAAAAAGCTTTTATCAGTGCACAGCATTTCTTGCCTTCACCTCAAGGCTTTTTCCATTAAGAAACACCCTTTTCTAGTATAAAGTTGCCTATTTCCGTACTTCCATTACCTCACCTATTAGTGAGGTACTTGCTTCTCCTCTTTGACTGACCCTGAACTCAGTGTTGCATCGTTTCCCACATAGCTATATGCTTTCCTTTCTGTGATGACTAGTACCACACATGCTATTTTTCTTAGATTTCAAGTTTCCAGTCTGAGGAATAATCAAAAGAAATCACTGTTCTGACATGATTTAGCATAAAGAGCTCAAAACTAGTTACAGTGCAACCCAGACAGTTTATTTTCTCTCTCCTGTCTGCTATTACAACCAGATATCCAATCTCATTTATTTTGTTGCTTCCATAATTTTGTTATTCGTCACACTTTCTGGTAAGTTTTCCAGACTAAAGATAAACCCATATTAAACATTATTTGCTGAGAATACTAACAGCTTGAAATACACCACTGATGTATACAGCTTGTTCCATCATTCTAAGTATGCTATAGATCAAGCTATCTACCTGTGATAGTGAGCATATTAAATCACTTGAAGTTCCATTTGCATGATCATCTTTCCAAACACTCTTGCTGTGATGCTGACTCAAGCACTTTGAAAGGCTCACTCGAAATTACTGTTTTAAAAAAAAAGCGAACATTGTCTCACTGAGTATGCAGGAAATTAAATGTGTTAGCACTTATCCATTTCAAATTAGATTCAGCACATAACTGTCTAATGTGAGAGCACCTAGCTATAGTTTACATTTGTCTCTCCAGTAAGCTTTTTAATCAAAAGTAATTTAGTGTTAAGCATATTGAAAAGCCTTTCATTAGCCATCGATGGGACTTGATTTATTCATATGCTGAGTGACATATGTTGCTGATGCTGTCATCTACCACATCTCCAATTTTAAATAAGTCTTTCATTTTTGGGTTGATATTTATGCAAAGGAGAGGTGTTCAGTCCTTGGATTATCTTCATGGCCGTCCTCTGGACTCACTCCAACAGGTCCATATCTTTCCTGTGCTGGGACCCCAGAGCTGGATGCAGTGTTCCAGGTGGGGTCTCACCAGAGCAGAGCAGAGGGACAGAATCCCCTCCCTCACCCTGCTGCCCACACTGCTTTGGGTGCAGCCCAGGAAACAACTGGATTTCTGGGCTGCAGGCTCACAATGATGGTTCATGTAGAGTTTCTCATAAACAAACACCCCCAGGTCCTTCTCCCACAGCTCTCACAACACTTGTCCTTGTTGAATTTCATGAGATTTGCACAGACCCACCTTTCAAGCCTGTGAAGGGTCCTCTGGATTGCATCCCTTGCCCTCCAGCATCAAAAGATTGCACCACACAGCTTGGTGTTTTCAGCAAAATTGCTGGACCTGCACTCAATCCCCCTGTCCATGTCACTGATAAAGATGGTAAACAGGTGTTATACACCGGCATTTCTGATAGTTCCCAGGTACTACTCCTTATCAGCTGTGCACTTTTTGAAAAGTCCCACGTAGCTTCCTTGTATTTCAGTCACCCACCCTCAGACTGAAAAAAAACCCCAAACAAACAATCAAAAAGCCACAAAGAAACAAACAAAACCCAACCCAAGCTCATTTTACCTAGTTAGGTTTAAGTCCTTCAGAACAAGTTTCTCAGATAGTAGGGCCTAAAAAAAAGGGTTTCTATTAAGGTAGGTAAGAATATTATTTTGCCTTCACTGAAGTCAAAATTTCAACTTCAGTTTATACAGCAAAAATCAAGAAGGGTGACTTTAGCCTTGCATGACCCAAAGAGTGTCAGGAAATGAGAATCATATTGCCAGTGTCATAGCAATATGCAAACCACTTGTGCTACCAGATAGAAGCATGGATAAATAGGCATTTTCCACTGGTGGCTCAGATAACTCCACAAGCCCATGTGTTACCTTGCACATTTATGTTACCAAAAGATATATTTTTGAAATGCTGTTGAGAAAGTGCTGAGTGTTTTCAGCAAATTGAAAATTAAGGTGTTTCAGTATACCACAAAATTCCTAGGTATTTTCTAAAGACAAACTACAATGAAGCTGGGCAGCAATATCGTGTGAAGAGTTTCTGACTTGATTAAACTAATTAAAACACATTCAACAACATACCAGAATGAAATCTTTAAAGATGCATGCTTAGAGCTCACAGGTTAAGTTACACAGAAGCAAGTATTTTGCAATGGATTTCCTCAGCAATGTGCATTTCTACAGAGCTGCCTTTATTATAGGAAAATCAGTGACCATGTACAGTAAGAACTGTTCAGATGCTCTAGTGGTGAAAATTAGCTGGCTCTTGTCAATTCAGGAGACCAGGAGAGTAAAAGGAGAGACAAGCAACCCACTAGCACAGAAAGTGCATTTCCATACATCCTGAGGAATCCAATACAAGTAAACATCCATCTCCCAAAATAGTTGCATCATTGCTAAAATACATGTCATTTCATGTATGGCAGAAGATACAGTTCAGCCTCATTTCCTCAGTACTGACCTTGTGTGTCCTCAAAAGTTTAAGTTGAAGAAGAGAAATTGAAATTTTTTACTCTGTTTTTACCACCACCACCATGAAGGATGAAAACTTGCTTTTACAAACTCTTGCTGTGTGCCCATATCTCAGTCTGTTTCTGCCAGTCTCTTTCCCTTTGGCAATATTTGAACTTTATGTTCAATTTCAGCCAAATAAGACAAAGGGGCCTCAAAGGAAGTTTCTTGGAAATAGGCAGGCAAGGAAAGGAGAGAGGCCACATTAGCGACCCAGAGATGGAGAGGCTAAGGCATGCATTCTGACATTATTAATCACCTGAGATACCCCCAGAAAAAGAAACTTGGTGTTCCCCAGCAGTCCCTGAATATTCCAACTGCCAGCCAAGATTAGATTGGAGCTCATACTTATTAGACCCCATAAGGCACAGTCATCCACTGGGAACCAGGTCTTAATAGCCTTGTGTTTCTGTAGGAACTGTTTTTCTCTCCCTCTCTCTCACAGTCCTGCTCCCTCTTCTTTCATTGTCTCACAAATGAGCTTCATTTTTTCATGAGTCTGTTATAAACTTAAAAATCTGCTAAAACAGCCTCCTTCTGTATCACCCTGATTCCACTTTGCTTCTGTGGTGAAATGCAGCCTCTGAGCCCTTCTGCTCCCCTTCTATGACTGCACCCAGACCCTGGGACCAGCAGCCTCTGCTTATCCATTACTCCACACAAAGAAGGAAGGCACCAGAGCCCAGCAGCAACAAAGGAGCAAGGATTACCCTCTACGCAGGCTGAGAGGGAGTTTTCCCTGTCTTTCATCACCAGGAAAGTATTCTTTGCCCATCTCTTTTGACAAGAGAACTTCCACCCTGCTCACTTCTCTGCCCCACAAAGATGTCCCTAATCTATAGGTGGTTTACAATTTACATGTATGAGTCAGGATGCTCTCAAAAGCAATCTTCAACTAAGCTGAGCAGAGAAAGTGATACAAAGACAGGAACAATTAATGTGCAATGACCCCTTCTCTAAAGAAGGGTATTATTTTAATTATGAATGGACATAATTACTTGAATTTTCTATACAGAGTCATTTGTCTCAATAAAATAATACTGTCTGATCAAAGATAAATTTTATGATAAGGAATGTGTCAGAGGAAAATAACATCTATTCTACAAAGCAGTTCTATTTTTGCACATTAATCTGGCAACATTAAAACAATGCACAATGATTTTAATTTAAGCAAAATAATCAAAATTATTTAATTAAATCGAGGTTTTGTCATATGGAACCTTTAAATATTTTATTCCACCAGCAAAATCTGCTGATGCACGTGGAAGAGCTCCGTCTCTAAAGCAGATGGAAGCAAATTCTGGATACGCATTGCCATCTTGTGGAGCTCTCCCTGACAGAGCATGCTGCAAAGACCTGAAGGTTTGCTGTACTCGAGAACCACTCCGTTCGGAGCTGGCATGGATGTTTAACATAAAAAGATGCATAAGCAGCAGAGATTCTTATACGCAGGATGCGCTGCCAGATAGAATGTTAGAGTTCGGGCCCACTGAATCTCTATTGGGATATCTTAGTTGGGCAGTAAGACAAAAAACCTTTCACTCTTAAAGCCCTGCTTCAAATCAGAAGTCAAACAAATAAATATACTTTTCTCTTCCATTTTATGAGAAGTATATAGCTGCTGAAGTCCTCTGTTTCACATTTAAGACCACACTCAACAAGCAAGGTGACTGAACATTTATTGTGTTCAGAGCATTGTATCCTTTAGGGCAGGTTTGAAGAAGAACAGTGGGACAATGGGGGAAAATCTGAAGTTCTCCTACTTAAGAACTAGCAATTTGTAGACACAGACATACAGTTGTGTCAGCTTGGCGAGTTTCCAAACATGAAATTTCTTTCAAAAAATGAGATATTTAGCAACAAGCTCAGATGAGTCAGGAATTCTTTGTGAAGTGATCAATCAATACCAAATAAAACAAGCCCCAGAAATATGAGTCATATCACCACAATACTCAGGAAATAAAAAATTGAGCCCTTCTGGCTGTTACTCCTTTTGTGGCCTTTTGCTTGCTTAGTCTCTGTTTATTCTCATCATTAAGAGTAGTTTCCAGCTATTGCACTTCAATTTTATTTTTTTGGGTTTTTTCTATAGAGTCAATTCGTGGATGAAGCAATTTTTGTCCTCCTGGTAGAGTATTAAACAACCTCCAAACTTCAAACTCGAAATCTTTTTTCTCCTGAGTCAAGTGGTGCCAGCCCTAAAGCCTTTTAACTGTGATGTAACAAAGCCTAGTACACTCTCTAGCAATATTACTCTTATATTTATCAATTGGGATGACCACTGGTAAGCTACAGCTGTGCTGAAGACAGGCATGGTGCAAGAGGCTGCCTGGCCTTCTGCACTTATTTTTTGATGAAGGCTACCCTCATAGAGGTTTCATAATACTTAAATCAAGACTTCGCTGAAAAGCTGATGAAACATTTAATGAAAAGCTTTGATGAACCCCAAAAACAATGACATTGATGGACAGCCACTCTGTGGTCAACACAACTAAGATGAGAGGTAGGATGAAAGTCATCATCACCACATGGAAATGAGACAAATGGACTTCTCATCAGGTAGCATGGTTTGGGTGAGCAAGAATATGAGGCTGCAGTGTTAGAAGAAAGGAGCAAAGATAAATCCACTGCACCTCAAAAGATAGCTTTGGGGTCACCCAGTGATACCTTCAAGGTTAGGCAAAGATGAAGACACCCACTTTTAATCAGTTCAACACAGAGTATGCACTGCTCAAGCTTGAGACTAAACAGATTAATTGGTGGTCGTGGTCTTTTTTGTAGACGACCGCCAGTGAAAAGGATAAAAACAGCCACTCTTTGCCGCAAGGTGAAGTCATCAAAGGTGTCAGGAAGGGAAGTTACAGGTGTGTACAGCTGTATACCAATAAAAACAAAAACGTGAGTATCACTGTTCAGTAAGCAGAAGGAACACAGCTTTGGACTGACATTAAGTTGTACTTGAGCAATGGCTGTGAGGAAGCGTTTGCAGGCTGCATTTAATGCCACCTACAATCAATGAGTTCTTACTGATTGCTTATTCAGTTGCTTTCATATAAGTAGAAAGAACAGGAACCATAAACAGAGATGCCAGAAGCACATGCCAGTAGTTACATGTACTTGATATATCAAGCATGTGGGAACCCAAAATGCAGAGATTATTTCTCTGCCTGTTTTGACGGGTTTTACCCCCCTGAACAACACTGTTTTTGGCCTTTGTCTACGGGAAACTTTGCCTACCCTCTGGGAAGGCAAAGTGAATTAGGTGATAGAATACTATGTGAGGTTACCACAGGGTGAAAAATTTAGAGTTTTTAAGTCTATTTGCATAGTAAATAGATAAAAGCAAAAACCATCAAAATGGAGGATTGTTGTTCTTCTCCAAACCTTCTTCTTCTCCTTCTTCTACTACTCCATACTCTGCAGTAGAAGTAGTTTGGGATGAGTGGATAAAGAATTCCGCAGTTCCTGTCTACGTGATTTAGGAATTCGTTGGACATTGGTAGAAACGTACAAATATCTTGCGTTTTAAGTTTTCATTGGGTAATTTACCTTTAAAAGGGCTGTGAAATCTTGATAAGTTGTCTTCTCGCTGCATTCTGTGCTCTGTGCTGTGTCTAGGCCATGCCAGTGGCTTGTACTCCTTAGATAAGAATTAATAAATACCTATCTGGAGACTGAGAAGCATGAAGTCCCATTCGCCTCCTTTTTTCTCCTGGCAAAAATCTGAATGTCTCCCCCATCAGGGAAGACAACAATTAATGACGTGGACAGCATTAAAGCATATCTAAATTTCAGCAAACTTCTAGGCAAAACTACACCCACTGATTGCAGTTCTGTACAGATCAACTACATCCTGCATTATATACTTTTACGATTTTAGTGCTTTACGATCAAATTTTTATTACAGAGTTTTTCCTCAATTTTTGCCCCAGGGAGGAAATCATTTAACTTTTTTTTTCTTATATAACTTCTTTAAAATAATCATTGCTACCAACCAGGATGGGCCCAATGAAATTAGGAAGAAATGTTCAGAATTCCAGTCACAGACTGGGTTGGCAGATAGGAGCAATCAACAACCTGCATTATGAACTGAGCAATTTTGTTACCAGCATCATTGAAAGAATAAATATACTGTCACATAATGTCAGTGATTCAGAATAAAGTCTTATAAATGTCAATTCCTATAAACTGTGGTGGCAAAGGTTAGAAAAATATCTTAGGTTATTTTTCCAGTCACTGTATAAAGGTGATTCAATATATTCCCCTAATTCCAGAAGTTGTAACTAAAAAGAATACATCTTTGGCACATTCACAAAGCACCTCTTGCAACCACCATACATTATACTCAGACAGTGAACTAGTTAATAATGTCAGCTGGCACAAAAGTTTTCTCCCTAATTACAGTTAGTTCAGAAATGGTCTATGATTCTAAATACTATGGACCATGAAATAGAGAATCTTACCTCATACATGCTTCTGCTGACAGTAGACATACAGGAACAAACAAAAATCATTTATCCCAGTAACATTCTTGTGCATCTGTTTCCTTTGAATATAGCTCGGTATAAAATTAACCCTGAAACTTCCATAGCTAGAAGAACAATCATGTTGATGCAGTGTAACATAGACTAAGCAAATCAGAAAGAGCAACCAGAACCACATAACTCAGGATAAATAAAAACCAAAATCAATTTATCAGACTACCTGTCACACATCTGTGTGCAGCGGTATGTTCTATCACCTGAGAACTAGGTTTGATTTCTAGCACTCACAAAGGATATACTGCAGAATATAAACAGTAAGAGATGATCCTGTAGTTTCTGAGACAAAACACACTGATACTCAACCATACAAAACCTTTACCTAGAACCCAGCATTATAGGCAAGAAAATCTGAGAGTATCTGAGGCTTTGACCTGGAGGATAAGAAAAGCCCTTGAAGGGAGCAGGTACTTGTAGAAGATCGAGACCAGGAGGCTCTGCCAAAAGCAGAAGAGGCTGGCATGCTTTTCTTTTTCTTTCTTTATTTCTTCCTAAGGAGAGTGTCAGATAAGTTTTTAAAAACAGCAAATTCAATTGAGAATGCAGGCCTGTGATATCATTACACACAGACCATCAACCGATTACAGCAGCCAAAAACAACCGGTGGGCCCCTGATCTGCCTTCCACAACAGTGGTGTAAAGAGATTGTCTCTGCTTTTAAAAGAATGTAATTTATCCAGATTTTTAACATTATAACCAATGGCAGATTTGGCCCAGCTTGCTGAGTGGCCACTAGGGCTCACAATATACATGCAATGATCCACAGATGTGCGGTGAAGTTTCAAAAACACGTTCTGTCTTTTTTTTCAAAGTGTGTACAATGAATATTAAAAAACCTCCTGAAGTTCACACTACCACTTGCCCAGAATCAGCATCACAATCCCTATTATACACTGCACTTTGTGGAATGTTAATGACTATTTAATTCAGAGTGGATGTGTAAAGAGTAAGGGCAGTGACAGGGATACAGCATATTATAAGTGCAAATTGTACTGTAGCTTTATATATTCCTTTTCCTTCTTCTTTATTTCATGAAGACTTTTTCCTTCCAAAATTAACTATTTTTGATAGCCTTGGAGGACAGAAATTGAAGTTTCCACATCAAAATGGTTAAGATAGCCATAGGCCAATTTTGATTTAGGAAAAAGGAAAAGCTGCAAATGTACTAGAATGCCATGCCAAAGGTTGGGGAGATCAATTGAGTCATAAAGGAAATTGATAGGAAGCTTCATTAAAAGTGTGGTATGTGGAAACTCCCTGTAAGCCACAATGCTTTGTAACCTCATATTTGAGTTCTAAATGTATTTGCATCAGATTTCAAAGAATTATAGCACTGAAGTATCAGGAAGCTTTAGCTAGGTAATAGGAAGCAAAGTGGTGTAAACAGCCAATTATTTAGATAATAAGAAAGACTGCATACATGACATACAATCTGCATTAGCATGTATCACTTTTTCCTTCCATACTCTGAAAAATATCCCAGCTAATACATCAATCAGAAGTAGAGTCTGAGGATTCCATTTTCTGGACCTCACTACAGCTTCAATTTATTAACTCAAAAGTGCTTTATCATCCTTTTTAGTTGCTTGGGGGTTTTTTTTCTGACAGGGTTTCTTGTGGCATGAAAGAGCCAGCATTCAGACAGTATTCATTTTAGGCAGCGGCAATCTAGAGTTAATAGGATCTACTCCATTCTGGTTTTGTGACTCTATTCTCTCAGTGCATGCCTTCCCCAAATCATCACTCCAGTAAATCCCAGTCTAAAATTAAATCATTATTGGACAAACATATCTTCTGATGAATGCTTCCTTGAAAAGGCAGTCACAACCTAAACTTCTTTTTTGTTGCAGCAGGCACTTGCACAAAACTGTACTGTGAATTTTCTACTGAGTATGCGGGCACAAAAACATGCGCACCTGGCAACTGCTGAGTATCCAGAAGAACCTACTTGGTGTCAGAGTAAGTTCTGCTTTGTCTGAAGGAGAAGCAAGGGCTTTTAAGAAGCTGTAATACTTTCCAACACAAACACAAGCTGTTAAATTTGGGGACACACCTAGATTTCAGATGCTCTAAAATACCTTCACACCCTGGTATTAGATATGGCTCTATGTTTTAATTTGAGATACATTAAATATAGCATGCTATATTTCTACAGAGGAAGTTCTTGGCTAGAAATGTGTCCACATTTCTATATTGCATTCTCCTCTTGGCTCATCAGACCCATTCCTTACTTTCTTTTTCACCCTTCCATGCTCAAAGCAGCACAGTGGCAGCACAGTGCAACAAGAACTGTGCTTTTTCCAGGACAGAGATATGAAAATTGTTGCTGCTTTGGCTTTGTATAATGTTCATTAAGTGGGAGGTGGGGAGGACTGATGGAGAGGACCTTGCTGAACGCATGTGTAAAGGTTAGAAACAAAGTATTGGGGAAGGGAGGGAAGGGAGGGAAGGGAGAACCAAGTAATTAAAATCCTTTTGAAAAATTAGGTTGTTACCTAGCCCTCCTTGATGTTTACTCAATTTATAACATCTTTTTCCCTAACTAAATAATGGGGAGTTTTGTTAATTTTTGAGTAGATGCGTAACCTACTTATTTACTACCCCACATAAATAATGTTCAAGCCAGAGAGCTTACTTTAAGACTCATTCTTTCAAGCTGCAATTCTGGGCAAAATTCTGAACACAGAAAAAAAACAGGAAAGGCTTGTGTTGCCTGCACACAACTCCTGCCAAATGTATGCCAGCAGGATTTTATTTTACCAGCAGGACTTCATTATTTATGTCCAGCATTTTAGCAAAAAATTATATGCAGCTAAAGAGCAAGAGAAAGACTGTGGGAGCGTGGGGGGTAGGGGTCAAGAAAACCTAAAGATTGAAAAACAAGAAAAAAAAGAAAAGTAAGAATAAAGAAGTAGAAGGGCCAGCCTTTTACTGGAGCCACATAACAAAGATAAGATGGCACCACGTTAGCCACATCCAGCCTGACTGAAATCCCAACACCTGAGCACTGCTGGGCTATGCTTTCCTGTCACCATGTGGTTCATCCGTAGAGGTGCATTCTGTCGGTCACCTGAACGTGCTCCTCCACCCTCAAAGGAAGCTGTATTTAAAGGTGCTTTTAAAGCCTCTGGTCCTCAGCCTACTCTCAGTTGAGTTACAGGTCCTAGGATGGTCTTTCATAAGAGGGCCACATTATGTCACCTGAACTTTATTTTCATTTCACTTCAGCCCTTTACCTTTCAAGCTACGTTTCTTTCATTCATACCCAGAATAGTGTTCAATTCAGAAGTCAGATTAAGTATTTCAAAAGATCCCATCTAAGAGGAACCACATGCACGTTCTGTGAAATAAAACACCTACAATTTTAAAAACGAATTCACAGCAACAAAAAAGAGCCCCAACACAAGTTAAAACCAAGCCTGACATGTAACAGACTTGACCCCTCCAACACTGCTACTAGAGAAGCAAGCCAGAAAACAAAACATACCAGCCAAGAAGAATTGCAAAACAAATGCCAGCATGATCATCATTTTGTTGAGATGATTTGTGTCTCAAATTTAATTATTATTGAGACCCAGATGTCTTCAGACGCTCTCAGCTGTAAAAAAATCTGCTCCTATTAACTGTGATCAGTAGTCAGGAAAAAAAAAAACTCCACTTGCCTTTTAAATTTTTATGTCTAATCAACAATTTAAATGAGTACAATTATGTTTATTTCTGCTTCATGTAAGCAGCCATCACCACAGTTCCTATGCATTTTCAAGTCTTTAGGTCATTCAATGAATGCTTCACAATGGACCCTGAACTCCTTGTGTCTCCAGTGTGCATTTAAACCAAGAATGTTCAAATTCTCATTTTCTTGCTGATTTCTCTAGTTTTTAACCTTTCTATTAATATAATTCTGTCAGCAGTAACATACATACAAAAAAGATTTTCTTAGCAGGCAAGCATTGCAAATTGCAGTTTAAATTCACTTTTATTTCATCCATTAGCTTACTCCACAGTCAGGTGACTTCACTGAAGAGCCTTCCTCATCTGCCCAGAGTTTTTTAACTACAGCATTTACATCTTGATCTTTTGCATCGAGATGTAAATGTAACAAAAAAAAAATTATAAAGAAAAATCAAGGGCTCTTGAATGGATACTAGAAGTCAAATAAGAGACTGGAGAATCATGGAAAACATAGCAACTACTGGTAGTGTATTTGTTTATGAAAAGGAAATTAACTGCAGCATTTACACCAGATAAAGCTGGTGCCTATCACCAGCTTCAGATATAAGTCATTACAGCAGCTATGCTCCAGTGATGAGCAGCATTTCCTCAGTCTTCATATTAACCCATTGCTCTGCAAAACTCATCTTTGTAATTGAAAGCACTTTCTTTCTTCAGTGGAAGTCAGTGTCATGAACAAATCATTATCACATATAACTTCTGAGCACACTCACAGTTCCATTTATTTTAATTTCTCTCCTCTGTTTTCCACTGTTATGTCCAGTGGACACAGTAAAATCCTTGAGGAGGAACCATTTCCAAAGAGACATTTCTACTAACGAACAAGAAATGCAATTGATTTCTATATCAGTTTTAAGTATTTCATAGATATAAAAGAACAAGACACAGCTACAGAATAAACAAAACAAAACAGATTTTACTGTTTAGGTAGACCCTGAACTACCCTGGGATGTCTTTGGAATCCACTCAGTAAAAGTTTGTCTTGCAGGGGCACAGCATGCTATGCCAAGAGACAGCACCCAGCTGGTTTTGGGCACAAACTGTGGGGGTTTCTGTATCCAGGGGCTGCAAGGGTGCCCTGCAGGGAGGCATTCCACAGCTGTGTTGTGTAATCACAGCTGTTTCTAGCTGTGCACCCCATGTCCCACACCAAAATTTCAATCAACCGTATGGTGCCTCTGTCCAGGCGTTTAAAAAATGTGACAGCTGCCAGGAAAGGATGAACAGAGAATGGATGGGGACATCGTTGAGAGCATGGATGGAGATGAGCCCTTTGGAGGTTCTCCATAGAGAGAGGTGCTCTGAATGGACTGCAGCCCACAGTGAGGATGCCCTGAAGGGACTGTGGTCCACTAGTGATGCACACTAGAGTAGGGACACCCCTGAAGAGCTACAGCCCATAGATGGTTGTAGATACAAAAATGCTGCTAGCAAGGATTTTCTTGCTATTTTCTAAGTCTGTGAGAGACTTTTCTCGCTCACAGAAGAGGTAGCAGAGTTATGTAAACAGCCAACCACCTCCAGCCTTGAAAAGTCTTGTTTATGGTACAGTAGAAAAATATTTTGACAACGGATGTTTTAGGATTTTAGCCAATCACCCCAAGGGGTGGCTGATCCTTGTCCGATTAGACTATGAAGAAAAAATTCTATAAAAGAGTTTGTAAAATAATTAAATCAATCAATCTTGCTGCACAATTCCTGCCTGCTGGATCTTCTCTACTCCTCCTCCCTACGGCTGCGGGACACAGTGATATACCCTAGGGCCTAGCCCTGCAGTAATAGATGATCACTACCAGTAGCAGGACATTTCCAAAGGGACTATGACTCACAGAAAACATATGCCAGGGCAGAAAGTTCCCAAAGAGACAGTTACCCATGAATAAACCATATGGAGCGGAGGAAAACAAGAAGAAAAGATTGGCAGAAGGAAAACATTAGGTGTACAACCCCAACACAGGCTCCCCAAATTGTGGCTGTTTTGCTTATGACTGGTCCCTGAATGAAATCCCACCAGCTCAAGATAATCTTACAGGAGACCATGTGAGAGGTACATGAAAGGTGGATGCCCCACTGGCTCTTTCTGCACACTGAGAGAAAATGGGTTTCTTTCAGTCCTAGAATTAAGAGTTTCACAAATACTTGTTTCCTCCAAGTGCTACTATATACCCCAATCTTCTGAAAGACTATTAAATCTGAAAGTTTATTATGTGTAAGTCATATGAAATATATGCTGTATGATTTCTTCTTTTTAAGGTAACTAGTAACTGTCAAAGAGCACCTGTTTCTAGGCAGACAGCAGGCGTTAACACTAATGACTTCATAGGTAGTATTCTTGCCTCTAAGATGGTATTCAATAATACGCCAGCATGGTGTCAGGCTGAATTATTGGCTGCACTGCCTTTTAGATGCAGTATTAAACTTATATCTGAAGTATTTATGGTCCTCAGAGATCTCAACTGCACTGTGAACAAGGTTTTCCCTGGAGTTCTGACTAAATCACATTTTTGCAATTGCATTCTGTCAAACTAAATTTTACACTGCATTTTTGTTTAAATACTCTACACTCCTTTGCCTCTTGTCTTCAACTGCTGTGCTGTACCTGTGCACACTTTTACAACCCCACATGTCAAGAAGTGCTCGACAAGGTCATGCCACAGCTTCAATGGGAAAAGAGCTTTTATTTCACTCAGACTTGAGAAGAGTGGTACAACTACATTTCCCCCTAGAAGTACAAGTCGTGAACTGTTAATTTGAAGTGGGACAGGCTAGACATTGCAGCATCTAGAGAAAGCATTAAAAAGTAGTAGCCAGTGGCAACTTCGGTACTGCCAGTTTTAAGTAAAGATTGCTTTCGATGCAGAATCTTTTCAAAGGTGTAACACTGGTGATTCTTTCTATGCAGAATTTGGATTTTTAACATTCATGGTCATTATCTTTGCATTTCTGTTTGTTACAGAAGCAGAACCAGCAACTTTCTAGTGAAAGCTTGTCATTCCAGGTTGACATGTTACTGAAGTATTCAAGAGAACTAGCAACAGACACTTCTGCACTCTCGGCATACAATTTTCCCATCCCCTCCATCTTTTACAAGCCTTCCAGTGCAAGTATTGTGGCATGCTATACTTAAAAGCAAACCACTGTTCAGACCCCACAAATGCTTCAAAAACGCACAGAAACAGATAGTGCATCCAGGAAAATGGAATTTTCATACCTATGGCAGATAGCTCTTCCACTTTATGGGTGACACCTCTTTCTAACAACTTGAGGAAGGCATAAAGTCTTTCTTGGATTATATAAAGTATTTAAATTTGTGTGGAAAACTGCAGACAGACTATACCACCCTTTTTGTGAAAAGACTGGTGTATTCACCATTCAGTGAGCCAGCTGTTGACTCCCTGCTCTTTGAGATCTTTTTTTCTGGAACCGGAATCTGGTAAATAACTTGCTCTAGAAGATTGTCACCTGCTTCCTTCCAAGAAAGGAGAATTCTTAGGTGAATTTCAAATTAGATAAAAAGTCTCTTATCTAAGTGACATCAGAGAAAACAACAAAGATACTTCAAGATGTTTTTATCACCTGAGATTCCCAAACAAATCTAGAAGCTGTCCCACTGAAGACTTCTCACAGCTTGTCCACAAAATGAGTCATAGATATTCTGAACACCTTCATGTTTTTACATGTTTTTCCTAGAGAATCATTCCTTATTCTGATTTAGTCTCATTATTTGAAAGTTATTTCAGATAAGCAGAGTTCAAATAAGCATATCGACAAGTGGAGTTACTCAGCAGCAGCTACAGAAATTAAATTTACATCTACTTTAGTCAGAATTAACTTTCAAGTGTGAACAATCTCCTTATTACATTGTCAGAAACAGAGCCTGAATTACAATGACCTGTTTAGAATACAGCTACACAGATATACAAGGAAAAATAACTAAAAAGTATGATTTTCAGAAGTACTTTATCAAAGCTTTTATGCAAAAGTCACTGCCACAAGACACAGAGGACAGGCCACAGAAGCAGCATTCCAAAGCAGATACACACACATGTGAAAAATGTATCATGGAGAAAAAGAATGATTATACATGTATTTCCAATTATACATGTACTTCCTGAATTCATTTTTAGAGTAAAATAAATACATCCATAGACTGAGACAATCAAAATTTTATGAATTTTTAGAAATAAATAAATAAATACATACAAACAGTCCCTGCCTAGACTCGCCTGCCTTAGCAATCAGCAGTCCACTAAGCAGGAGGAAAGAATAAGAATTCTTCAGTTCTGATTTGTTCTTTTCTGTCGTGTGGACTTTTCATTTAAGAAAAGCAACATGGCAATAACTACTCAGGAAGGGACACACAAATTATGTTAGAAAGAAGAGATTCCTGCTGGTACAGCAATTCCAGACACAGTTGTGTTGATCCCATTTGGACTGTAAGCCAGACATCTTCTCTCTTCTGGTATTTTCAAACAATAATTATTGCTTCTTTAAAGGATTTCCTTTTGTAGAATTAATGATAGCAGCAGCATAGATACACACACGTTTTGCAGATTGATTGTTACAATACCTAGCTAATTTATTTATATGATCAAACCAATATTGAAATCACTAGGGTTCTATGTCAAGACCTTGGAAACCATGGCAGGGCCACAGCTTGAATTTTAAAGTGCCTAAGGAGAATTTTTAAACATTGGCTGTTGATCATTCTCTGGAGAAAGCACAAGTCAATTCAGTTTGAAAAAAAAATCTGACTCATGTACTATGCAGAAATGGCAGCAGCTGCATTTAACAAATGATTGATACATAAGCATCAGCATCCAGAAAATGAAGTTAAAATTGTTGCAAACATTTTATAGAGGAACAATGAGGGAAATAAATAAATAAATAAATAAATAAAGCTTAGAGGGATGTTTCATTCCTTTCCCATTATTTTCTTTTAACAGATTTTGGTTTTGTGCACTTTACTCTTCAGCTTTTACATGTGAAACCTTAGGTTGTAGACAGAAGGACATTGCACATTCTAACTTACATGAAGGATGATGGTGTAATGAAACAACAGTACATACATGTGAACTAATTTTAATGCCCTTTCACCGATATGCAAAGAAAGATAAACTTGTTTTACATTTACAGACATTTCAGTTAAAGAATTTGTGGTTTAGCTCATATGTTAATATATTTTAATTTATGGTTGTCTCTAACTAAGGTGTATTTAATGTACATATTCCCCTTTTTATCCTGATCTTCACTTTAACTGCTAGCTTTGTGCATAAACGAATGACTGCATTAGAAATATATAAAAAAGATAATTGAATGTAGCAACTGAAAAACAGGGAAAGAATAAGTAGCTTCTTTAAGAAAGAAAAATATGGAGCAGATTGACATTTTTGTTGAAGTAAGTAACATAATTACAATGCAAACAACAGAAAGAAAAACATCTTTCTTTAGTTTAAACACTGGAGATATGGAAAGGGCCATATTTTTGAGCCTTAAGCCAACGATCATCTCTCAAAGAACCAAGTGCAGGATTCACACCAACATCCACATGAACTCAGATCCAAAAGTCTTTCAGGGCTAGGTCCTCCACCTCAGCTCTGTCATGAATTTTACTGGCTGTAGTAAAAGCTTTGATTGTTAACAAACCAAATACATTATTTCCACTGGAGAGGATTTTAAAGGCCCTCCTAAGAGAGCCAGCTGGAAAGCTGTAATGTCTAAAGCTCCTGACGAAGGGTTCACATGGCCATTAGACACTTTACCTTCAGACTCCTTTTCTTATTTAAATAATTTCTTAAGGAAGTACCCACTAAATGAAAACTGTGGCTTGCTTCATCACAGCATGGCACACACATTGTCTCACTCAGTCAATATTAAGAGAGAATTAGGCAACACTTATTAGCCATTTTGAAAGGCAGGAGGGTGGACACGGGCCATGGATTTGTAGTCCCTAGTATACAAGCAGACACACAATCTTGTGAAAAAATCAAATCTACCTCTTTATGAGAACTGGCCTGGGTTTCTAATTGATGCCTCTAGCAAAGAGGCTCAAGAGATACGTCTGATGCTAAAGTGATGCTACTCTTAATCATATGCCAAGAAATAAATGAGATCTTGTGCTATAATTAGAGCAAGCTATTAGCCTCCAGCGAAAATATTATACCATCCACTGGTCTCAAGAAGGGAATTCCTAACTGTAGCTAAATATCAATGTTGCCATACATAAAAGAGCCATTTGAACTGAATCTACTGCTAAGTACACATTTAGCTCTCTATGAACACAGAAAATAGAAATAGTAGCTGGGAACCACAACCTTCTCAAAATAAGCTTTTCCATATTGATGCCATGATGATTTTTTGCCTTTTCTTTTATACTCCCTTATATACCTTTTTATAGCTTTTGTATTCTTAGTGGTTTTTAGCCTACATTCTTAGATTTATTTGTCAAGCTAGGAGACTAAACATTTTAGAAGCTTCGTAGTTAGGGATCAAAATGCCCCCAGACCCCAAGGTCCTCTCCAGAACACATTCTGTAAACTAAGATAGAACCATCCATGGAAAGGTTCCTTGGGGAGGGGGGCTCACTTGAGCCTCTCATTGGGGAATCTTTGATAGATATGCTAATTAGTAAGACCTATAATGTTGTATCCACTATAACACTATTGTGGGTGGGCATTGCAGTGTGCTTTTCAGTGCATTCCATCTGGACGTGGTGCACTCAAAGATCCTTAAAATAAATACTGAGTTAAAACCCCTTTTTCCCTTCTAACCGTGTTTGATTCTTGATTTTAAGACCAGGAAAAGGCAAAAATGTAAGCAAAAAACCGGGGCGGGGGGGGGGGGGGAGGAGAGAACTTTAAAAAGGAAAAGTATCTAAAGTTTTCAAGGAAGTTTTGTTTACCTTGCAAGATACCAGTCTTAAGTAAAGCTTAATTTGGCCTGAACACCCCATGAAACCACCCCTGCTTTTCTTCACATTCTTTATTTTTTAATCTTCTCATCTGGTTTACACTAATGATAATTAGCTTACTTTCTAAGAGCCTTATTGCTAACAAGATACAAGATAATTCTGTTTGGCCAGTCTGGATTGTAGCATATATTTTGTTTGCTTTTTGACCATGTCTCATCTATTTAAGTAGTAATTTGCTTCCTCTTAATTCTTTTATAAAAGATTCAAACCAGTGGCACTTAGAGTAAATAAACAGCGTCTTCACACATAATTTTCTACTCTTGGCATATAGATGATCACCTCTGTTTCTCATTTGCAGCACAGAGAGTAGGTAGCTGCAAAACAGAAATAGATCAAATTCAGAGAGTTCTTACAAAATGCATTAAAAATGCCCTTTGTGCCTTGAGGCTATATTAAATAAAATGTGCATACTTCACTTAATACTGTTATTTTATTGTGTAGTAAAGTTTGTACTGCTGCTCTCTGTGTAGGGTTTGCATTATGAAACTAAATATATCAGACATAAGAGAAGAAATGTTTTCTTGCCATATGTCATTATAATCCTTGAACTATTTGAGTAGATTTTAAATTACATTTCTATTATCTGTGTTGTGAAACAACAGTGAGTTAATATGAAACACATACTGATACTCTGATGCTGCAGCCAGACTTATGAAGCCCTTTAGTCTGGTAAATAATCTTGAATTTTTAAAGGGAGACAAAAAGCACAACTTAGGCAAGCTTTGATACCGCAATAATTCCCCCTTCAGGGAAAAAAACAAACAACCAACCTCCCCTCAACAAACAAAAACAGAGAAACAAACCAAACCAAACATAAAACCACATACACAAAACCAACAAATGAAAAAACAACCACAAAACACAAAGCAGGAAGCAAAACTAATGAGAAACAACATCGGGATGAGAACACACAGCAGATAGCAAAACTGGAGATGAACTCACCATTTTCAAAATTTCTTTCAAGGCTTCAAATTACTGTCCTTGCTGGTCAGAAGAATCACTTCATGGTGCTATTCAAGCATACCCCCAGGATATCGTGACACTAAGGGAACAATGAAAGGCAGACATAAAGGAAAAAGCCTCTTATCATAGAAACATAAAATAGTTTGAGTTGGAAGGGACTTTAAAGATCACCTAGTTCTGCTCCCCTGCCATGGGTAGGGAACCTTCCCCTACACCAGTTTGCTCCAAGCCCCATTCAGCCTGGCCTTGAACACTGTCAGGAACAGGGAGACCACAACTTCTCTCACCACCCTCATAGAGAAAAAACTGTCTTATCTACAGGACAGTCCACATTTTTACTCCTTTGTAATTACAACAGCAGTTTAAAAACAAGTCATTCTTAGCTGGTGTTTAGCATGAATGTTTTTCCCTGGAATTGTAAACACTAATTTATTTTTTGCTGATAAGTAATAACCATGTTATCTCTAGCTAAACAATATTAGATTAACAAGAAGAACAAATATCCTTGTGCTAAATAAACAGTACATCATGTAGTAAATTGATAATAACAGGTTGCTGTACAAACAAACACCATATACTTTAGGTGGTGCATTTATGGTATTGATACAGGCCACACCTCTCTTGTCAAATATTTTGTTCAGCTGCTGTATATAAAGGAATTAAGGCTGCATAATTACAGCTGGTTTTTTGTTTCACTAGTCAATACAGAACAAACAATTTAACTGCCATCTTTGAGTAATTATTGTTTTCCCTCTTGAAATGGTAGGAATTTGAGTTTCTTATCCACAGTACAAAGTAACCCAATCCTTGATTAACTAAATATTAGCTAAGTTTCTTTCTACAACTGTAAATTGCAGTGCAGTGAGGAGTGACTTGCATCCTGAATCAAAATTATTAGTGTAAGTGCACTGATTGATTCTCCTTAAGACAATGAAAAATACATCACTCTGACACATGTGGTTCTTTAAGTTATCCACATTTCTATATTTGTAACCTATAAAGACAAGATGGGAAAGGAAAGAAAAGGAAATTTCCCTGTCCACAGCACACACTGAAGAATTATGTGGTTCTAGTAGACTGCACACTTTGACAGTTGGTACTGTCCAGAGTATCAGCACATAGGGATTCTTTCTTCCCATCTAAGTGAAACTTATGTCTGCACTTCTGTTAAGTATATATTAATGCAAGACTTTAAGCTTCAGCTTTCAAAACATGGCTGCTAATTTTGAGTGTTTCCTCTTTCAGAGAACAAGTCAGGATACAACTGCCTTTGCTTCTGTTCTTTCTCTGTAAAACTGGGGGTGACAGCAATTTGTATTCTAGCAACACTTAGGATTCTCCACTAAAAGTTAGAAACATGCTGTTTGAGGGGCTTTAGGGAATGCTTTGGCAAATATCCTCAGAAGAAAGTTGCTGTTGCTCACTTGTATACTGCTGAAACCAGCTGTTAAGGATGTGCTTCTTCAGCTAGTTTAAGGAGGCCAAGTTACATAAATAAAGCAAAGTCTGCAGGCAGTCTTCATTGGCCTAGTAGGAATGATTACCACCTCTCCCAGACAGGCAGAGTGCCTCTCTTGGGCTCCTCAGATTTCATTTCAAATCAAGAAAGAACAAGCTCTCTGGATGCTCAAGATCAACTATGTACAGACTGACCCGGGGCAGTATCCTCTGAGTTTGTGACACCACAATGCCCAATTCTTTTCATCAGCAGTCTCATCCCCGTGTGTGCTCCCAGTCAGAGGCTGCAGCAGCAGATCCCCTACAGTGATATGACTGCCTCTTCTGATTTCCAGCTGCAGTGGCAAAGGCTCTGGTCCAAGCCCTACTGACGATTGACTGTTGAGCTGTGCCCCAGAGCCCTGCCCAGTGCTACCCTGTTTTACTGCAGGCATAACACAGCGAGGTTATAGCCTATCCTACAGCTTCAAGATGCAGACCAAAGCCTGTCAAAAGTCGTCAGTTCTCTGCTTTGTTATGTCCTGAAGTAGTCTAGTGTAGTCAGCACATTCCCATTAGTACTGCTGAGGGAGATGCAGAGCACTGCTGCACAGCTCACAGTTTAGTTTATGAACTGCCAGTGGAAGAAATGTGTTGGACAGCATACTGGTAACTGAACAAGGAAGCCTGATGAGAACAACAATGGGGAATACTGCCCGAATTATTTCAGAATCATAGAATCACTTAGGTTGGAAAATACCTTTAAAATCATTGGGTCCAATTGCATCTAGCAGAATTCTAAATTTCAAAATTTTTCAAAGTTCTTTACTAATCTGTACTAATTTGAATTCATCACCTTTTAAATCAAATTCCTTGTGAGGACATACTGAGCGGCAAGATTTAACATGTTCTATTGATGCCATGAAGATTTTTGCCTTTTCTTTTATACCCCTGTTATACCTTCTTACAGCTTCTGTATTCCTAGTGCTTTTTGCCTACATTCTTGGACTTGTTTGTTAAGCTAAGAGACTAAACATTTTAGAGGCTTCGTAGCTAGGGATCAGTGTGCCCCAGACCCCAAGGTCCTCTCCAGAACACATTCTGTAAACCAAGATAGAACCATCCAGGGGAAGGTTCCTTGGGGAGGAGGGGGCTCACTTGAGCCTCTCATTGGGGAATCTTTGATAGATATGCTAATTAGTGAAATCTATAATGTTATACCCAATGTTGGGGGGACGCGGAGAAGAGGAGAGACACAGAGACACAGGGAAAGACTCGGTGGGGTACATCTCGATGCATATGACCTGGACGTGTACACCTAAGGATCCTTAAAAATGAATACCAAGGTAAAATCCCTTTTCCCCTTCTAACCGTGTATGCCTCTTGATTTTAAGAGCAGGAAAAGGCATCACTGTGTGCTCACTCCCCCTAATATAAAAGCAGTGGGCTTAACCCAAAGCACAGGGGACATAAGTTTAAATAACATTAACATTTAGACCCTGGGGCAGTCTGCCAAGAGAAACTTTGGAGTTAATACAATCAGAGAGTTTCACAAAGCAGAATAACTTCTGGAGATCCCCCAGTCCTATTGTGTCTGACACTTCTTTTTCCTCTGCCCACTAAGAAAAGTACCCTTATCCTCGTAAGCTTTCAGCTGACACAACAATCTAAGAGACTACAATACTCTTCCAACAACCTAGCAGTTTTCTTATTTTAAGGACTGTTCATTCATTTCTGCGTGCACTCGAGCATCTTCTGCTATTCAGCTCTCAAGGTACTGTGAAGCTCTGCTTTTGCAGGAATAGGGACACCGGGTTTGGTGCGTTCTTTGATACAGCAGCTCGACAGCTCCTCAAGAACAGTTTTCTATCTCGCTTACGGCCCGCAGTGCTGCGGCCTCCCGCAAAGCGAACGCCGACCTCGAGGCCGTAAGACCATGTTACCGCTCCTGCTCGCACGCCATTCCTGGGAAGCTCCGGGTGACTTCCCTATGTTTCCCGGGCACAAACCGCACGCCGGCCGTGGCTGACGGACGCGCAGCGGTTTCGGCCGCAGGTTTCTCGCTCTGTCCATCCGAACACCGAGCTCCTCCTGGACCGCGGCGCGGCTGCCCGAGGTCGCTCCCGCGGACGGGAACGAGCCGCCCCGCTCCACCCCGGCCCCGTCGCTTTCCTCGCCGTCGCACAACGCCCCGCGCCTTTCCGCTCCAGCTCCGCCTTTCCTTTCGGCGCTCCCATGGCCGGGCCGCCGGCGCCCCCGGTCACGCAGCAGGTCGGGCGGGCGCGGGGCTGCGGGCGGCGGCCGGAGCGGCCGCAGCAGGAGCAGCTGCGGGAGGCCGCCCGCTGCCTGGTGCTGGACGCGGACGGGAGCAGCGTCCCCTTCCAGGCCCTGTACGGGGAGCAGAAAGCGATCGTGGTGTTCGTGCGGGTGAGGAGGGGCCGTCGCGGGGCCCAGCCCGGCTCCCGGCGGGGCTGTGTGAGGGCGGGGGTGCGGGGGCTCAGCACGGGATCGGCTGGAGCGGACGGGGAAGAAAGCACAAAGGAGATCAGTGCTGCTCCTGAGACCCCCTGTTCTTTGGTAAAGTGACACACTATTCACCAGAAAGGAAATACTTCTTCAGCCGGGTGTTTAGGGAAACAAGTATCATGTTCCTTGATTTCCCAGCTGTCGAGCCAGCTATCACATTCCTAAAATATCTAGATAAAAATATTTGCAAGGCTGCAGGCCCAGTGTCCTTGTTCAGGCTTGGATTAAACCAGTATCCTAATCCAAATTTGGTGGCTGGAATCTTTCCCATTCCTTGTTCCGGATCACCTCCAAAGTGGGTGCAGCCCAAAGTCTACTGCTTCATTGCTGTGCAGTTTTATCTGTTCCTGACACATTCAACTGGGTATGTTGCAGAATTTTTTGTGTTACACCTGTAAGGAGTATGTAGAAGATCTGGCAAAAGTCCCCAAAGCATTTTTACAAGTAAGTACTCTGCCATTAATGTTTGTGGCTGCAATCAAGCAGATTTGTTATGTCCAACTGCAGGCTTATGTAAGGCTTCTAGGAATAAAAAAATGGCTCAGAAGAAGCACTTCCATTGTTTGCTGCAAAAGCAATAATGAATCTGCCTAGGAGACACAGGAAAGGATTTATGGCACTACACACTGTTGCAGCAGCATTATTTCTCCCTGCCCTATTAGCTTGGTGCTCTTTTTACTGCTGTGTTCAGAACAGTTAGACAACATCTGACAGGCATTTCTTTTGGTATTAGCAGTGCCCTGGACAGCTGTCTTCTGACTGCTAACTAGTGCCCTTTCCATTATGTTAGTAGAGCTAACTGATGGTTGTGCACGGAACAAGATCAGAAAATTGATCTGGATTAAAAATAGTATCTTTTTCTATGGTGATCTGTAAGCTGCATTAATAGTGTATCCTGCTCTCCAGGCAGCTGCACAAACAGGAATGACAGCGACAGAAAGGAGAAGTAGAGTGGGTAGGGGTTGCTATCGATGTGTATTTGTTGGGTGGTAGGAGACACCAGAGAAGACAATGATCTCCTGCTAAATGTGGAAGGTCAATCTGTCTCTCCTAGACTGCTGATTGAAATTCTGTCAAACTTTATTCCCAACAGCAGCATAGCCAATGACAGAGACTCAGGTCATTGCTGACAGAAACAGCAACTCTAAGTCCATCTGAGATGGACTAGGAATTTGAGGACAAAAATAGGCAATTTCTTTGTCAGCTTCCCTTCTCAGGACAGATATTTCTAAACTGTTTGATCAGTGTTACTCAAAAGGACATTTTCTTAATTTGGCTCCTCAAATAAATGTACACAGAGAGTCAAAAATATCCACACTTTTCTTAGTGCAAGTATTCTGGTTTTAGGAGGGTGTCTTTTCATAACAAGCAAAATGATTTTCTATGGGCAATGATTTTATATGGGAAGGGCAAGTATTACACCCTAGCAGAACAACCTTACACTTACTAACTGTTTTACTGATACCTAAATGGACTTCAGATTTGGCCCCTGTTTTAGACTCAGGCCTAAGGTTGCACCTGCAATAGACAGCAGTGCATGTGAATGCAAGTTATATCTATTAATGGGTGTCCACGTATGTGAATCATAGATGTTTGGGCACCATTTGGGCTGCTTCTTTAGATGTAGGTGCAACTGAGTGGAAATTTTGAGTTTCCAAAATCATAATACGTTCTAATCAATTGAAAAGACAATCCTACCAATGCTGCAGGAAACTCAAAGTTTACGCACCTGTAATTTAAAAGTTATCTTTAAAAATAATTTTTCACTTAATAAATTAATGTAGCTGCTAATTGCGGGTGATATACAAAAGTGCAGTCTCCAAACATGTAAGTAATGTTAACATCAAATAATTTTAAGTCAGTGCTCTGCAATCACTAACTTGGAATACCAGATTCTGTTAATGTTCTGAAGTCATGTGGAAACACCCAGTTCCTCTTTACAGCTTCAGTACCCATGTTCTGTTCCAGGAATCGAATGTGAGGCTTATAGTTATTGGACAGTCATCATATCATCACATCAAGGTAAATAAAGTAGACATTAAATACAATGTATCTTCTATTGTGTCTTAATGGTCTGTATTGAGGGATTTGTTTTGCTTGAAAAGGTGGTCTTTTGCAATGGCAATAAAAAAGGATAGTATTCATGAGGCAATTCTAATAGCAATACATGAGTAAAGCAAGTAATTAAAACTTTCAGTTTAAAAACCACCAGGGGTTGCTAAGGAAACATCTTTTCCTGATTTCACTGGAAGCTTTGTTTTAATAGAAGCTTTGAGGCTAAAAAATTTTCCACTTTAACATAACAAACACACAGTTTTCAAATAAGAGGGGGGAAGGTGGAGCTGGCAGGGCGTCAGTAATTTTTCTGTTGTCAGTAGACCCTAACTAGTTACTGCCTTAACCTTACAGATATTACTTCTTATTTCTGTGTGTGTATGTGTGTGTATGTACACCTCTGTTTTGCAGCCCTTTTGCAGTTTAACTGGGTATACACATGAAATGTATGTAGATCCACAAAGGGAAATTTATAAAATACTTGGCATGAAAAGAGGTGAAGGTAATAAAGTATCAGGTAAGAATACTTTTCTCATCTTATTTAGACTTTCACAAACAAAACAAAAATGCTCTGATAAAATAGTATGGCCACAATGTAAAGAGTGAGTTGCCCACCAGACTGTCTCTCATAGGCTATATTTTGAGAAAACACTGATAGTCAGGAATCTCTAAACTATTCACAGCAGCTGTTCAATGTTGTTGTTCGTATATACTTTCGTATTTCTAGTTAACAAGTGTTTTGTGGTTTTGTTTAGTTCGGAGCCCTCATGTGAAATCAAACACACTTCTGGGAAGCATTAGGAGTATATGGAGAGCAATGACTGGCCCAGCTTTTGATTTTCAAGGAGACCCTGCTCAGCAGGGAGGAGCTTTGATTATAGGCCCAGGTGAGCTGCTTTGTTTTGTGTGAAAGTTACAACTGTCTCATTCCACTGTTTGCTGCCATCTCGCCTGCTGTCCCTGTGGGTCCCAAGGAGACAGTCTTGTGTTGAACTTGTGTGATTTCTGTCACATGAAGGAATCTGCAAAGTGTCATTTTGTAGTCCTATCTCCCACAGAGGTGGCATAAACCTGATCACAGTCCTGCAGAAATTGATTGGAGTGCTGATGGAACAACTGCCTCAAAGTTTGGAGGGTTTTCTTGACATCGTGGTATTTACCTACATTCTGCTTTCACATTTGATTTGAGGCATTTAATGTGGTTTTAGTAGAGAAGCAGAATGTGAAGGGGGAATTGCAACATGACAGTCATCACATTATTAGGAAACATCATGCTACAGCAGATTTAAACTAGTTAGGTGCTTCAGTGTTTCTTGCTTCTTTAACATAATTAAAATTCAAACATAATTAAACAATTGTCATTGTTTAAAATACAGTATATTGTGCAGTCTATAGGACTAGTACACATTTGTATGATAACTGGTAGGTAGTCAGAATGCTGCTTCAATTCACTTACATCTTTGAATAAATAAATATTTATTCAATAATTTACATGTTATTCTCATTCCAGGCAATGAAGTTCATTTTTTGCACCTTGATAAAAACAGGCTGGATCATGTTCCCATTAATACAGTTTTGCAGCTGGCAGGAGTTAAAACAGTGAATTTCTCAAACAAACCCCAGATTATTGACATATGACACTGATGTAATACATACTTTTTTTTAAATTCGTGCTCTACGAGAACAGTTCTCCAGTGAATTCCAACAAGCATCGGTTCTGTTGTGTCTTTGTGGGACATCTGAAACCTTATGTAGAAAATAAAAGCATAAAATAAACTACCTGACTCTAGAGAGAGACACAAAAGCGCTATTTCCATTGAATACAAGATAATAGAAACAAACTCAGCTGAGAATGATTGCAAAACATCCTGCAGCTTATTATTGCCTCATCAAACAATATTGGTAATATATTTTAAAAATCATTGTTCAAGGTGCACTAAACTAAAAAATCAGACTTTGCTCAGGAAGAATTTGGGATTCTTGCCTTCAGCAGATCAACATGGGCTTTCAATCCAAGACTTCTCAGAATTCTTTTAAAGCTTCCACCACTGTATGACAATTTTGTATGTCACAATTTTGAACACCTGGACTTAAGCTTATGCCTACTTTTGCATCAGGCACTGGCAGAAGTTATGAAATACATTTCACAATTTCAAATAAATATTTTAAATACATCATCCTGTATTGTCTGCAATTCTTTTGTGTGGTACAAAAATGTGGGTTTTAAGACCAAAGAGGTATGTCTTAAATTCATATCTGATCAGATTATCAGTTTTAGAATAAGCCAAATTATTTGTTTTCCTATGAAGATTTGCAGCAGAATGTTCTCCCTTTGTATGTATGTACTTTCTGTCAGAGCAAGAGGTCTCTGAAAAAATTGTCCTTAGTTATTTCTTAGACAACTGAAGTAAGCATAACAGCATTCTGGTTTGCAGTTCTGGCATATTTCATATTAACCATTTATCTACAAATGTTTATGTTCAACATCTATTGCTTTCATTAAAGTAGATGTGCCCTCTTTCATCCAGGAGACACTTCCTTTTAGCAATTTGAAAAAAAAAAAATTTCCAAGATTTATGGAGGAGCATATCCTTTTCTGCAATCTCTGATCTTTGACCTTCACTGTAAAATGCTACCATCCATACATACATGTCTCAACTACAAATTTTCTCCCTTTTTAAGCTTTAATGAAATTGTAAAATGGCTTTTCGTGAAGGTGTTTGTTCCTGCATCCATTAAGGTCACTGACAGGCCCAGAGCAAGGTCTGCAAAGCTTTACACCATTAAGAGCATGTGAAATTAAATGCACTGTTCCTTGATGAAAAATAAAAAGCTTGCTTAAGAAACATAACAATACTGAAAAAAGTAATTCTATTAAAGATACTATGCTTTAGCAACTTATTCATTACACCCCTATTTTGATACTATGCGTTTAGAAGAAGGATATTATTAATAGAAAAGTACTGTTGTAAGTTCTCTGCTTTGATTAACAGCACTCAGCACAGGGCTAAAGGTAGTCTTGTGCAGACTCTGAACCCCTGTGATTTCAGGGCTGGCCAGAGGCTTCCTCAAACTTGGCATAACAGACTGGGACAGGCAAGCAGCTGAGGCTCACAGGGGAATGAAGTCTGCTCTTCATGAACCACTGCCCCTATAGTCACAAATAAGGAGCTGCCTCCTCCTTCCAGCACTGCTCCTGCTCACCAATATTTTTCAGCATGCCAGAAACTCTGGAATGCTTCTGCCTCTCTGCCTTATGTTACTTAAACAACAGACAAAAGCAGGCTGGAAAAGTGGTCATATGTTTATAAAATAAAGACAATAAGCACAGAAAAATTATTTTCAAAGAGAATGAATGATGAATACTCATTTTATTTGTAGAGCTTCCACACTGCTTCATTCACCTGATAATCACAGCCGAGGACACTGATTCTTATTCCACTTTTGTTTTGCAGTTTTTGTTGTTCTTGGTGCTTTTGATTTTAAAGGAAATGTTCTAGCTGCCTCCCTGATTGTTTTGCTTTTAGTAGAATTAAAAAATATATACAATGGTAATAGTTCTGTTGGTCTTAATAAATGCATTTAACTAACTATAGCTGAAAGAACTATGGACTGTTAAAAGGTATTGGAATGAATTAAGCTGTAGTTTTCCAGCTCTTTACGTTCAAGTCATCCACCCTCACCATTTCAATACCGACAAGAACCATACCACAACCTCTGTGTTATCCCAGGAAAATAATTTCTTCAGAAAGGCTCACAAACTGCAGACAAACAAAGAGGGAGGAAAGAGAGGAGGATTCAGCACAAGAGCTGAAGTGTCCTAATCAAGGCATCGGCCCTGCTTTTTGCATCTGGCAACAGCTTCAGAGAGTTTGCTGGAGCACTGCGAGACAATGACTACCACATTCATAATAAATTGGAACAACGATGGCCAACAATCCTTGGATGAATTTGTTTCCGAAGTGTCAGCAGACTTTTAGGTCCCTGGTGTTATTTAGAAAAGATATTTTCAAAAAAGTTATACTGTGAAAAGTGGCAACTAGTTTCCAATAGGTTTTCCTCCGTAAGTAAGCAGGCACATTCAGCAGCGATTGAGCAGTTCCTTAAGGGCTTTCATCACGGCCAATGAGACGGAGGTGGGAAGGCAGTGGTTTTCAGAAGCTGTTTTACCTACTAGCTTGGTTTAGTGCTACAGCTATTTAAAGTAACTGTGTGTTTCAAAGTATCGCTGTGTCTAAGAGGCAGATTCAAACACAGTTACTTTAACTTTCCACGAAAGTTCATTTAATGTTCAGACCAGAAGCCTGCATGTACTGGACTGTTTTCAGCTGGCCTTACAAAGTCCTTGCGCCCCTCTTTTGGCACATGTCATGAGGGGCACCTGGAGGACTGCGACGCCCCAGGAGCGGGCGGGGTCCATGCGGATTGCCAAGGGCGGGAGCGGGAGCCCTCCCCCCCCGGGGCCGCGATCTCCCATCCCGGCAGCGCCCGGCGCCACGTCAGCAGCGCGGGCCGGGCGCGCGCCCAGCCAGGCGGCGCCCGGGGACGGGGGGGGCGGCGCGTGCCCCGGCCCACCTGTTGCCGCGGCCGCCATGACGTCACTCCCCCGCCGCTCCGCGCCGCTGACGCCACACCGCGCGCCCCAATCAGGGGCGGCCGTTGGGGGTGCGGCGGGCGCTCCGCCGGGCGGGGGGCGAAGGTGCGGCGGGAGGGGGCGGTGTCCGCGGGGACGCGTCAGCCGCCGCCGCCGCCCTCGCCGCCGCGGGGTCCCTCCCCTCCCTCCGGCCGCCCGGTCCCCGCGGGATGAGGGCATCGTAGCGCCGCGGCCGCCTCCGCCATGAAGCGGAAGACCTGGGCCGAGGCGCGGCGCCGCGCAGCCCCGGCGCCGCCCGCGCTGAAGAGGACGCGGGGTGCGACGCCGCGGGCGGCGGGGGGCGAGGCGGAGCGGCGGCGGCAGCTGCCCCCTCCCGGGCCGGAGACCTGCCTGAGGATCGCGGGTGAGGGGGCTGTGCCGGGGGGCGGGGGTGTCCCGGTGTCCCGTCGTGTCCCATCCCGCCGGCGGTGGGCGCCGCTCCGGCTTCGGGTGGGAGACGTGCCCGCGGGGCAGGAAAACTTCCCGCCGGCGCGGTTCCCGGCGGGACTCTGGGGCGCTCGGCAGCCGCTGCCGTCCGGGCGGTGGGTCGGTCGGTCCCCGAGCTCTGGCGTGTCACTCAGCTAACTGTTGTTGAGAACTGCACCGCTCGTCCGGCGGGATAACTCATCCTGCCGATGTCCCGGTAGCCCGAGCCGCACCGAGCACCAATTGCCTCGTGCTGGCGTTTTCTGCCTGCGAGAGAGAGCAAACGGAAAACAGCGTTAAACACATTTCTGTCCGTTCGACACGTTGTGGGGGGGGGGGGGGGGGGGGGGGGGGGGGAAGGAACACATTTCTCCACGTATCGGGGAGATGGATACGCACACACGCACATATCTATGTTTCTCCTGATGCAGTAATATCGGCTAATGGGTAAAATAACGGGCAAACGTCGCGCCGCTTCTTGACACGCAAATGCCAACAGCTTGTGCGGGCAGGTTTGCTCAGTATCGTCCTTCCTTTTCGTGACTCCAGGCTCCCAGCCGCGCTTTGTTTTGGCACAGGAATCTGCCTCTTTTAAGAAGCCTATTGAATCACAGCCAGAAAATTCCGAGTTTGAGTTACCCAGCTAAAGGACGACCTTGAGTTTAGGTTGCCTAACGGCAACAACAACAACAAAAATTACTTTTTAAGTCATGTGTCACGATCTCAGAATTGTAGTGTATTTACAACTTCTCACAGAAAGCAAGAAATAAACCTCCCGGCACATCTCAGTGAAGGGCACAGAAAATGAACAGAAAGTGAACAGAGCAAGCAAAAATATAAAGAACAAACATGCAGAAAAGGTACCAATGTACCTTTTATTTCTGTGCCGAGAAGCAGGGGTCCTTAAATTAACTAGTGTGTCTCCTAGATAACTGTATGCTTAGAAAACCGTAAGATTTTGTTTTGAAAATTTGGCATAGCAACGTAGAAAGAATGTAAACTGCCAGAGCTTACCAGATTCTTATTTTTAAAAAGCTTTAATACTGTCAGGGAGTAAAATCCTAAACATTCCTGCCAAAAATACAGCATTTTAGGCCTCGTCTACCCAGAGAAACATAATGGTGTACTTATCTACAGAACTCTAAGGCTCCAATAACCCCATATGTGTATTTTTTCTATAAGAGCAACCATTTATATAGGACATGATGATAGTATGATTTTAAGGTCAAGTGTGGAAACCACTCATGTGATAGATAATGACTTTTTGCTATCAAAGTGATTTCACTACCTGGATCACCACTCAGCCCTGTCCAGCTCACATCTCCAGCAAACAGATCTGTCTAACCATTCTCATGAAGCTGTTGCTTGGATCTGCTAATGTGTGTCTGGCATCAACAGGCCCATTAAATAACTGTATTTTCTTCTTCAAAAAATGTTCACCCATTTAAATTCATTAGAGTGCCCAGGCTTTGACCTGTGTTTTTTCAGTGGGATTTCACTATGTGCAGCAGTACCTAGTATAGTAAATTTGATTAAAGTGCACTAGATTATTATATTTAACAATACTTCATTTTGTCTTGATCTTGCTCTGCACAGTGGCTGCTGTTTATTGTCTAATTTTTAATCCTGATTTGAATTACAGTCTGATTTTTAGTTTGCTACAATGTCATACTTATTTTTTTAAAGAGAAATCTTAGTAAGATAACAGGCTTACCTTTTTATTCAGCTGTTGTAAAGTTATGTCAAAGTTTGAAATGTCAGTTCTGCCTTCTTGTAATGTGGTTCTGAGGAGTTAATTAATAAGCATAGACTGGAGACAAATTAAAGCATAAGGTCTTATTCTTAAAGAATGGATGTACTGGTAAATACTTTAACCACTGTAAAAGCTGAGAGATCTGTGTTAGCTTATCTACTTACAGAAACAGTGTCAAACTTACTAAGAACATTGCAGGCTACCCTTATTTTCATCTTTGCAAAAGACAGAAGCGGAACATAAACCCAAATTGCTGTAAAGATTTATGGATCTTTTCTTGTGTGATGTTACATTCATAAACAGCAAAGTTTCAAATCCATTCTAGGAATTTTATACCCAACAGACTTACAATAATCATTGCATTTCTTTATTTTGTAATTGATTGTATGCATCAGCCGTGTGGCAGAATAACTATTAATCTGAACTGTCTAAATTTTTTTGTTTACTATTAAGGCTAGTTCAAGAAAGCTGTCCTTTTAAAAAAATTGTTTATTTTGGTCTATTAAGATGCATGGTAAGCTTTATCATTTTCTCTTTGTCGACTAGTGCACGAGGCTTGCTGGTATGAATTCAATTTGCTGGAACTGAATGCATTTCTTCTGTTTATTAGAAGCATATTCCCATATCCTTCTGATCTCTGAGAGAAGTAATTTATATGATCTAAATAAAATGTAGCAATGCTCTGTGAGATGCTTGAAAGCTGTTCATTTCCCTTCCTCGGCTGCTTTTCTTTCTCATTGCTCTGATTTTATAAATAACATTTTAAAGAAGAGGTGGAATTATAATGCATAAACCTCAGGCAAAAGGTGTGGGTTTCTCTCTCACCTATTTTCAGTAGTGAATTTTAAAAGGAAATAACTACAACGACTATACTTGAAATTAAATTTCAAGTGATACAAGGTCATGGGTCATTTCTTGACATTTGATTGTTCTTCCTGCTGAATGTATATCCAGTTTGTTTACAGTATGGAACTAGCATCTTAAAGGATGCTCTAAGCTGCAGTGTATATATCTATTTTTTTTCCTTCATTGAGAATAATTTTGCTTATACTGTCAGTTGGAGTTGATAATTAAATATTCATTTTAATGTATTCATTGATATGTGGGTTGGTTTTTTGGTTTTGTAGTGCGGTTTGGTTCTTTTTTTCCAAACCATTAAATGGTCTTTTTCCAGGAGTGCTGGCTTGTCTTTATAAACTTTGTGTGCCCAAATTTTGTGTATTTTTCTAGAATGCTAAGGACACTTCTAATAAGTTCCATTAAGCTTCCAATATTTTGACTGTCACCACTTTCAATTAGTTTTTATTATGCTGCTATCTCAGTACCAAACCTGTGCTTGATCTTTTATCAATATGACTTCACTTACTTGTGAGTCTTTCCCAAAGTTAAGATTTTAAATACATGTTTAAGGCTTTTAGTGTCTAATCCAGCACTGAAAGCACATGAACATATGTATTCTTGTGTATCAGTCAAGAGCAGCAGAGTGGAAGCTCTCTGTATAAGTGAAGTAACAGCGTTGATCAGTCATAACATGGCACTGAAAATAATGCTTTCATAGTTTTTTGTTTAAAAAAAAGTTCCTTTATCTTTTTAGTGTGCTTTCATTTCCTTTATCACAGTCCAGGCTGTTGTTCTAATTGCCAACTCTATCATTAGCTAAATTTGAAATATAGTGATGTCTGAATGAATTTTTTCAAGGATAGAAAGGCTAAAAAGAAAATCTTAAACAACTTTGCTTTTTGTCTTGTCATTGCAACAGGATTTGCCTTTTATGTTTTCTCTCATGTCTTTCAAATATTTTGAAGTTTTTTAAGTCAAACACGACAAAATTCCATATACCAACTCTGAGTTTAGATATACGCTCCTCTTACAATAATAAAAACTCTTTGGTTGCATTCCTGATGATTCAAAACAGACTAGCATTGGGTTTTGTAGTACTGTCAGTCTCTTGAGTTTCTCTTCTAAGGCATCTATTTAACAATAGAACTGTAGAATTTCTGTTTGTATTAAATAATGTTTGCTGATCATATGTAGACTTGTCTTGCCACTAGTGCCTGTTTACTATTTAGTTGTCACTTAAAGTCATGGAATGACTTAGGTTGGAGGAAGCCTCTAAAATCATCAAGTCCAACTGTAATTCTTGAATTAAGGAAATTTCTGTCTTGAAGGCCTGTGCAGCACAACCTGAGAAGCATCAGGCTTTTTGAGAGTAAAGGAAGGAGATTATTTTTTCATCTCTAAATTCACATTAATGTGATTTTGAAGTGGTACCTCTCCATTTTCTGTACCTCTATTTCCACAGAACACTGTGGCTCTAATAAACAAGCAGAGTGCTTTTGCTTCTGTATACACTCTGCAATTAGCTTGGACAGTCATGCTTGTGTTAGCTTTAGTCTCACTAGTTGAGGTACCAGCAGTAGCTCAGTTAGGGGTATGTAGGCTTATTTTGTTGTACATTGAATGCTTACTCAAAATAATTGCCTGCAGTGACATCCGTGCTTATGTATTTTAACTGTTTTGTTACATAAGGCTGACAAATTAAGTGTATTTGAAGTATATCTAACATGCTGCAGCCATATCTCCTAACTGCAGAGCAGATGCAGCCTGTAAGGCAGTGAGCCCTACTCTGTTGTTCTTCTGAGAGATGATTAGGAAGGTCTGCTCTAGTTTGATAGTTTTAGGATGATTTTTATCAGAAATTTGCAGGAATTAGGAAGTGCTTAAGTGCTCTATATGTAAATGAAATACTAAAAAGCTAAAATTAGCAAAGGAAACATGAAGATAATGAAAGGGAAGCCTTGCTCTGGTGGTCCAAACCTTTGTGGAATCCTAGTGAAATCAAATCATCAGTGCTTGAGTGTATTTTATATATAAACTCTCAATCCTGCAATCAGATCCTTAATGAAGGAATTCTACTTTCTCTTAATTTCTGTTAAAAAAATCAACTCACTAATCCTTGACTAAATAGAACTTGGAATATGTTTGGAAAAAAAAACAGGTAAAAACAGACATGGTGAGTAATACAGCATTTTTCAGATGCTGGACTGGTAAATCAGTAGAAAGGTAAATACACTCACAGGAAATTTCTTTTTTCTAAAATCTCCCCAGAGGAAACGTGTTAAAAAGATGGAGCCTGCTGTTTACATAATAGGGAGTAATTGTTAGCAGTGCACAGGAATGGACAGCTTGTCAGGATATTGGCATTTGACACACACTGCTCTTACTGTGAGGTACTTCTGTAAACTCATTAAACTCAAGTTTCTTTCAGGTATTTTAAGAATAGCAACAATGAACACAGTTCGGAGAACCATTGCCAATAGCAATTCAGAAGGCCACATACATGCTGCTTGCTCAAGATAGGAATTCTTATTTTTGCTGGACATTTTTGCAAGCTGCAGAAGAATTTCAATAAGAATATGAGCACTGAGGATGCAGGTGATTCTTTTATTCCAAATCTTGTTTAGGGGCAAAATGCTAAATTATTTTAGGTCTTTGACCTGTGTAAATTATATTTGCTTTCATTTTTGTCCTCCTTTTGTATTTGAAGATTTTGGATTGCTCTTTGCAAAGTACTTTGGCATTTTCAAAAATGATGTAAAGTTTCTGTGAAGAAGTTGGAGTGCAAGAAGGTAGTGTTTGAGTACCCACGGTACTCAGTTTGAGTACCACAGTCATTCTTCCCAGACTTTGATGCAGTTATTGTTTGTGTATAATAAAGAGGGAGAGCTCAGTCTAGTCAATAATTAGACTGGCACTTAAGGACAGATGCCATGGAGGGAAAAATCTTGGCTGCATGTTCCTGCTGTTAACCCCCATCAGGCTGGTTCAGTAAGCTAACTCAGAAGATTTTTCCTTGTAAGGAACCTGGTGGCAGCTAGCCATTAAATCAATTTAGAAGTGGTGTGAAATTATAGCTTGGGGCTGCCGTGACATGTGTTTAATCTAGCAATGCCAGTTTAAACACAATCGCATCCTCTCAGTTCTCCTTTCTGCTTCCTCCCTTGCCCTCGGTTCTCCTGTACTCATGTTAGCTCTCATTCTCAGAGCAGAGGGAAGTAAGTAAGCAAGGCAGCTTTTTACCTTCTTTTCCTCTTTTCTTTTTTTCCTTTCCCTTTTCTTTTTTTCTTGCCTTCTTTTTTCCTTTTTTTCCTTTTTTTCTTTGCTTTTTCCTTTTATTTTTCTTTTATTTTCCTTCTTCTTTTTTTTCTTTTTTTTCCTTCTTTTTTTTAGTATTGCCTAGGGATACCTGTTACAGTTTCTAATTCATGCAAATGCACCTTGACACAGTTCAGTGATTAACACAGTGGTGGGGAACCACCTCCAAAAGTCCACCCCCAGGACTGCCTCTCTATGAAGTAGTTTTTGCCATAGCGTATTTTGTATCCAGCTGGAGCATTGGTGCACTTGCTTTTCCACACATAATTGACTTTGTAGGCCAGTTTAGCCACTTCTTAGAAATGTACGCATTATTCTAAATTTTATCCTTTGGCTTGTTTTCAGGGGATGATTTGGTAAATGCTGGGAGGTACAGAAGCAGGTAATGCACTTCCCATCTAGGACTGCAGCTGTTCTGGTTACACGATGGGACTACTAGAAATTAAATAAGTAAATTGGGTGCGTTGCTTCTGCTAGAGAGTAAGGAAGTAGGTGCCTGACTTGCTTAGGAGGTACTGTACATCCTACTGTTGCTCCTGACATGTAAATGTTTAAACCAAACCACTCACATCAGGCTGCTGTTCTACTGAAATAAGCATTAAGAAAATGTACAATTTTTGGTACATTTTTGGTGTCTGCCTTCACCTTTTGAGATACTAGTGTATGTAGATGAGCACTGAGCATGTGACTGTTAAAATATAGATATGGTAACTCCTTTCATGGCATACTTTGACATGTAATTTCAAGATACAGGTAATGATTTCTAAGTGCTGGTCATGGATGATGTTGTTTTGAAGCTTAAAGTGATTTTTTTTTTACCCCCTGCTGTCTAAAAACTGACAGAGTTTTTCTTCATCACAAATCGTGTTTTGAAATAATACATGCAGGTGATCTGTTTTGATACTTAAATAATATCTCTGTTCTAGGGAACTAATTTGGGGAAACAAAAGCTTTCCTTTTAGGTCTGAATTTTAATCCAAATATTTTATGATGATATTTCTCAGCAGGAGGAAGACAAGTATTGTGGTGGTGCTGCAAGCCTCAATTTTTATTGACCAATTACTGCAAGCACAGCAATTTATAGCAGGAGCACAGTCAGTGTTTAAAGTTCACTGGGGCTTCAGCTTCCCCAGCCATAAAAGTAATTTATATCTATGTGAATATTGCTGGTATTTTTTTCTCCTCTTAACAAAGGAAGCCAGGGCAAGTACAAGATGCCTCCTGCCTGCAGGTACACAGGCTTTGAAGGGGCAGCTGGGGTGGGAATGGAAATTTGAATGGAGATGTCCAGGTGGAGGCTTGGCTGGTGTTCCCATGGGCAGCATGGGCTGCCCTGTTCATCCTTCCCGAGCCTGTTACCTGCAGGCTTTAATTGCATGGCACTACTGTCAAAATCATGGCTTTACAGAAAGAAGTGCCTGTGCTTTGGTGTGAGTGTGCTTCATCATTTAGTTTAACGTAGGTGCTCAGAGGTGCAGAGGGATTTGTGGTTTAGTTTGGGGGGGTGTGGTGTGTGCATTGGTATTTCGAGTGCAACCACCTGCCGAAGGAGGTCTCTGCTCTGTGCGTGGGTGCAAGTCAGGGTCCTGCTATTTTGCGAAGTCATCAAACAAGGAACACTTTGGGAAAGAATACTTAAGAGCTGGGGATTATGGGAATGCTGCTGAGCAAAAAACCTCCATCTTTGTGTGCTTTGTTTGTTTAACACTGGAGAAATAATAATACCTAATTCAATACTTAAAAGAAGATTTTCTTCATTCTAAACCATTTAAAGTTGTCCCATTGAGAGGTAATACTTCAGACTTTCAGCAAAAAAGCATGATGTTTATAAAAGCTTCCAATTTTCTTGCATTTCAGATCGCCTTTATTTTGCAATTCTCTGCCAAAAACCAAAGAGTGGAGCTGCAAATACCCATTATTTCTGCATAGATGATGAACTTGTGTATGAGAAGTAAGTACCGACTTTTTTTTTCTTCTTTTTTTTACAGAAATAAATTAGTCAGAACAACAGCAGTGAGGAATCAGTATCATTGGAGAACTAATTACATGAGTTGGGTCTTCTCAGACCAAACATGCCATGATGATTTATAGACCTTAGAGTGGTTTCTTGCTTTCCCATCAGGATTTCTTAAAAATTTTTCAAAGCAGAAGCTTTCATTATACCCATTCCTGTTAGAAGACACGGGAACACGATACAGCCATATAGATTCAGAAGTGCACATTGAACTGCCAGACTAAAGGGGGTGTCTTTGGTTCCTCATGTATTAAGTGGAATGTCTGAACTTCCTAGAATCAGAGGAAAAAAATGGCAAAGTCAATTCAAGCCTTTATGAGCTGACAATGGATATATTATTTCCCCTGGAGTGAACAATGTTTGCCTTTTACATGATGTGGAATGTTCCTAATTCTTCAACTGGTTTTGATCAAGGGCATGCTTGCTGGTTTTTAACACACTAATCAATCTTTATTCTCTGTGTTCCCTTTTCTCTGGCACTATGTATTACCTCCTTTAAAAGTAAAGCTTATTAGTTCCTCTTAAAATACAGTTTAAAAACTTGTCACAGAGTGATACAGTAGCGCGAAGTAGTTCTTAAAACCTGGATATTAGTATTTTGAATGGTGCTGTGTGAAAAACAAAGACGACAGTCCATGTTTAAAGATGACAAAACCTTTCCTCCAACAAATCAGTATGTGTTTATATAAGAAAGCGTGCTCATTTTTAGAATGATGTATGTATATCATGTGTATTATTACTCCTTGCTTTGTGCATCTTTTTTAAAAAAGAGGCATTTACAGGGGTCATGTACAATTCTTCCCCTTTCTTCTAACAGCTTCTATGCAGACTTTGGACCACTCAATCTGGCAATGGTCTACAGATATTGCTGCAAGCTAAATAAGAAATTAAAGGTAATGCTTGGGTTTTTTATTCAAAAGCCAGTATTATTGGCTTTCTAAAAAACAAAAACAAATGAGCCAAAATTTATTTTATTGTTGTTGTTATGGTTCAGGTGCTTTCCTGTTTTCCTAATCCATCTGAATTCTGAATATGAATGCTAGATTTTATTGAGGTGAATTTAGGGAGGAGGAGGATCAGTATGGAAAACCCACTTAGTTTTAAGAACCAAAAGATGCACAACTGTGGCAGTAACTATCGTTTAGGTTTTAGAAGATCAGTTGCTAAATGAAAACAGTCTCTTTTATATGAAAAGCTTCTTTCCTGGAATTCAATCCTGTTGGCAATCTGCCAATATTGAGTGAGCTCAAGAGTGCTGTGCTATGCTTTCATTTGAAATGTTTTTTGTTTGACTTGGTCTTCTCCTCTGATACTGACATTCTTCAGTAATTTACAACATTTGATCTTTAGTAGCATTGATAGCATTGGCCTGAAGGAAGATACTCTGCTCATACTGCAGATTATTATCTCTTACAGGAGCTCAGTAATTTTTTGGGATTGGGCTCTTGATAGAGCGTAGTGTCTTAAAAATGGATTTCTTAAATTAATTAACACAACTGACTACAAGTTAGTTGACCTTTAGTAGATGTTGGAGTGTAAAACCTGTTTGGTAGATAAAAAAGCTTATTTTCATTAATGTCAATCACAGTTTGCCCGTTCAAATCTCCTTAGATCTTTCTGCCACTGAAGTGTGAAAAGTGGGAAATATACAGCACATTATAGACTAAGAGTGTATTTTTTTTTTTCTTCATTCCTTGATGTCTGTCACAGATAATAGTTTGCATAATTCAGACTTGCTTTATTCTTTAGGTTGGAGAAGCAGTTGGCACACACGGGTGGGATGTTGCTGCTCTGTTATTACTAGGGCACTTGCAGAATTATCTCTGGCTAAGCCTGAGATAAACCTGTTTAGTGGTCCGATCTGGGAGATGGTAAACTCCCAGCTGGGTAACTGTGGTTTGCCAGAGATGAGAGTCTCTGATTTTTGTATACAGGATGCTCTGAGGCAACACAAGTCTGTGTTATAGTCCCTTTCCATGTCTTGTGTTTGACATTGGACAGATGTGTTAGGATTTCTGAGAGCATATTTCTGCTACTGATCTGGAGTTTATTTGTCTTGAATGCATTGAATCTAGTATCTTGAGCAAGTAACATTGATATTTAAATGCATAAAATGACATTTTATGATAGCTTAGCAGTTGATCAAAGTGTGCAGTTTCAAGCACATCAGAATTTATTTCAAAAGCCAGTTAGGGGATAACTGCCACCACATGTGTGTGTCCTTTCTATGGACAATTCCATTCCACCCGCATTCTAAGATAAATGGAGAAACGGTATGCCATGCCAAGATGACACTTAAAATAATTATTTATGATAAAGTTCAGAAATACTTTCAAAATATTTTAATCTAAGCATGGTTCTGATCCTTAGAAACAAGTACTAGTGGATTTATGTACATTTGGGTTTGAAAAATGAATAAAAATGTGTAAATTCTTTAATTTTTAATTCTAAATTATTTAAAAGTTTAAGATTTTTGCAACTGTAATATACCTGTAATGCTTTTGAGAATGCCACTTTCTATTCTCATAAATGGCTATCTGTTACATAAGGCATGAAGTCAAAAATACTAACTAAAAATATAAATGCATTTAAGAAGAAAAAGAAAAGATTTCAGTAATTTGTATCAAAAATTATTTAGGCTGGATACTGGGAAAAATACTGGAAAAACCTGGGTAGGGATGCAATACAGTTTTCCAAAGCTTCTGAGGGACTACTCTACAGTATTCTTGGTTCTCTCACTGATGAACCATTCCTCTGAATGCATTCCTCTGATTTTATAAAACAAGGTGTAAAAGGTCTAAAATGCAAAATTATAATCTTGTTCCTTTCTTGATACAGTCATTTTCATTGATAAGGAAGAAAATAATTCATTATACTGGGTTTGATCAGAAAAAGCAAGCAAACGCTGCATTCCTCATAGGCTCCTACGCAGTAAGTATTTAAATTTTTACATCAGCTGCTGACTGTGTTAATTTTTTCATACTAAATTTTTAGAAGAGCAAGATAAAAACAATTGTTTTCTCTTGAATAATCATCCTACTAACGTAATTATAGCAATGTACCACATAGTAAAAGTTTCTAAAGTCTAGCAGGTATGTGAATGAAATTGTATGATTTTAGGTTTTTTCCGCGCTACTGCAATCTGCGTTCTTCAGAATAAGAGCATCACTGAAAAAAAGATCAGTATTAATATTTTCATATAGAAAAAATGATTGATTCTTGAAGTTTTACCTTTCCCCAACCACACAACCTCTTCTTTTCTAAAATAGAAAAACAGTATCTTGCACAAAGTACAATGTGTCATTCGCTAGTTGCATTCATGTTTAAATAAACCTTTCCTTCCCCAGCTGCTTCTTCTCTAATACAAGGTAATCTCTTCAGTTAACCTAGGAGAAGTAGTGCGCATGTGTGATAGGCTTAGAGCCTGTGTAAAGCCTGGGAAGATACAAGGTGGCTGGAAAGGTACTAAGCCAGTCTGTGGCTGCAGAAGGGAAAAGGACTGGCTTTACATCTCAACTGCACGTATTTGGTACACAAAAATGTAGTCAAGGAATAAAATGCTGAATACTTCAGGATGAAAGATGCAATGTACCATATTCATGTTCGGTTTTGACTTGTAACACACCTCAGTTGTAACCATTTCTCTTGTTTACTGAGTAATAAATGAAATGAAAAGCTATGCACTTTTTGATGTTGGAGATTTGAGGGGTTGAAGTTCATGTAGCCTTAGGTTATTCCTATTTATTGGCTGCAAAGGCTACACAGTACTTTCTGTGATGCAGGCAGTCTCCTTGCTGCCTCTCTGCATCATGCAGGATGTCCATTTTCTGTTCCCCAGGGTTTCTGTGTTGTCTGTATTCTCTAGCACTTTTTACAAATTGAGATCTGTATTTCGAAACATGTCACTCTTCGAAAAACAGGCACTTAGGAATGTTGCTGTAGACCTTTGCATTCTTAAACCACATGGAAACCGGTAACATGAGTTACAAAGCTTGTTTGCAGTTAAGGGATTATGTTGACAAAACAGCTGCAGCTTTTAGGAAAACTACTTCTTCCTAATTACTTGATCATAATTGAGGCCCAGAAGAGGGGACTGGCTTCAGTTATCAGCCATTATTTGGAAAAAAGTGGGTTTGGTTCTTTCCTATATTCTTGTTCTAAATATGTGTAGTAGTAGCATTGTGTGGCATAGCAGCTGACATTCTGAGCAGAATTTTGGTACAGAAAATTAATGAATGGCAAAACAATCTAATAAGAAAATACTGTGGTTGACTATGCAAAAGTATACAGAAAACCTAACACAAATCTTATTTTTGATCACCTGGTAGCCCTGCCATGTTGCAATAACAACATGCAGGTGAAGAGGAATGCTTCAACAGACTTGAATAAAGCTCTAAGATTAATATGTATGGATTATGACAATCCAAAGCACACTAATTAAAAATGGAGGCTGTTGTACAGAGAGTAGGCAGGTTTTGCTTTAGAGAGCTGTGGTGAAGGAAGTGGGAGTTGCAGAGTAAAGAAAGGGTGCTCACACAGATCCACCTGAAGTACAGCACGGAGATCCTGATTGCCTGGCCAAGGCATGTGGTAGGGCTAGTTGCAGACACACGGCATATGGCAGAAGAGGCTAGTCAAAACCACCAGTAGTTCTCAGAGTTTGGAGATGTGCTTAAGTTACTGTATTGTACACACTGAATATTTTGGCAGTTTCCCTGAAAAGCCCAGGGCAAAGTGAAGCACACTGAGAGTATCAGTCACCTCCTTGCATGTGGGCATGTCTGACTTGCAAATTTGCAAGTTTTAGATAGTGAGATAGCTCAGCTAGATGCTGATTTTCTTTCCAGTGCAATATTTTTGGCTTTGGTACTGCTTTTTCTTAACAGTAGGGTAGAGTTTCTTCCCAGTTTCATTTAGGAGGGATTCCACTGAAGAAAGATCACAGAAGAAAAACTATGCCCCTGAGGCTTTTTTTTTCGTGGCATTCTTTGATGATCTTTCATGAAGAGGCAAGCTTAATTACAGAGCTCATTGCTCAAGTGTTCGCACATACTTGTCCCATATTTCTGCTTTCTGCAGGGAGAATTGGTTTGTTCTCTTTGAGGCAAGCAGCGATGCAGGATCTGTTCAGAATGCATGATAAACATTTCTATAAGCATATTTCCTGATTGAAAGGAAATATTGATGACTTCCTTATTTAAAACATATGTAGGCTTAAGTGTCTACCTTCTTTAGTTCAGAATGCTGTGCTTTTGTTGAAGAAAGATCCATACAGATACTGGTCAAATCTTTAAGAAAGTTTCTCTGTAATTTTAGTTAATCAGACTGTGTCATATACATTGGTAATACCCTTTGTTGCTTGAGTTGATTGTCGTAATTTATTTTCTGATCTTACAAGTATAACCCATAGGTTGATACTGTATTTTGTTTTCTGTGGATTGAATGTGTTTTCTTGTTTGATTCTAATTTTTTAGCTTCATGGTAGGTTCCCATTTCAACAGTTTACCTTAGGTTGAGGAACTGTGTGGGTGTGCAATGCATTAGTTTGGGGGAGTTCAGGTTCATTCAATGAAGAGCAAGGAAGTAGAAAGGAAATGTGGCCTTTGCAGGGTTAGTGACAAAAATAGTGCTTGTCTGCTTGTGCTGAAAGATGTTTGATAACTTAAGCACGGTTTTGGGTGCAAGTTGCTCTGTATAGGTCCAGGTGCTACAAGTCACTTGTTAGGTTTTCAAGAATAACAAGGCACAGTGAGTCTGCGTGATTTCTGGTTTTGTTATTTTTTCTAAACACAGTTACATTTAAACTATAAAACTGTAATGAACTGTATATGGCTAGTTCTCTTCTTAGACTTCTGTGTCCTCATAAACATTCAGCTTCTGAGCATGTCTTTTCAAAGGCTTGTTGACCTTCAATTTGTATTCTTAAACAGAATATTGTAACTTCTGCTTAAAGGAATTGGGATATATTAGCATGATTTCTCATTCGTCATCTTTTGTTCAAATGTATATGTGTGTACATGTATCATGTGGGGATATGCTCATTTGGACTACTAAGGCAATTATGAAAGTCTTCATTAACTGTGGTGTGGTAAGGGCAGCTGTTAGTGTCCTTGTTTTCAAGCAAAGTCTGTTCTCAGTCTTTTCTTCACAGCTGATGTGTTTTAATGTTTCCCCCACTTCCCTTCATCTAACTTGTCTTTCTTTCCTCTTCAGTGGAGATAGTTTATGAACTCTCCAGACTACACACTTCTTTCTCCCCTCTCCTGCATCTGCTGCTTCCTTCCAGGTGTACTTTGATGTGACAGCACAGCCTAACTCAAGCTCTTCAGTATAACATGGCCTTAAGAGTGAAGAACTAAGTTTACAAATACACTGTTGTATATGCAGTTTTAGAATAAAATATTAATTTTTTACAGTAATTCTCAACTATTTAGACCTTAATCCCTTTATTGTTCATCTTTCATCTATTTTAATTTGCTATTTTGTTTCTACATTTTTACAGACATAGTGGGAATAATATTCTTCTGTGTAGATTAGCGAAAATTTGGCACATTCAGCCACACAAAGGGTAGCCAGAATTCAGTGTGTTGGGGTTGAATGTTTACACTTTTTTTGGGGTGGAGGGGGAAAAGGGAAAGAAGGGAGGGGGGGGGGAAGCTTTTGTTCTTCACCTTTTAAAGAAAAATCTTTTCCTTGAAAGCTATCTGCACTGTTCAGGCCTTACCACACTACCAAACCAGCAGTGATCTTCTGAGTTGATATCTACAGTGGCTTCTCTTGATTTTCACCAGGACTTGGCTGTGGGTGAGGAAAGTCTGCTTCTTCCATCATTGCTCCTTCTATATTACGAAAGAAAATGTACCCTCTGTGCCCTGTCCACCCAGTTCCCAAGCTCCCCCCTCTCCCCTTGGCTACATTAACTTAGTAACAGTGTTTTTTTTCTCAGGCCTGGCACTAATTATGTACTTGGAGGGTGACCCTCCCAGGGCACCGCCCCATGAACTGCTGTAATTCAGGTCACCTTCTCCAGGACTCATCTCTGTACTTTGTCTATTTTCTCATCTTCTTTCTTCAGGGTAAGCAGCGTTTCCTTCATCCATTCTAATCCATAGTATTGGTTTTTTGCCTTTTCAATATGTTAGTGTCCTTCCTAGTTGTGGGCCTAACTCTGGGTAGAAGCTGGAGGTTGGAGAATCAATTGGCACCCACTGGTGTGATGTTGAACTGCTCTGTTCTTACTGTGACACTTGCAGAATTATCTCTGGCTGAGCCTGAGATAAACCTGTCTAGTGATCCAGGCTGGGTGAATGGGTAACTGTGGCAGTGCTCAAATTTAGAGTGGGTAAACCATGTTTACCGTCAGCTGTGTTTTGGTGAGAGGTGCTTGACGAGCAAGTGGCAAAGACAAGATGGACAAAGTAGTGACCTTTCATTTAAGCAAAAGTTGCCTGGAATCTTGTCTCTCTCTGAGTTTGTGTCCTCTAAAAAGCTACCTTCTCTGAAATGTATTTGGGAAATTGTGATTAGTCTTCACAGCGGCAGCCTTTCCTGCTGTTTGTACTAGGTTATATTCCAGGATGTTCCTAGAAAACTGCTTGTCTCCGTAGGACAAGAAGGCTTGTTCTTTTGGAGGTCCTCTATAGTCTTAGGTTGCTTTCTTACCTGTCATGAAGTAGTAATGTGCCCAGCCCAGTCAGTTCAGGGTTTTTTTATACTTTCTCTCTGTTGTTTAAAGGTAGTTGGAAGTTTCTTGGTTTTGTTTATGATGAACAAAGAGAGTTGCCAGAGACAGGCAGTTATTCATTCTCTGTCACTTTTATCCACTTAATGACTATGTTTCTGCTAATGAAGAAGCTGTTGGCCGCATGCATTTCTTCACTACAACACAAATCCATACAGGAAACTTACTATTCTAATAAATTTCTATTTTAATTTTGCAACATCTAACATTTTTTCCTTAGGAATATTGCTAGAAATTTAATCTACTAAATGACTAGTATATCCAATGGTGGTTTTCATGAAGTCACATATTTAATACTTTAAAGTTGTAACAACTGCATGAGCTTGTGTTTGAGTCTGGTCACATGCAGCAGTTACTTGCATTCGTTCAGAATGGGTGGATTTAATTATTTGCTGTTTACAGCAGTCCAAGCTGTCTTTGGTGAGTGACATTTCTGGAACATAGTTGTATCACATAAAAGTTGCTTGTAAGCAGTTTAAAATTAATTATCTTGTTATTTTCTGGCTTTTAAGTCAGCATGGTTGGTAAAATGTATGATTTAGGTGGCAGCCTTAAGTAGATTTTTCAGTTGAGGGTGAACAGGTGGATAAACATGGTTATATTGAGCACATCATAGATATGTGCAGGTATGTGTAGATTCATATCATAGGCATGAATTTAAAGTGCTGTTTACGGACTTGAGTTGATATAGTTTCTAACAGTAAAGTTTACTTCAATAGCCTATTTAATTTTCCTGAAAGAGCAACAAGTTATGTCATAGATTATTTTTACTAAACACTTTTTTTCTTGTATGCAACATCATTATTTAACTTGGCAATGCCATGTATTGAAAGTTAAGATGCCTTTTTTAACCAGAGGCTCATTTCCCTTTCTACCAGGAATACTTTGCATCCTATTGTGAATACTGTTCCAATGATTATAACTCTGGTCTAGGAAATGGTTGCTTGAAAAATAAGGCTGAATTGAAAGCACTAATGAATCAGAAGAAAACAAGGCTTGCTAAAAGCTCTCATTCTCTGGTTGATTTTAAATGCTCACAAATAAAGAATGGGTTGCCTAATCCTGCAAACGGTTGTATTTCATTGAGTGACCTTTAACGCAGCTGTTTGACTGCACAGCAGTGTTGGCAGGAGGAGTGCTTGAGTGCACCTTTCCCAGTGTTCAATACTTGGATGGATCTTGACCATTCACAGAGGTGCCTGTAGTTCCTTAATTAGAAACAGATGTCCTAAATGAAAAGGATGATTGGAGCAATGTTAGTGGTTCAACTGCTAATAGCAAATTCCTGGCTATATTTTGAAGTTCAGGAGGATATTTTTTTGTATGCGTAAAAAAACCAAATTTCTAAATTATCTGTATACAAATGATTGCAGATTGTGATAAAATTATATATTTGACTTGAAAGATATCAATTCCTTATAGCAACAATTCTCCTGAGATGTACATAAGTAGAAGATATCTAAAAGATTTTAAGAGTTTATATTTGTGTGTATAGATATGTATGTATACTCGTATCTGCACTTGCATGTGACTGTAGGAAAATTCTAAAAGCTGAACGTGTGGATGCATGCTGCATTGAGTAAGTTTTTTTGAAAGAAGGCCTTCTTTTTTTTTTTTTTTTTTCTTCAAATATTTCCCTGATCTGCAGGAAAGGAGCCCCCTGGGAAATCATTTTAAAATTCTGATAGTCATTTCTTCATTTGTATATACAAAAATGGATAAAAATTATCCCAGAGAATGCCTGCTTCTGCTAAATAAGAGCTAATATCATTGCTTGAAATTTATTTTAATATTTTTATATTTTTAATAGTCACTTTTGTTTGTTGCTTTACTGGCATTAACCTAAGAAAACAACTTTATTTGTGAAAGTTTTCATTATCTTAGAAAGCACAGCAGAAACATAAATTGTAATCAGCATCTGGACAAATTAGTTTCAGCTGTTGTATATTTTGATTTCTGGAGTGTGTCTTCTCTCATTTCCTCTCCTTGCCCCACTACGTACCTCACTAATTTACAAATATATCTTTGTTTCTCTATTCATCAGATCAACTTTTCCTTTCTCTTCTTTTCTGAAACTTCAGTTCTGCTTTCTGCCTTAGAAAGTCCTTCTCTTTTTCAACACTTCTGTCTGCTACAGGTCTTTGATCACTGCTACTTTCTCTTTCCCATTTATTTGCTTTCTTTAGTCCTTTGTTCATCCCCATCATTCCAATGAAACTGTTCATCTTTAAGTCTTCACTGGCCTTCTCCAGGTCAGAAACAATATTGTATGTAGTTTTATATAGATGTGTCAGAAATATTTTTTTAAGTGAATCTTTCCTTAAATGCTGACTAGTGCATTTTGGTTCACTTCATGGAACTAAGTAGGAGCAATCTCAACAGGTAATGGGCATTCTGTCCACAGGACCAGACTAAACCCAGCTGTTAAGCTTAAAAGCTGCTGAAAGTATGTAATACAGATGTCAGATCTTCAATGCTGGCTCTCTGTCTACTGATGCAATTCTTTTGGTGCAGACCATTTCCTAATGCAGATGTGTGGCCTCTGCTGCCTTGACATCTGTTGCTTCTCTGAGCTTTGCTGCTTCAGTCTTACCTGTTTCCATACCTGGAATTTGGTTCACCCCAACCTAAAAGCAGGCCTCACCCATGTTCAGCCTTCATCCAGCCTTGCTTACATCTAGGATTTCTAGGTGGGTACTCCCTTAAGCTGTGACAGAAACTGGTCCTGTCTCCACTTTGACTATCACAGCTTCTTGTGTTGTGTTACTGCCAGGGTGCTTTCCTTGTGAAGTAATTATCTGTTTATCGTCTTTCCCATTGTGCATGAATGTCATTCTTCACCTTCAAAGCACTCTACACCATTGCACTCATCCAGCTATTCTCATAATAACCTAATTTTTTTGCAAACACTTTTCACTGAGTACACCATTTCATCAACAGCTGTCTCTTGCAATTGTTCACTTGTTGTGTCTTTTGTGTGTCATAGTGTCACAGCTGAGTGTGTAGCAGGATCTCTGTTTCAGAGTAAGTTTCCTTCTCCGGTAAATATGCTGTATTTTGCTTCAGTTGTACAATACAAGTTGTATTTTTGATTTCCAAAATCAGATTGGTTTTTCAAAATGTCCTTGTACTTAGCAAGTGTTCATATATAGCTGTGTTAAGAAAAGTCCATACACATATGTATGTGTGTTAAAAAGGTGTTTCTAGCAATTTCACTGGTAATGTAATTTCAGAAGTGGGATCTGTGCCTAAGAACTAACATGTTTCAGTATACTCTGACATTATTTAGACTTACTTTAATACAACACTGTGGAATGGAAAAAACTTGTCGCCTGCAGCTGTTAGACTTGTAAACAAATGCTTCTGCATTCAGTCTTGTTTTCTTTAAGAAACTGGTAAAAGCTCAGCTGAGGTATGGGAGAAATCCTTGGCATTTCTGAGCTACATGTGCTTACAAAATTAGCTAGTATTAGTTGCATTTCTATTTGCCTGTGGTACAATTAGTACTCTTTGTATACTACACAGTGTGATAGCACTTAAGGCTGGTTGGACAGTGGGAGGAATTTCTTCACAAGGAAGGGTAATGAATTGATTAAACATTGTAATGAGCTGCCCAGGGAGATGGTGGACAAGGTGTTTAAGGACTGGATGTGGTACCCAGTGCCATGGTCTAGTTGGCATGGTGGTGTTTGGTCAAAGGTTGGACTAGGATGATCTCAGAGATCCTTTCCAGCCTAATTGATTCTGTGATTCTGTAATCCCAAGTTTTTTGCAGGTGACTCATTTCTGGCTACAAACTCTGTCTAATTACCATCTGTTTGCTAATTCCATTTTACATCTTGGGTTTGTAAGTTTTTCAGGGACAGGGCTCTCTTCCTGATAAAAAAGAAGTGCTTGATTCATATGGCTGCTAGCAATATGTGTTCACTGTGCTGCAAGATGCAAATTAGGACTGTATCAAAGCACTCAGTTTGAAATTTCATGGAAGATAACCTTTACATCCAAATTAGGCAGTGAATGCTTGCAGAATAGAAAATGAACTCTGCCATCTGAGGATAAGTTATTCAATGATACTTGGGGAGGCTTTTAAAGTATCTTTTCTGTTTTGGGTGTATACTTGCACATATAAATGCAGAAGTCACTTATCTCTCCGCAGTGAAAGCACACACACAAAACATGCAGTTTTCACTACTTAGCTATTTATCAAGAAAGATTTATTTTTTTGTTTCCTACTGCCAATTTCAAAGGAAGAATGCTCAGAAAATGCTTAACACACTAATTGAATCAGGAAAATCAAAGGGGTCACCTGTTGGCCATGTCTGTTTTAGCTGTCTGTTTAGGTTATATTTCAAGCTGGGTTTGTTTGTTGGGTTTTTTTAGCAACATCTGTTCTAACTCTTGTTTTTTTTCTAACTCTTTTGTGTGGAGGGAGGATGTTTATGGTATGTTAAACCATTTGTTCAAACTGGCTTTGCAGCAGCATCAAAGAAATTTGAAAAGCAATGCCAACTTTTAAAAGAAAAAATGTCCAAAGCAACAGAAAGTAAATATGCCATGCCTTGGTTTTTGGGGGATAATTAATTAATACATGAGGATTTTTACTTTCAAATAACTCTAAGAGAAAACGTTGTTAGCATAAAAGAAATAAAAAATTTTACTGAACATTAATGATAAAACCCCAACTTTCTGTAGGGTGTTAAAGCAATTTCAAAGAAAAAGTATTAACTTGAAATTACTGAATATTGACCTGTTAATGACAGCTTGTTATTAACAGTTGTTACCTCCTGGCCATGCTGGGGATGGTGTTTGATGGTATTTGAAGAAGAGATATGCAAAAAAGAGGACTTTTAGGTATTCTTTAAGGAGACCTTAGTGTTAAAGGCTATCCAAGAGTGATCAGACATGTTGTGATGGAAGACCATATGGATATTTCTCGTAAGTTGGTCCTTTGTGAATTCTTTTCTGAGTGTTTTTGACAGTAGAAAGTTCAATTCATTCTGGTCATAGGATTTTGCTTCTGAAGCTACAGATTTCTTTTAATTTTTTTATTTTTTAATTTTTTGTTTTCTTTTAGTTTATCGCATCTGGATTTAGTTACTGGATATTGCCTCAGCAGTGCAAAGGAGGAAGTACAGAATTTGGATTAATGTAAATGTTCTGATGTAGGAAGATCAAAACATACATAAATAACAGTCTTGTCTGCTGAGTGTACAGACAGTTTGTGTACCAGATGATTCATAGCTTTGCTGATATATCTGCGGGTTTTCATGTTTTGATTTACATCTTAAAAGCTTAATTAAAAAAAAAATCTACAAACTGGCCAAGCTGAAATGTAAGAATCCAGATGAACAGAAGCCTTTTCACTGTAGCCTGTAGCTGAACAACTTCTGCACGAATCTATAAAGTTAGTTTTAAAATATGTATTTCTTTAGATTGACAGGATTTTTTATTGTTTATGTTAGTTTTATTGTTGCACACTTGCAAACATTCGTTCTTGGTGCCACTCTTTTCCAGCACTTTTGCGTTCTGTGATAATTAATTATGCCTTCTGTAATATACAAGTGACTTGAAATTATTGAAACCTGTCTTAAAATAATCTTTTTCCTTTTCTGTCTTTCTCCAAAAATAGATAATATACTTGAGAGAATCCCCAGAAGATGTGTACAGGCTTATATTGTCAGGAAGTGTTTCATATCTTCCTTTCAGGTAAATAACAGGTTGATAGAACTTTCTGTACCTTGATATTTTGAAGAAGGATGTAACATTTTTCAGTACTAATTTTTGCTGTGTTGGTTTTTTTTTTGGGGGGGGGGGGTGTTGGTTTTGTTTTGGGAGTGTTTGTTTGTTTGGGGGTTTTTTGGTTGGTTTTTTTTTTTGTGGGGTTTATTTTAGTTTTGTTTGGTTGGTTTTTGGTTTTGGTTGGTTGGTTGGGGTTTTTTTGTGCTGAAGTTTTGGGACACACTCCCTGCCTGAACTTCAGGTATTCAGTGAATCAGAGGTGTTACCAGCTGGTACTGAAGTGTACAAGCAGAAAGTGAAGCAGCCACAGTGTTTTTTATCCACTCATTGAGCTTTTTGATCTACATTGCTTCTCACGTGGCAGAATGATTTTGTGCCAGTAGCTGATAGTTAAACATACCAAAATATCTGTCATTCAGCACAAAGGGCTCGTAATACTTAATAGCATTACTTATGCACAAGACAGCTTCTGCAGATTGCTGCACACATTTGACAAGTGGAAAGTTGTCATCAGTGCATTCCAGCAACCTTCTGCATTGCCTGTGCCCTACTGTGCTATCCCTCCAATAGATACCAGAGGTTGCAATTCCCTTTGAGGACCATGGCCTGAGAATGTGAGGCTGCTTTTGTCTGTCTGTAGAAGGCTTCATCCTTTTTTTTCTTTCTCATCAGGTGGTCTTAGAGACACCAGCTGCTACAATGTCACCTTTATGTGTCCTTTCTCTTACTTGAATAAGATTCTATATTTCTGTGCCCTGCTAATTTCTGCCCCTTTTCACACTGATTCATGAGGATGGAAAGGATATAAAAAAATACTAGAGACAGCCCTCCAGGTTCTTCAAAAGTTCTCCCTCCTCTCAGTTTTATAATATGAACATTTTTTTACTTACTAGAAACATTAGCAATTCTCTGCTGATAAGGGCTACATGGTCTCAAGGTATTTTGCCAAGGCATAATATTCTCTGATGTAGATTCAGTTTTATTTATTTACTTGACTGTAGTATTCCTCTAGAATGCTTACTCTGTGATGCTTATGGAATTTGATAATGGTCACCGACTAAGAACATGCAATTCCTGGATCAGCAGAATTAAAAAACTTGTAACTGAAAGAAGGGGTTTTAATGAAATCAGTTTCTCCTCTTGTTTAAGCATAAACTATTTATGCATCTTAAGGAAAATATTTTATTATATTTACTCAAATGTTTATCCTAGCAGTCCATGTCAGAAATTGAACATTTCAGCTTTACCAAAACTGTAGTTAGAGTAATCTTACTGTTGTATCTGTTAACATAACTTATTTTATGTTTTGTTATTCTTGTAAGATTCAAGGTACAGGAAAGGAATTAATCATTTGACATAATTACTTCCATGTAATAATCATTATCTTAAAGTAATTTTTAAACAGTTTTAGAGAAGTATCTTCAATTGCTTTCACTTGGATTAAAATGCAATAATTACTGTCTTGGTCATCATATCTTACAGGGATGCTTCCTTTGGTACTTGCAGTTTTCATCTGACATTACTGGACTGTTTTCATGCAATAAACAAGGTCAGCAAACTAGTATTTTTCGTATTTCAAAAGGTTAGCTAAATATTGCCCATCGGAAAAAGAGGGCTTAGGAAGCTAGTATCCAATTAGAGCTGTGAAGAGGCAGATTTGCTGATTGTTGCCTGGTTTACTGTGCATTGTGCATTGTAACAAAAGTAGGTACAGCATCCACAGAAATCAACTAATACCTTATACAATCAAATAGTTAAGATGTTAAAGACAGAGTTTGCGTTTTACTTATGTAATCTTTCAGGACAGTAATTCACCTCTAATCCTAAAAGTTGTGTGTTAGGTTTATTATATACCCCCTGGTGTTATGTATTAGGCTGAACATAGCCTTTGAAAGTGGTTTTGAATGGGCTTGCTATACACTTCAGGCATTTGCAACACATGCTAATGATTTCAAGTTTTGCTTTAGTAATAGAAATACAAATTTCTATCTACAGGGATAATGATAAACAAATGTTAGGAGGTAGGTGCTTCTTTTTTTAACAACAAATTACCATAATCTAGTTTTTATAGCAATATAGTGGTGAAGTAATGCAACATTGAAGGATAGGGGAATTAAAACACATTTTTTTTATTCTGTATGAATAGTGAAATGGGGAATTCTGCAGCACTCTACTGTACTATGGTCTTTTGTATTATGGCTATCTCTACCAAATACTGATGTTTTTACTGGTTAAGTCAGCTTTTTGAAGATCTATCAGCTTTTTCGGGTGTTTTGAAATTGGCTACTTGTATTCCAAGACTGGTGCATTGCTATTCTTGCTGGTGAACGGCAAGAAAAGCTACAAAAGATTACATAGTAAAAGAGAAAATTAGAATGTAGTATTTTTAATATCTGTAGATGTGGGACTTATCTGTGTTTGTGTTTCCTGTTCTAACAAGTGGATAAGCTGTTAGTTACCCAAATGATTACATTTTTTATACAGTGTTAATTATTATGGTTGTGGCTAATTATGGGACATCATGGACTCACAGTAATATCTACTTAGGACTTTGTGACTGCAAACAATTTGAAATCAATGAAGATACTAACAAATAGCATTTATGCACAAAAAATATTTGCAGTTCTTGAATGTAGTCTTTAGAATCTACTCATAGCTTCAATAGATTTTTTTTGCTGGTTCTTTTTATTTTGTGCACCTAGCAGTAATAAAAAGATCAAATGCTTCAGTAATCTGGGATTTTCATAGTGATTCAGTGGAAACAAAAAAAGTCAATTTACTCATCTGACTTCACTTATATTGAAATTTACAAACCTGTTTTGAACCAAGACTGAGTTGATCTGTATTTCTTAAATTGTATGAAGAAAGAGGAGAGTGTGTATTAAGGGACTTTATGGAACCAAAAAGAATTATAAACTGTCCTCATTGAAGAGGCATCTCTGTTAAGAGCTGTGTTCTGAATTTTAGGCTTTGCAGTATGGTTTCCTGGATTTTAGTACGTTTGATGTAAATGAATATGAGCATTATGAAGTAAGTGTTCAGTGTCAATCTTTTGATTTGCTTGCTGTTACTAATGCTAAAACAATTGCTTATAATTTGTGCTGTTCTTTTGTAGTATTAAGTTCCACTTCTGTTTTGTGTCTTTAAGCTATGATAGTTAAATAAAGGTGCATGGTCAGAGAGAGAATACTAAAATTCAGATTAAAGCGTAATTATGCTCAAACATGGGGGAAAGCAGAAACCAAAATGGAAAAAAATGGGGATTTCCATTATTATTTAAACCCTGGATACTCTTGAGCACTCTTGATGAACAACTAAAGGGCATACAAGCTCAAGTCTAACTGAATGCTAGAGAACAATCAAAGTATGTATTTGAGAACACACGGGAAAGATGTAATAACACTCTTTGAGGTAAAGAACAAAACAGGGCTGGGAAACTCCAAGCACATAAAATTCACTTTGGGACATAGGAAATTATTGTGACAATGTTGGACTACAGCTCTTGACTGTATGCAGTCTCAGAAATGCAAAGCTGCCAGATATCTGTAAAGAGAAAATTAAATGTTCATAGAACTTAAAAAGTCATTATGTAATTTGTAAACAGAGGTGAGACCAAGGCCATAATTTAGAAGCCTATAAAAATTTAAAAATTGGAAGTTGCCTTTCATCTGAAGGGCATCAGTTGTGTTGTTCTAAAACTGATTTAGAAAGACAGAAACATGGAAAAAAGTGAGGTTGAGAGCATCTGTTGTCCTCATGATGAAAAAGAAAGCAGTCAACTAACACAACTTCCTTTGAAAAAATTGTACATCAATTCTATCTAGCGTGTATTTTGAAACAATAAGGAAAAACCTGAAAATACAGGGATAATGATAAACCAAGCATTTTCTCTTGACAGAGAGCAGAAAATGGAGATTTTAACTGGATAATACCAAACAAATTCATTGCCTTCAGTGGACCTCATTCAAGAAGTAAAATTGAAAATGGTATGCTTAAAAAAGGAGGTGGGGGATACAAGCCCACTGCTTTCTTAGTTGATTGTTATCAGTAAGAACAAGCTGTAAAAACTGTTCCTCAAACAGTGTGTTTTTTCCCTAGCTCTTTTCCTTTTATAAGAACACTGGCAGTAAAATTTTAATGCTTGGTTTAATTGTATCTGACCTAGGTGATTGTGTTAAAATTCCATTTTCAGTTATTCTATTTCTTTATGTTGTCTCTATTTTGAAAGTGTTTTCATATCTTGTTTTTTAGTCTTTTTTTGTTTCTGCAGTTTGAGCCTTACTCTCTTTTTTTTTTATGTTCTGTTCTCAAATAGGCTATCCCCACCATGCTCCAGAAGCTTATTTCCCATACTTCAGGCAGCATAAGGTCACCACTATAATACGCCTCAACAAAAAACTGTATGATGCCAAACGATTTACAGATGCTGGATTTGAGCATTTTGATCTCTTCTTTGCTGATGGAAGCACACCTAGTGATACTATAGTTAAAAGATTTCTAAATATTTGTGAAAATGCTGAAGGAGTAATAGCCGTTCATTGCAAAGGTATGGTGTAAAAACCAATTTATATTACAAGTGATGTGTATAATTACAGTTCCTGAGGTATTTTGCAGTATAATTCTACAATATGGCTATTAACATCTCTGCCAAACTGCAACATTTCCATTCAAATTCTTTCTATGGTTCTGTTCAGCACTTCATATTCTAATTTATTTAAGTTTCAGAAAAATCTTCCCAGCCATTCCCAAAATGGGACTGGGGAAAGTGAGATTTCCAATAGTAATAGCTCTTTCTGTTAGAAAGTGTTAGCACTTTCAAAGGATGCTTTGGGCAGGCGTTTGAAGTCCTGTCGAGTTCTCTCTGAAAATACATGTTTAAATATACCAAATAATTAACTTTTGAAAACAGTGCAGCATTTTGGGGAGATTCCTCAAAATATATGAGTGTTCTTCTACAACCACCAAAATCTTCATCCCTCAGAAGTTCTTTATACTAGCTTGGGCATGCTCTGAATGTCCATTCTTTCAGATTTAGACTGCAGAGATTTTAAGAGCATGCCCAAGGCAGCTAGTATAGTTATTCAGTTTTCTGTGGTTCTAGAGGCAGTATGTTTCCCATCCCACACCATCTTTAATAGTCTATCAGGCATTTCTTCTCTACATCTTTGCATCACTAGTGTACCTGATAACTCTGTGATTGAAGGAGACAGGCCTTTTCTTAACCTGTTTGCTTTGGACCTGGAAAGACTGCATTTTTGTTCCTGGATCTGCCATCCATTTGCTGCATTTAACAGAATTGTACTGGAAAGTGAAAGAATTGTTAAAACCAGCATCTTGACTGTGGGGAAACAAGTGCATGCTCTTATTCTTCACTGAGGTGATAAATTCAGGCATATCACTTCATTGGTTATGCCAGAATATTGAGTATCAGTGATAACAAGTGCTTTGTTTTCACTCAAATTAAGTTATTCTTTGATAGATGTCATACTAATGGTGTCTAGCCTGCTCTTACTCTTGAGGAAGTGTAGAATGCTGCAGCCTGTTCTTAAAGCTGGGCAAGTCATGGAAAGTCCTGTGTGGTTGTCTTGGCTGTTGTTTTATATAGAAGATTTTACACTGGTGTTGATCAGTCAATTGTTAAGTGAGGGAAGGTGGTGTGGATTTGCATTCACAGCAAGTGATTGAGGAGAGAAGCCACTTAGCTGGAGCTGTCCTTTGCTTCTCATGTTTCCCCAGATAAATAGAACTGTTTTGGGGGCCATTATAGATAAGGTTTCTCATGCTGGAGTAGTTTCTGCCTGTACTAGCTAGTGCCCAGACTTGCTTATTGCAAAATTTGTCTTTTTATTGGGAATTAAAGAGATTAATTAGAGGAGAGTCTGGAAGAACAGCTGGTTTCAGTGCAATGTATGATTAGTTTGCAAGAAGGTGCTGTGACAATTCTGAAAAAGGTCACGTGTTTTATTCCATGCATAAAAACATTCTCATACCTTCATGCATATTCATAGATAGATAGGTAAATAAAGATGAACTAAACTTACGAATATTTGTAAAGTTGCTGGCTTTGGAAGGTTACCTCACTCAAAAAAACCATAATGAGTGTGTTAGTAACCTTGTATGTTAAAGATCGAAGGGTAAGTTTCCCTTACTAAATTTGGTAAGTACAGGTTTGTTTTGATAAATTAGGCACTTGTCCACGTAGCAGTGTCTGTAGTTACAGCAGATTCCAGATGAAGACGGATATATAAAAGAAGTCATTCTTTTGTCTTACACAGCTGGTCTTGGACGAACCGGCACACTTATTGCCTGTTACATCATGAAGCATTATCAGATGACAGCTGCTGAAACTATTGCCTGGATCAGAATAAATAGACCTGGTTCTGTGATTGGACCACAACAGCATTTCCTGATGGAGTAAGTAGATTGAGTGTAAATTATTGCCAAAAATAAATCTAGATGTCTTTTTCTTCTTCTTCTATTGTACACTTAACAATCTTCAGTGTTAATTTGTTGTGTTTTGGGCCTTTTTTTCCATGTTATGATAGCAAACAGGCAGAACTTTGGACAGAAGGGGATATTTTCCGTGCAAAGTTGAAACGAAACCATAAAATTGCTGTAACAAGAATTCTGTCAGGAGTAGATGATATTTCAATTAATAACACAAGAAACAGGAGAACCATCCAAAAGGACATTGAACTGGTAACCATCCAAATATTGTGCTCTTGTAAAAGTTGGAACTGTTGAAAATCTCACAGGTTTTGAACAAACCTGTGGGTACACTAAAACTTTGTTAATCAGATTTTTTTTTATGTTCACCCTTTTTGTATAAAGGGATATGGGGGGAAAAAGTATGGACAGCAATTATGAAAAATGGAGTTCAGAACACAGGTGAAATAGGAGCATCATCATGCTGTAGTCTTTTGTAATTAGGTCAATAATAGAAAAAGGTACTCACAATCTGCAATCAAAAACACTGGTTTCATTTTGGATTGTCTGTTGCTTCACTGTGTGTATTTAAAGGGAAGGGATAAAAGGGTTTGTTGGTTTTTTTTAACCTCGTTTTAGTTGCTAAGTAATTGCAGCTTCTGTAATACCTTTTGATGGTGCTTTTTGAAAAAGACGGTACTGCTGTTTTAAAAAAGCAAGTGAAGGAGGGAAATCCTGTATTTAGTGAAGATTATACTGTACCTAAGCAAAGATTTGATCAAGTATTGTTTCCAGTGTTTTAAAAGTAGACAATACTCTGATGCATGTAATTCATGACACCACTTAATGGTTTACAGCTTCAAAAGCAGCAAACAGGAAACTGGAAGGAACAGAACTGTATTTATGCAAATGAATTTCCTTTGACCTTATCCTGTTGAGATAATTCTAATTTTAAGCTTTAAAATAAAGTTAATTCTTAAATATCAAAGTGTCTTTATTTTAATCTTGATTTATCCTTTCCCCCCTCCACTTATCCAGTACAGTGATGATGATGAAACAAACTGTCTAACACAAGGGGATAAGCTTCGTGCTCTGAAAAGCAAAAGGCAAGCAAAAGCTCCAGCTGCATCTCCACTAGCGTAAGTCAGTTTCTGAATATATAAAATGCCAGAAACACTTTTATCCTCTTCATGAATACTTCCCGTTGCCCCCAAAGGTTTGTTACCAATGCTGCTTTTACTCCCTTAAAACAAACATGAGATTCACCGTTTCTCTGAAGACTTGGTGAGTGCTGAGGAGGCAGGAGAACTTCATTAAAGAGCTGCATGACTGAATTTCTGGTTTTCTGTATAGTTTTTAATGCTGGTATTCTGCACTTTACAAGCTCCTGTAGTACTTCTGAATGCTTTACTTTTAGTTTAATCACAAACATTCTCTTGTCTTTCCTATGGTAGTATAAAAATGAAGGACTATGACTGTATGGTCTTGTTTGATTGGATCAAGTAAGATACATGCTGGTGTTTGAAGTAAAGTCAGCTACCTAAAAAGAGTTGAAAGAAGGATTTTTAGCTTCCTTTCATTTTCTCTTCCTTGGAAAAGAACTTTCCCTAAATCCTGTGGGCTTTGTGGTAATGTCTGGTGAATCTGGAAGGCAGACTAGTAACAGTTTCAGTAAAAAAATTCAAAGAAGTGCACTTCTGTCAGGGAAACTGGTAATCTTTATTTTAGACAAGTCCTGAAACACCACCTGTAAAAGCAAGTTTGCATCTGTTGTAGCTTGTACCAACTGTAGGTACAAAAAATTTCTGTCTGCCCTTAAGTAAACTGCAAGACAATGCAACACTCGCAAAACTTAGCTGGATCTCATTAGATTGCTAGGAAAGAAATGGTGACCCCTAGCTGTCAGGTTTTTGCAAATGACACATCACCGAAGTCACAGACCACAGTCAACTTGACTTTTGTTGTGTTGTCATTCTGTAGGAGATGATGGTGCTACCTGCTGGCATTTTTATTTTCTTTTTCTTCTTCTTTTTTAAGATCACTGCTGTCATCAGACTTTTAGAAAAAGTGAGAAGTATATAGCAAAAATATGGTGAAGATAAAGGAACATGACTTTGGAAACCTTCACACATTGCTATGTGTGATTTCTGCTTTTGTTTTAAAATTCTCTCTTTTGTTCATGCTTATCATTTACACAGGCAGCCATGTAAGATACAACATATTTGGAACAAAGCCTGTGCCCAGCTGACATTTAAAAAATGCCAAAACGCATCACCTCAGTTACCTCAAATAGCACAGTAAAAAAAAAAACGACCTTGCAGATTAAGGCACAGAAGTGCCTTAGTGGTCAAGTACTTAATTGCCACACACTTATTGTATATTCCATGCGATGATTGTAGACTGTGACAACCTATTCAGAGCCATTGTGTTAATATCTTCTTAACAGAAGACCTATCTACTGTTAAAATATTATTCCACTCATGAAATATTCTGCAACATGTCTGCTCTAGTTAAAACTAGTTAGCTGGTACTTGTGTAGAATTAAAATAATTTACCTGGAGCTTATAGCTGCTTTTTACATTGTGCATTGTGACTCAAGGAGTTTCAATTTACCTCCTTCTGTTCCCCTGAGTTATTTTTATGGTTTGCAACTTGTACTGAAATAATATGGTGAAAAATGAATGTGTAAATTCATACATTCTTTGTGTTACTGTTGTTTTATTGCAAGAAATATTTGGCTGCCTTACATGAGTCAGAAGTTTTTTCTGCTACAAGAGGTGTTAGTCTCTTTCCTTTTCAGTTGTCTGTTAAAATAATTAGTCTTGCAGTAAAATTGATTACTTTTATCTAAGCAAAAAACCAGAAGCTTCTAAATCTTCTAAGTAGTTTTATTTCAGAGGAAAAAAGAAGTGGGGGGGAGCAAAGTAAGAGCACCAGAAGCTTGGACAGTTAGTCTTTGAAAACTGAGGCATTATTTACTTTTAAGTCACAAGGGATTTGTATAGAGTGTTTATTGAAGTTGGCTGTATGAATTCTTTATGCTTTCATGACTGGATGTTTTATATATGTTCTAATAAGCAATATTCTGCACCTGTAGCAAAGGATTATGAATTGGCTTTTGCTTCTTACACAGGAAGATAATACACCCCATCATCTGGTTGTTTGTTTCTGCAAACTTACCTGTCTCTGATCTAATGTTTTAGGATCAAAATGTATGATTGTGAAGTAGGATGTGTGAATACAGGCTGATCCAACTGTGTAAGAGATGGCAGCAAGTGGTCAGAGATGTATTGCTCCTGCGTGCACTTATTTCCAAGAGTGATACAGACTTTCTTTGAAATAGGTGACTTTGGTGAGGATTTCAGAAAATTTGCTTTGATTTCCACCAGCACATGGGTACTACATTTGGCAATTTATGGCTTCATGGATTATTAGTCATAGAAAGTAAGAAATGCATGGCAAAGGTTATAGAACAGTATCCTTTTGAAGAACTTGAAACAAGCTTAAAATACACCAATAGCTTTTGCTTTTGATTTTTTTTTTTCATCTCTACCTCCCCCTCCAATCCCTTTTAGATGGCTCCTAGCTATGCTGGTGTCTACACTGTGTAGCATTGTCATCTGGTGGATTGTATGTGGCTCCCTTCTGCCCAGCCTGCTATTCTGTCTAGATGGTTTAAGAACATAGTAACCATCAGGACCCCCTGAGAGAGAGCCACTGTGTAAGTGTCCCATTCCATTTCTCTATAATATCTCACACCTTTCTGTCTAGTATGTCTCATAAATGCATGTTTTCATGTCATGTTTCTTACTGGCTTTGTTGCAAGGGTAAATTTCACTGCTCTGGCTTTGTTATTTTTTGTGTATAATATTTGGAATAATTGAGTGATTTTTATGGCTGGCATGCAATATACAAATGCAAAGAGCTCTTAGAATAACTTTTAGTTTTGAAGCTTTTCTTCTCTGCAGATAAGCAAAAGTACATAAGCAAAATTATCTGTAAGAAGGAAAAAGTACTGCTTTAAAATATGATCCTATCCTTTGCATATTGCAGATGCAGATGTTAGCTTCAGTTTTACTTTGAAGTTCATGAACTTGCAAAGTAGGCTAGTTTCCCAACACATGATTTTATTCCCATGAAATGCCAAGAACTGGAATTTGGTAGAAATGTCAGTAGATCTTTGTTTCTATGAAGAGATCAAACATTATATGCCATGGCATAAAACAGGACTTCTTTTTACCTTTTTAACATAGCAGAAGATGGGACAGGTTGCAGTGTTAGGTCAAGGATCACTTGTTTACCCAGACAATCTGGTTTCGTCCTCTTTTGTTCATAATTATGTTTTATAGAGCTTTAGGAGATTACTTACATTCATTCATTCTGACAACTTGGATTCAGCAGCTGAGAAAACATTAATAGCATATCAGTTCCCTGAGTACAGTTTTCACTCTTTCTTCACTCTGCTTTCATCAGAATAGCTACAGTGATTTCTGTGCCTTGCTTCTACTTAAAAGGTGCAGTCTTTTCATCAAATGACAACTTACATCCTTTGGTCAAACAAAAATTTCAACAGCACGCAGATCTGTCAGGAAATCCAAATGAACTTTTTGCTTCCTTCTGAGTCTCCCTGAAGCTCCTCTGTCATCACCACCCTCCAAGTAAAATGGTTACTTGGGGTGAAACCTTAGTGCTCTCAAGGAGAAGAAATGGTCAGAAAGTCTTTTACACCAGAGTACTGAGTAAGAATCAGCATTCTCTCCTGACAGACACGAAGGTTGAGATTTTCTGTCATCTGTACTTTTGGCCTTGCAACTTTTTGTCTGCACTTCTTAAAAAGCATGAAACTCTTTCTCTAACATAAGTGACCGAATAACTATAGAATGAGAACTGGGGGACTTTGGACAGCTTAGTTATTCAGTTAGCCTTTGCTGAGGTCATCTTAATCTGTTCTTTTGGGGAAAAAATGATCAAGAAATAAAGATCACTTCAACTTAATTCTTTTCTCCTAACTTTTTCAAATAACATACTTGAGAGGCATTATTCCAAATAATGTGAGAGGCATATTTTCAAAGTTTTACACTGAATGTAGGACTATTTCTGTTCTCAGTGGTCTCTAGAAGTCAGACTTCAGATTTCTGAACACATACTAAAAAGCTAAACTTAAAGCACAGGTTAAAGAGATTAAACAATCGGTGCTTTGTTTTGCTGTACTGTAAGATCAATTTCAGTCAACTATCATCCTTTCTTTCTCTTATTGTTTCTGTGTTCTGTATAAAAACTAAAAACACTTTTTCCTTGCTAGAGGAAAAAAGACTGTTTGATGTTGGTAGATGTGATGCAAGCAATTTGATTATTCCCATTTACTGGGAATTTCCAGTTCCTGGTGCTATTGCTTGGTTTTCAAGATTAACAATCATACGATGTTGGTTTAAGTATAGGGAGAGAAAACACTTAGGCTTTTCTTAAAAGCTTGCCTAACTTTCTCTCCATTCTGCAGCTAATGTCTCGTGTTTTAAGAGCTCAAACTACCACTAAGGATTATGGATCTCTCTGGGATAGCCTGGCAGTTGTGTTGGCTGAAGCCCTGTATCCTGAAGTTATCAGTCACTTACCTGTTGATGACTTGGAAGAGTGGTAGAGGTCTCAGGTCTATTTTCTTAAAAATCATGAGATGATGAAGGAGAAAGCAGTATTGTACTTAGCAGATCTTGTAATAGAGGTTGCCTAGACTGGTTGGCAAGACTAAAATGGCTTTTGCCGACAGAGAAGACATGCACCTGTGTAACCTCTCTTTTCTTTATCCTCCTTACAGTATCTTCCTTAGGATACTGTAATCATGTATTTTAAAAAAGCTTGTTGTGTCGATTGATTTCTCCCCAATATGTATTATATTGCTTGCACTTCAAGTTTTGTGGATTTTGTCTTGGGTTGTGGAGTTTGGGCTTTTGTGTCCTGGTGGTGTGCCTATGTTTCACCCTTGCACTGAGTTAAATGGTGAGAAAAGGTTGTGAGTTATTTAAAAGATGCTGCTACTGAACCGAACACTGCTCCATTTAAACAGGTTTTGATTTGTTTAAAGACCAAGGTATTAGCTTGAATAAGGAAGCATTGTATAAACTAGTCTGTTATTTGTTGTGTGTATTTAAGATCAGAGCTACCAAGTGATGTTTCCATTACAGATGAACCAGAGATGAAAAATTCTTACAATGAAAATGTATGTTTAATAGTGTGACTGTTACAGCATCCTATAGCCTGGCTTTTTTGTTTGTTTTGGTTTTTTTCAATCATATCCCATTGAGTGCATTTGTGTATCCCATTTGTGTACATCAGATGTGTTTGCTGGTGTTTCTGGATGCTGTATGACATACTCTTTTATGTGAACAGCTACAAAGCAGTAAGGTAGGTGTCCTGAGATCTTACACTTCTTTAATACAGTTTGGGATATTTTTTTCGTGCTGACATTTTGGCAGGTTTTCCTGAACCATGGCCTCATCTCACATCCATTATAAAACATATCTGTTGAACCTGCTATCAAGCAAAGCTGTTAGTCTAATTGTGCTGAATCAAAATTCCATACATTAGTTTCTTCTCTCACCTTTAACATATATGCAGTAGCATTCTAATAAAAGCTGTAGTAGCACTGTTGCTGGTCCTCAGCTGACAGTTGTCAGGCTCAAAGACAGCTCTGGGTGTTTATTTGCAACACCATGTCAGAAAGTGGTATAAATGGAACCTTCTCTCTTTTCCTTGAGGTGCTATGAGCCTTGGAAGTCCAGAATTCTAGTCTGATTTAAAAATCTCTCTGTTAGCGAATGTCTCTCTTAGCAAATGTTTTGTTCACAGGGATTTCAATTATTCTTTCCTGTAGAGTAGCCCAGTGAAGTTGTATATATTTGAGATGTAAAAATGGCATATCAACTGAAGAGCAGACAATGTTAAAGGTTCTACTCTGCTAACAGCTGGCTCTGAACTGATCCCATAAGGCATCTCCTTATCTCCCTTTGGCAAATACAGCAAACTTACAAGGATGTTTTGATGGTTGTTTTGGTTTCCTGGTGGCTATTTTTATTATAAGTCACATTTCCATTTAGAACTTCTTTTATTTTCTTTCTTTGTTTTGAACAGATAAGATCAAATTCTCTGGGAAGTAAGGACTATGTTTGATACGTTGAAAAGATGAATATTTAAGTGTTTGTGCAAAATGGTATCTTGATAACTCATAGTGCTTCACAGAATCACAGAATGGATAGTGTTGAAAAGGGACCACAGTGGGTCATCTGTTCCAACCTCCCTGCTCAAGCAGAGTCATCCTAGAATGCGTTCCACAGGATTGTATCCAGGCAGGTCTTGAATATCTCCAGTAAGGGAGACTCCACAGCCTTTCTGGACAATCTGTTCCAGTGCTCGGTAACCTGCACAGTAAAGAAGTTCAGGTGTTCAGGTCAGGTTCCTCATGTTCAGGTGGAACTTCCTGTTCAGTTTGTGCCCAGTGCCTCTTGTCCTGTTGCTCAGCACTACCGAGCAGAGCTTGGCTCTTGACACCATTGCTTCAGATACTCACAGACATTGATTAGGTCCCCTCTGTCGTCTCTTTTGGAGGCTGAACAGACCCAGCGCCCTCATCCTTTCCTCATAAGAGGGATGTCCAGTCCCCTCAACATCATCATATCCTTCCACTGGACTCTCTCAAGGAGCTCCATGTCTCTCTTGTCCTGAGGAGCTCAGAACTGGCCACAGCACTCTAGGTGTGCCTCACCAGGGCTGAGTAAAAGGGCAGGATCAGCTCCCTCAACCTGCTAGCAATGTTCTTACTAATGCACCCCAGGACACCGTTGGCCTTCATGGTCACAAGGGCACACTGCTGGTTCATATTTCAGTGCATGTTAGATAAGTATATGGGTTTACGCCATGTATGTTGACCAGTTTTTATGAACTTCTGGTGTCTAGAAAAAAAAGGGTGTTTAGGAGAGAAAGATTATAAACATTAGATTACATTCCAATAACTTTCACTTTCTTTTATATGTACACTTGCATGCATTTTATGCAGAGAGACACCAAATGTATGTATTTAAGGAGAAAACATGATTTTTCCGTATTTCTGGCTGCATGAGCAGTAGTAAACCAGTATGTGCCGTGATTTGTTCATGTTTATATTTCAGTGATTAAATGTTATGAGGTTAAGCTGACTTTGTACTTTTCTGTTCATTCCCAGAAGTTTCTATCAGCACAAATGAAGTAATGCAAATAATGAATATAATGCAAGTCTTCTTTCACCACTGGTGTAATTTTTAGTGCTTGGTTGAAAGTGTTGTAGACCAAATTTGTTCATGCTCTATGACAACTGTGGCACCGAAAGAAGAATTATAATATTAGAACTTGCTAAAACTGTTTTACAATCACAGTAGAAACTATAACGTAAGCTTTCAGGTTTTAAATGTTTTCACCTTGGGCATGCAAGGAAAACATTTTGATTAGAAGAATTTGTTCTGTCTAAAGAAGTATGATATGAGGCTGAAGGTATCTGGCGGCCGTTTTTTCTGCCTCCTGTATAAGCAATTCCTTCAACTTTGAATGACCTGTGTTTACAGTAGAATTTGCATTGCATTTTGGTAGTACTTTTCGTTAAAACCTTGTATTAAGATAGCTCAGAGGAACTGGCTGTTTTGTTTGAACATTGCAAATCAAGTGACAATATTTTGCAAGGCTGAACTATTAAGAGAGATTTATTCAGGTAGTTTAAAATTCTTGGAATTTGTGGTTATGTAGTCATTTGTTTGCTAATCAAGAAGAGTATAGTAAAAATAAGGTTGCTGATCAGTTTTACTGAATAAAGAATATATTTTGGATGAAATTGTGTTATCTCAAATGGATGTTCTAATTCTAAAATCAAACACATATAAAACAATGAAAACATTGGAGATTTTTTCATTTCTGTTTTTGGTGAGTATGTTACATGAGTATGTAAGTGTATATTTTCTCCCCATGTATTTTGCTCCAGAAGTTAACATTCAGTATTGATATCTAGGATTCTGTGAAAATAGTTTCTTCAGAGTGTTAACTGACCAGACTGTAACTTACACAACTTAATGAAGGTTTTGATTTCCAGTCTAATGTAAGCTGCTCATACAACTGGATTCAGTGAAGCCACTGAAAATTAGTCTTATAATAGCAGGAGAAGGAACAGTAATAGCTAAGTTACTCATAGCTCAGAATCTCTAAAATGGTGCATACTTTCATAGCTGGAACAGATGGAACGACTAGAGAATAGATGTATAAAATGAAGCACTAAATAGATATCCATGGGCTCCATTGACCAGTTGTCACTTTCTGTCTCCACAATATCATAATTTCACTACAAGTATTTAGGAAGAGAGCAAACGTCATTTTCTTGTGAACCAGTTGTCTGGTGGATAAAAATAGTTGTTTGCATTTCACAATGTGGAATTCTTTGTTTCTCAGCATAAACAGCACTAGGATTTATCTGCCTGTTTAAGAAATAGTCAGTATATTGCTCTAGGTTCTTTCAGAGAAGTATTTGTGTACAACCAGCATGTAAAGCTGAGTTTTGAGTATTTCAAACTCAGTTATTTCCTCTAGGAGCAAAATGCTAGTATTTGCAATGATTTTCCTATTTGAAGGGAATATCTCATGGTTAATTGAAGGAGATTTAGACTTAGACCTTCACAAATTTAATTACTTGGGGTTTATTCTGAATTTATTCTGGGAATTCTGTGTCAGTCTGGAAAATAATACTTGCTTTTGTTGCATACTTCAGATTTTATCTATTTTTTTAATTTGTAGCATAATTTAAAATGCAATTTTGGATCTTTTTGTCTTCCAAAAACCTAACAGAAAATTCAAAACTATTAACTTGATCCATTCTTTGAAAGCAAAAAAAGCCCGACAAAACCAACCAACAAAGCAAGCTGCTATGCTCCAAATAAAAACAACTTGCATTACCCTAGTTATTACAGGAATGTTAGGAAAGAGAAGGGTATGTTTCAGCAGAAGAGTTTGCTTTTCAGAAGGATTTGTGAAAAGCCAGCTGATACTTGTTAGCTTTACTGCAACTATAATACCCTCTTTTCAGTGTTTTCTAGAAACTTTCCAATTAGATAATCATTCTTTTTTCCTACTCTTTACAGAGTATTTCTGCAGTCCAGTGTTCAGAAAAATAAAACCCCTGAACCTAGCATTTCTGACAGTACAGACATTACTAAAAGAACTACCAGGTCTGCTGCAAGAAAAAACAGTTTAAAAAGGTGAGAGTTATCCTCTTTACAGATCCTGTAACTGTTCTCTAGGGAAATACTTCGAGCTGTTGTGTCCAGTGCTGGCAGGAGCTTTGCCATAGTTCAACTTCTCCTAGCAATGAAAAGTGAGAAACAATTAAATGGTTTATGTCATGTACTGAGAATATCTGGAACCTTACATCTTAGGTAATTTATTTATGTTGCTCTGTCTTTCAAGTTTGAAAATTTTATGTAGTAATTCCTAATGTGAATGAGAGTTACTGAAAATGAGGGATTTTGGTAACATGAAATCCCCTCTGCCTGGAGTAAGAGACGGAAAAATTGCTCACAGCATTAAGTCAAATACCAGTCAGTGCATGAAGTCAAAACTAGGAGAAATTCAATGGACAACTGAAATGCAGTGATTGTGGAAAGGTGAACCATGTAAAATGCATGTGTATACTGGTATGAGGGGTTTTTTTTACTGAGAGTATGGCTGACAATCTGAACTAAACCTGTTTGGTAAAGCTTAATGAAATTTTAATTCTAATGGATTTATGCAAGACTGAAAGTGCTTTTTGGCCCAGAAGCATATGGCCGGACTACTGCTATGTATCTTTGTATGTGCATGTGATCATGCCCCCCTGTGGCAACTCCCCAGGTCATTATAAAAGATAAGCCTGAGAGCATAACTTAAAACAATATCCAAACTATTTCCATTGGTTGCAATTTACTGGAATTTGTCTTAAACTTATAGTGAAAAACTTTCAAATGAGTCTGTCAGGTGCTGAAGAGATTTTCGTTGGGAAGAGTAAAAGATGACACGTAACTACTTCTTATGTTATGTGGCTTGATTTATAAATATCACTGAAAATTCTAAGTTCTTTTGCAGCTGTTTCCTCACAGAGCTCTTCTTTCTCCTTCTTCATCCTGTTACCTCGAAGGTAACAAAGTTATGAAAAATTCACTCTGTCAATGGAAATAGTCAGTAGACTGCAGTAAATTCTATTCAGAGAATTTTTAGTCATGACTTTGTTTTGATTTACTGAATAGCATGTTAAAATATAATGTCTTTTTCCTGAAATAGATATTTTACTAAAAATTAGTAGTATTTTTCCAGGTTTTCCTTTTGGTTGGTTGGGGTTTTTCTCCATTTTGCCTAATTTTCACCATGTCAGTTTTGGTTCAAACAGAATTGATGGGATTCTGCCTGCTGTTTCTATTCCTCATGCCTCTTCCAGTTTTAATCTGCTTGCAACATTTTGTGGCTGCATTCATGCACATGTGTAATCTGAAGAGAGATTTTCAGTTCCTGGAAAGCACTTCTCCAAGCTGACCTTTGTTTTGTGTGAACTGAGAATACCTATCCTTAGGAGAAAACAACATCCCTAAAAAAAGAGTTCACAGAAGATGTCATTAATTTTGTTAGAGTCCTTTAGGTGTGGTGCCAGATGTATGACTCTGAAGGCCAAGGATCAGGTCAATCTAAAACTTCATAAATTACTTCCTTCATATTTTAATGGACTTTCTTAAACTTCTACCCCAAATACTTCATTCCATATACTTTTTCTTTTCTTCTAACTTTGGGGGTCTGAGAAGTTCAGTTATTTTATATTTCCATCCAATAATCAACTTTGTCCTTGTTCTGTCAGTTATGGAGTTCTTAATTGTTTTATAATCTGCAAGAGGTAATTTGGTGCTGGTCCCTCTGAAGGGTGTTTTGGTATGACCATATAACTTACTGGATTTAGAATCCAGTATCTTCTTGTTGGTCTTGTAGGTGTCCTTTTATTTTTCCTGTAGCATTTGAAAAAGTATCACTCTTTTTTTAAGCATGCCTTTTCATCTATCTGAATTTCTTGAAGTATCAGCAGTTTGCACTACCTCAGAGTGCTCAGATTCATTGACCTAATCCAGATCAAGTGGATTGCAGGGTAGAGAATAATTATCTCTACAATATTGATATCATGCCCTAACCAACATCTGTCTTTGTCAAGACTTCATTTACTTCGCTGAACTTCTGACATTACTGTATATCCTTATTCTTTTACTTTCTCGTCTGATACATTCCAGTGGAAACATCTTGCACCATTTTTACATCAATCTCATTTGTTGCTGCTTTATGTCACTTCAGTCAATTCTTTTTGTATGTGAATCACACTTGTGACCCATCCTAATGCAGTATAATCTGCAGAGCTAGGAAATTCATTTGCCATTTCATCCTTCAGACACTACCATGGATTGTCTTCAGACTGATTTTTTTAGCCAAAACAGCTATTTACAGCTAAAACACTATTCTGGCTTTGCAAAGAGAACTTACAGAATTTCAATCCTATTTAAAACACTCACTGCATTTCCTTTGTGGAACATCTCTAGACGTCTGCTGCCTTCTACTGAAAGTACTGATGGACATAACACATATCTTGTGATTGACATAATACTGGTTTTTGCAGGAAGTCACATTGCCAGTCTGTAAGCCAGTGGATGCCCTTATTTCTCCAGTTAAGATAGCTTCCTTGTAAATTTGCCAGTTACTGTGAAGTTCATGTCTGTATTTTAACAAGGTGCATACTTCAAATCCAAACCAACTGAGTCACAATAAGGCACAAGTTAAATGGTCTTTTCCATGTTACCACACAGAACAGAATTAAAATTAAATTCTTACAGTAAGTAGTTGATTAGAAATGAAATCTTAAGTGGTAAAGGCATTTTGATGTGTAAAGGTGCTTAAGGGAATGTAGGTCAACTTATTACAAAAATTATAATAGGGAGTATGGGGGAAGAAGTATGAAAACTGTATAGAGGAATATCACAAAACCTAACAAAGAGGAGTCGACTTTAAAAATCTCATATGCCTTTGCTTTGCTGGGTATTACAAAGCAGCCTTCTGCACCCTTGTTCAAATACTGAAAAATACTGAAAACTACCTGCAGCATTTCAGAACTTTTCTATATGTAATCTAATCCTAGCTTTAAAAAAAAACATGTTTCTTTACTATTATTCCTACTTTTCCTATGGTCTAATACCTCAGAGAGAGGAAAAGAAAAGGAATGCTTTGCACAAATGTGCTTAATGACATTATGGTACTTTGAATCCTCTTTTGCATTTCTGTATGGATCAGAATTTTCTTCATATTATCTGTGATCAGACCAGTCCATGCATTCTTGACAATCAGTACTGCTGTGTTATTAAATGCAGTGACTTTTACCTTTTGTTTCTTTCTTTGAAGTTTCATTTGTTCATTTTACCTTGCCAGAAATATTTGCTTGAAATACATACTGAGTGATCTTTAACTTTTTCCCTCAAATATGTTTTATTTCAACAGCCAATCCATCACGAAGACTAGAACAGTATTGCGTTGAATTTCCAATAAGCCACCAGTGTTGAAGAGGATATTCAGGAGTGAAGGGGATATGACTAGAGGGGACTTAATGCAATTCAAGGAAGATCACTTTGGCTCTATTTTTCAGCAAAAAATGAAATAGAACAACCTCTTCCTTACTTGTAGAATAAAATGAACTGTCAACATGTTTGGTAGACCTTTTTCTACCATGCTACCACTTTCTCAAACAAAACCAACAAAATCTATGTACATTCAGACTCAGGTGTAAATATTTAAGCTCTCTATTATAAAGAGAGCTTGCTAGTATGTATGACGCATGTGTATAAACTGTGATGGCAATCACTTACTTAGCTGCTGACCACCAGAAATGAAAAGATGGTGGGAGCTTTTAAGTATATAAATCTGTGGTGTCTATTCAGACAGGGCTTAAGTCTTCACTTGAGTCTGAGAATCAACTACAAAAGCTTTTTTTTCTAATAGTATTGGTACTCTTCTGTGTTGATCGGCTGCTCTTTCTTACTTTGTATGAAGTTTTTTATGAAGCTGCAGTATTGAGTACACAACGTAACTATTGTCCACCAAAGAGTGCTTTATTGTCAAAGGTTATGTGGTTTATTTAGGAAAAACTAATTGTAAATGATTAACTTGTTTTTAATAGTGACAGCTTTTTAGTTGTTTACAACCAATGGCTCTTTGAACTAGTTATAACTTACTTAAATCTGGTATGATTTTAAAGGGGAGGAAAAACAGTGTACCATTTAAAGCAGTGCTGTCATATTGAAATGTCATTACATTATTGTTTCCTTTCCTATCAAATCCTTTAGGTGAAACTTTAAATTGCCATATATGAAAGGTAAGAATTCCCCCCAGATTTCACTGGTACACTGGGTAACATGTGGGTGTTGCTGGTTTTTAGCTTTGGGGCATTTAATGAGTGCAGCACACAAAAAAGGGAAAATAAGGTTGCCATACAACTGAGGTAGTGGAACTCAGGGGCAGGTAAAAATCTGGACATCTAACACTTCAGGAATTACAATTTACCTCTGTTAAAAAGCAGTGTAAGTTTTAGAGGAATCTGCTTGAGACTGAAATTTTCATCCCTTACAGGAAAACTGTTTTTTCCTACTAGTTTTCACATTATGAAATGTCAAAACTGGTATACCTTTGTCCACCAACTGATGTCATAGCTGCATATCCCTCAGATGAGGACTGTTACCACATAGCCTTAAATATGAATCAGTTATCTGTTGACTTAGTGACTCTTACAGTAGGTAGAAGAAATGGGGAAATTTGAAATGTTAGTAATGGAATAACAAGTTTTTGAAGACGCAGATTACCTCTGTGAGAGACGGAATTTTATTTCAATGAATGCAAATGTTCAGTGACTAGTTTCAATCTATGTCCTTTTAAATGGAAACTAAGCCTTCTGTTAGGCTGGTGATTTTTGAATGCCAGTATGAGCAAGAGCATCATGACTTGGACAGGAAACAGGATGTGAAGTTTAAGTAAGCTTAGAGGTAACATCCATGATCTTAGATAGTCAAAATCTGAAAATATGAATAAAAAGAAAAGGTTTGATGCAAAATAAAGGACCGTTGAAGGCTCAGACTGAAAGTATTTTTTTTGTTTTCTCCTTAAACTTTTCACCCCCCCCCTTTTTTTCTAGATGAAAGGCGTCCAAAAGAGAGGGACTGATCTCATCCTGATAAGGCAATTAAAATTTCTTGGGGTTTGAATGGGGTTGGTTTAGCTGTTTTGTGGGTGGTTTTTTTTTTTTTGGGGGGGGGGGGCAGTGTTTTGGTTTAGTGGTTTTGGGGTTTGGTTTATTTGGTTAGGGTTTTTTAGTGGGGGTTTGTGGGTGGGGTTGGTTTTTCAGCTGGTTGGGTTTTTTAATTAAGCCATTTGTGCAAAAGCTGAAGTACAGGTAATCACAATAGTAAGTCTGTTGTGCAAATATGAACCTGTTTATTTTTGAAAAAAATCCTCATCTTGGAAGGGAGAAGGGATGTAAGTAGTTAAGTGAGAATCAAAATAAAGATTTTGTAATATTTACTGTGTTTGGCTTTGCCCTCAGCTGAGCTTCTTTTAGCATATTCTTTTTTAACCAAAACTAATTGGTCTCTTTCTCACCCCTTCCAAATTCCGAATTAGAATTTGTCTCTTTTAAAGTAACCAGCAGAATCATTAGCACTTTTAGGTTCATCAGAAGTACATTTGCATAACGCAAGTGCACCAACAGTAGCAACTAGCTAAACCAAAATTGCATGTTTGGCATCAATGTGTTTCAGGATACCCCATCCACCACCCAGTATCTTAGTGAGAAACATGTAAGTGTCAAAGGGACTTCACATTTGAACTTTCCAAACAGCCTTATACAGAAAATTAACTCATTACCTCATTGTGTCCCAGCTAATTGTACTGCTTAGTTTGTTACAAATTTTTATTACTTTGTCTAACATTTTTAATATACCATACCAAAGTTGTCTTAGGTACAAGAATGAAAAATGGGCATGGGTGAGGAAGTCCTTGGTTTCTGAATTTTTTCTGAATTGTGAAGGATTAAGCGCCAAAATGGAATGTGTTGTGGCAGCTGCATCACCTTTGTACAACAGAGCAGCTGAATGAAGGTATTTCTGGTCTCATCAGTTAGGAGATTCTCCTTAGAAATCCTTTCCTCTTTCAAATACGTGACAGATGGATTCTTCCTCAATCTCTTAGTTCAAAAGATACTACATGCTTAAAAGCTGTAATATCTTGGGTGAAAACACTACTTTCCATTACAGCATCAAAAACTTAACTCAGATGTTAACCCAGATCTTGTCTTTTTGCCCCAGTATGACAGCAGAGGAAGCACTGCTGATTTAAAACAGTAAGAGAGTGTAGAAAAAAAAAACAACACAACACATAAATGTGATATTCACCAGTTTGTTGCACTGCAGTTTTTATATTAATCATTTGCAGACTGTCTTACGTAAACTCATGTATAGGCTATCAAGGTCTTAAATTTCTTGACTAATCAGTACTGTTCATCCTGATTATTTTTAAACTGTGTTTCTAATCATATTTTTTTAACTTAGATTGTAAGAATGAAAGTTTATTTTGGTGAAGGTATTTTTAAGATAAAGCTTCATATTATCTTGTAATATTAATTAGTTCAATATGCATTTGTGTCTCATTTGAAAACAATATAGATTGCATTTGATTTTATACAAAATACTGCATAGTGAGAAGTGTAAACATGAATTGTGTAAAATTAAAAATAATCAGAAGAGTTTTTTTCCTGTTTTATTTCCAGTATGATCATGTCTGTACCAGACAGACTATGTGTGCACTGAAAAAAACACAACAGACTCAGCTGCCTGAAAACTTTTAATTAAAGCACAGATTCTTAAAACACATACTTTTAAAATTTCAAAAATAGAGAATTTCTGGCTCTACATTTCAGAGAACTCACTTTGGAAAACAGTAACTCTATTTGAATTGTTGGGATACTGTTACACAGTAAAAAAAAGCACAGTAAGACACAACAATGGGGGTTTAGTTATTTCTTCTCCTTCCTCTATGATTATATATAATTTTTAGAAACAAGCATTATCTTAAATACTATATACTTTGATACTTACCATGACAGTGAAGGCTTCTCAGAAGAACTAAAGTTTTAGGAACACTGATTTTTGCACAAGCACAGGTGATGGCCTAGTTTAGCCCTTTAAAAAAATATCTAACAGCAAAAAATAGTGACCAACTCAAACACTTTTTGTCACCCTTACCTTACCTATATTAGAAAAGGCAAAATTTGCACACGCCAAGCAGAGCCTGTTTGACAAGCAAGTAAACTGCTTGCCTCAAAGATAGGGTTTTATAGTTGGAAAATCGGTGTTCTTCTGATGTAAGGTGATCCTTTCCAAATTCACATGATGTTTAAGGACCTTCTCCTGACAAGCAAGTTGCCTGATGAAGAATGAATGGTGGGTCTTGCCTGGGAGAACACCAATTTATGCATGTGATTCCCACAGGAAAACACAGTTAAGTCCTATCACATCATTAGGAGTAAGGAGTACTGGCACTGGGCCGGGGAGGGCAGAGGACTAAAAGAATCCCACAGAGAAAAACTGAACAGTGGCCCAAACCCATTCCCTTGAGAAGTTAATGTGCTGCAAGAATAATCTGTTCACTGTAGTTCTGAATAATTTACATTTTGGTCTATTTAGCCACCTTTGCAGTGTAGTTCCTACACTGCTTATGTAGGAGTAGACAAAAACATGCTATAGCAAAAAGGATGCGCTGTTATATATGAAATTCGAGTCTGGTCCTAGAGAGAAACTGCATGCTTTAAACCTACCGCAACAAGAGTTTGTTGAGGAAGGGATGTTTTTTACTTTATTTACTTCTGGTTTTGGGGTTGGTTTCACATGGATGTGACTGACCAGTAAGTCCTGAATATGGAATAAGACATATACAAGGGTGATGTGCTTTTTAAGCTTAGGGACTAATGGACCACAGCAATTGCAAAGATTACTTCATCTCAACTCAAAGGGAACATGGGGTGGCCTTTGTTTTGGATAAACTTTGATAGCCATTTGAGTGGATCAGTAAGTAGCTCTTCAGCAAGAGTGAAGACCAGACCCGCATGGGGAGAATGAATACATAGAATATAAGAGCCAGACAACTGCCATAGGAATTTCAAAGACAGACATGAGCTTAAACATCAACCCTCCCATTCCTTCCTGACAGCTGGGGACACCAGGGAACATAGTGACAGTGAGGATGTATTGCATAGGGACCAGTAAGGGGAGTCATATTGGTATTATGATTGAACTGTGTACTGCAACTGCTGTATTAAGTATATTTTTGTGTTTCCAGTATACTTTGTATCACTCTAAACCAGAAATGCCATGTGACATGAACCATCTTCAAGTAAATAAATCTGGTATTAAACATGACACTCTCCATCCATGGGATATTTCCAAGAGCCTTGTCAAGTGTTGGACTGTCACAAAGGCAGTGGAAGAAGGCACCTAGAAAGCTGTCCTTTCAACAGCTCCATTCCTGGTCCATGTCCTTCCTACCAAACTGTCCTAGTTCACAAGGCTGCTGAAGACTCCAGACAGGCCAAGCAGCTGCTGGTGTTCTTGATGCCTCAACTCAGCATGTGGTGGCCCTGCTGTGTAAGAGCATAGCACAGCAGATAAAAAAGCTCTTCTGTGTCACTAGCACCTCCAACTCCCAGCTCTTCTAACCATGCCAGTTGCTGCAGCTCAGTTACAGCACAAACAGGATAAAAGTGGCAAACCCTAGAGTCCTCGTACCCTGACAGCACAATGGGAATAGACCCTTGGCATCAGCTATTACTAATGTGAGAAAATCCAAACTGAGAGTGATGCCAGCAGCAGGAGGGTAAATTATGAAACATCACTTCTTACCCTTGTGAGCTTGCTTTTGCCTCTGTCAGTGCTTTGATGCCATTCTTTTAAGATAGCAGAACAATTCCTTGGTTTTCTACTCAGTGGAAGGGCTCAACTTCCTCATTATCCCTCCTTCAAATACAGCTTTTCTCTAGACCTCCTCATATTTCTTCCCGAGTTCATGTTTTGGCATTACTAGATTGATCTTTCACCATTCTTTCCAAAATGGCACACTCACAGGTGAGAATCTCTAGCCAGTAGTCACAACACGTGACATTTCTCCTGCTGTCATGCTTCTAGGTGCTTTTTGTCCATCTCTTTCACACCACTATCATACCTATTTTAAAGTGAACTACTGTTTAATGTTGATTTGTTCACATTCTATCTCTTTCTCCCACTGACCAGACCTTTCCAGCCTCTAGTCTTCTTTCACTCTGGTGGAAGCTTCATTGGAAAGATTACTACGTTTTGCTTTTCCCACAATAGCTTCTAAGGTTCAAAGTCTTTGCTAGAGCTCAGAAAAACAGAAAAGAAGCACTCAATCCATAAGCAATAGAAATATAACCAAACTAACAAGTATAGAATTCCTGGATCAGCGTATGTCAGCTTATTATTCTCTTCTGGCATGAGAAAGAAGTTTGTACCTTGTTATTTTTATGTGTTGGCAGAGCTACCCCGCTAATTCAATTACATTATGCAAAATTCGGTATCTTTCATTCAAACAGTAACTACTGTACAAATCTAGACAAAGGAACTACTATTGCTAAAAGGCAACAGCTTATCAAGTCCTGCTAACTAGCTGTAAAACATCATAGAGACAATAGGAACACAGATTATGAGTAGTCATACTAGTTACCTAAACAAGGAGAGCAGAAACTTTATTCTGTTTATTTAGGGATAGCTCGTCTCCACCATAACGCTGTTATTAAGTGATGCGGTATCTAAGGCTGTGCTCAAGACAGCTATCTGAAACACTTGTATCACATATTCAAAAAGGTATTTGTTTTCACAGAAATAAAACACTGCTGAAGATATAATGTATTTCAAGTTAAATTCTAAGAACACAGTCAAAGCATAACAGTTGTTACTTCTTCCAAAGACTGAAGGCTCCCCCACTCCAAGCAGAAACTGTTCAATACTTGCTCAGCATATGCTACTGAAAGAGAAAAAGCTCTAATTTCATGCCCATTATTCAGTGATTAAATGTACTGTTTATGCAAAGATAATCATGTTTCACATTCAATTATTGATCCATTGATAATGAGTCAGCGTTGCATTACTTTCAACACTGCATATATATATCTGTGTGTGGATACACATATATTCATTTTCTTATATGAATGTGTATGTGCCTGTGATAGCTCTGGGAAAAAAGAAAAAATTATGTGAAAATTGTGTAATACAAGATTAACATTAATGGCATAAGGGTACTAGAGGTACAGATTCAGGGTTTTTGGGCCCAAAGCACACTTACACCCCAACACTTGTTTTCTTACAAAAAAGGTATAACCAGCTGAAAGCTCATTTCCTGTGGGCTCAAATGCCCAATATTCCTATTTATCAACTCAGGGTTTTTTACTTCTGAGTCTGTTTATTCATTCTTTGGTACTCTTATCTTAAAACACAGACATTCCTCTCCTCTTTCTTCTAAAGGCACTTTCATCTCACTCTTGCCAATCCTAAACCATAGCACTGCATATGATTCAACTGAACTACATCATATCAACACTACCATATATAAATGACAGTCATGGAAAGAGGTGGATTCCTTTCTTTGCAAACATACTGCGACTTACATTAATCTAAAACTTAAACCTGAAATGCAGCAGTTTTTCCTAGGCCACTCACTACATTAATCCAAAGAGTTGCTGGTAGCAGTGCATTAAAGAGTAACATGACTAAGACCTGCAACACAATTTAATCTCTTCTTAATATGCATGCCATGTTCTACTAGTGTTTGTGTATATATTTACACCAGCTACCAGCTGCTTTACATGAAGGAGTAAAGCTACACCAGGAGTGACAGCAGCAAATATGTGCTTAACAGATACAGCTATTTTGGTACCTTAAATGTGACAGATGACTGAGATTTACAGTTCTCTTATCACAGCTAGGCAAAGAAGTTGAATCACTGTCATCACTTACAGTTAATAATTTCTTTTCTCTACTCAGATATACCATCAACTAGAGAAACTCTTAAGCCATATTCAAGTCTGACAGACTGAAAAATAAAATTGTCACACATAGCTGCTCTAAGAAACTTCTTGTTTCAGCAGTAATCAACTATACTAAATCTCATTCTCACAAAGTTTTGGGTTGTATTTTTTAGTGTTGGTCGGTTTGTTCTGTTTTTAATTAAACAGTCTTGTAACCAGCCTTTTTCCCTTTTAACCAGGAGTTTAACAATCTGCTGACCAAAAGTAGATTATACAGATAAATTTTCACAAGTCCTTTAAAGTATTCCCCAAAGAACCTATTTGTCATTCTGTTTTGAAAGGCAGATGATCAAAGTTAGAGGAATAAACAGTAACTTTGCAACAGCAGGAAGGAGACTAAAAAACGAAAATCTCTCAGCCTTCCCAGAGAACATTCAGAACTAAACCAAACACATCGCAGCAGATTGATCCCAGTAGCACAGCATAGCAAAGATTGACAGTTTTAGTAGAAGAACGGAGGGTTACTTTTAAGTACATGACCACTTTTCATAGCGAAAAGAGCTCTTAGTAGAAGAGAAGGCTACATTCAAAACATGACAGGAAACAGAAGCCCTGCAAAGAAGCTCTCCACATCTATGCACACACTCACTCTGGCAAGTAAAAATATAAACAAAAATTCAGACATATTCTTCCCTGTCCAATGGGAAAATGGGAACAGGAAGGGAAGAACAAGCAAAATATTCCAAGAATCCCACTGACAAAAATCACTTTCACATTCATTAAATTGCCATTTTTGGCAGAAACAAACACCACCTGTAAAAAGGGCAGCAGCAGGTAAATCTTAAACTGCAATGATGTCAAGTAACACCCTGTGACTACAAAGTGAAGGAGTCATGCATTATTTCATCCAGTTCAGTTACTCAAATAGCAGCAGCATGGGTTCCCTTAACACCAGCACTTTGCTTTTGCACTTCTTCCTACTACAAGTCAGAGCATCTCTATGCCACTAAGACGAACTTCTCGTGGAATACAAAGTCTCATGTTATAGCAAATTGTCATATAAGTAATTTAACAATGTAAGAAAAAATCCTTTGGGCTGAACTACTCTGCAGACCATCTGTTTGGAGCATATAGAAAAGAGTCTTTCTAGGATGACTACACCCTATTTGAGCAAAGCCTTGTAAGTGACAAAAGTCTTTTAAGATTCTGAGCACTCTTAGAGCTTACTCCAAAGCAAAACTTTTTCTTCTTTTAAGTTTCATCCACTGTTTGCTTTCAAAGGAGACTGCTTAGAAGTGAGGCACAGAACTGGAAAAAGTGAAAGGTTTATATTCATCTGCTTTCCCAGTAAATTGAAAGAATGTATTCAAGTTGAGCAGGCATTTGAAGACTCCTGTGAGGCTGACAGCTGCTTCCAAAATGTCCAGTATGCTTGTCCTCTCATTTATTTCTGTCATCACCTCTGGCACCATTTTCTTGTTTTTCTCAGATCCCCCACAATGGCTCTCAGTGTCCCCTTGGACAGGAAACAAGTTAGAAAATCTCACTCAAGTATGTTAAAGCTGCAATGAAAGAACATTGCACCTCATCCCCAATATCACAAACTTCTTGGTAAGGCATGAAACATTTTAGTTTATAGTTGCTCCTGCTAAAATTAAAAGCTTCCTTAATAATTTAGTTCTGGTTTTAGATCAAAATTATTATTTTACTTTTTCTTCAAAGTAATTAGACTATATCTTGTTACTGAAGTAGGACTTATGGTTAGGTGTCAATTCAAAGCATCTGTGCTGCCTTGATTTTAAAGATCACTTCCACTTAGATGTTCACTTTTTTTGGTGAGTACTGATTGCTGTTTAGGGTTTGGGTTTTTTCCCCTCTTTTTTTTACCCCAGAGTACATCCAAATAGCAAAAGCCTCCACCTACCACTCTGACTTCTTAAAATAATACCTCAAACCCAAACCAATGTGCACTTTTCTTTATTCGCCAAACCCTGAAGAACTGCAACTTGTGACTGCCTGAAATATACACTTCACCCAAAAAACCCCAGCTTTCAAATGTACAGTGAAATTGAGTCCCAGTTGTAGATCGTGTTGTACAGTTTACATTTCATCATGGCGTCATGGAGAACTTGATATAATCTCTATATATACATTTTTAAACACTCTTCCCTTTAACTTCACTTAAAGCCTAGTAGGGAAGTACTGTAAGCCTTCCCATAGGTTTCACAATTGGAGGCAGACACTGAAACCTGTGACAGGATGCCAGTCCACCCGTATTTCTAGAACCCAACTCTATTAGCAGACAGCTGCAATCATTCCGCACCAAACACCCAAACAACTTTCCAGAAGGGAAACAGACTGCCTCAATCTACACCAGCATAGAACTGGTCTCTTCATAGTTACAAAGCGACTTTGAGATACCACCATGCAGGATGGTTCTTCAAGCTAAAGCTGGAAAATCCTCAGGATCATCAGGATTTGGAGCAACAAGCTGCACCTATGAAGTAAGAAGTTTTATAAAAATGAATGCATTTCAAAAGTATCTCACAGCTATGTATATGTATTTTACCCTCAAAAGGGTTCATTCTTATACTCAAATGCTACTACTACTAAATGCTACTTCTACTCAAATTGTATCCATCACTATCATGCACATTTATCTCAGAACTTATGACTACTGTAATTTTTTTTCCAGTGTGAATGTATTTATAATGCTGCCTGGAGAAGACCAGAAGGTCACAAGTTCTGCAGCACTGAATGAAGAAAAAAGTAAAGCGGTCTTAAGCAAAATACTGCATGTTTTTAGAAGCACCATTACTATATTTCTACATTCTAGAACTACTGAATGTATTGGATTGTAGTTTTAATCTCTCTGATCTGTTACCATAAAGAACCTTTTTCTTCCAGATGAAACAAATGCATCAACTCTTCCATATTATTCTGAAAGTTCCTGGTCTTAAAACATTTTAATCACAGTAAAGCTTCTGTTAGTATGTAGAATAAAGATGCCATTTTCCAGTGTGCCAATGCTTTTTTTTTTTCCCCCCAAAGGTAAGTGGAAGTTTTTTGTAATGGTTATATTGAACTCATGAATCATTCTCATAGATTTACTGATCTCACTGTCAGTAATCAAAGTATTACTGTATCACACTGAAATTTTTCAAGAGATACAAGCCTTCAGTTATTTTAATTACTTCCCAGTTTATATCAAAACTCATTGCAGAAAAAAAATCCTCATTGCATCCCTTCCTCTAGTTACCATCAGTAGCAGACCTTTTAAATGTGTTCTGAGTTGTGAGCCTGAATCAGTATTTAATTTCAAGTAACATAATATAGGCCAGGAACTCAAGCAGGACAACATACTATGAGACGGGAATTAAAAACACGTCTGTCACTACAGAAATCGAAATTCCACATAGAAAGGGGCAGGACATAAACACCACCAGTAACAGAAAAAAAAAAACCAAGAAACAGCAACAAAACCGTAATATCTATTACCACTACTTCTGGTCGAGGTCCTGTCTCTTCAGGTCTTCTGCCACGACCACGACCACCCCGTGCTCCTCTTGATCCACGGCCAGGGCGAGGAAGACTCCCAAAATTAATATCCAGCTGAGAAGTTATATCATTCACTGGTTTTCGAAAGACATGAGAATCATCTTCGAAGTCTTCTTTTTGCAACTAAAAAGAATATCTGGTTAAAGCCTACAGTTTCCATGTATGAATGAGCTTCTCACTTCCCAGATACACATGCACACTTATAGACTAAGCAGCAGATGAACCAAGGCAGCATCTGAAGCACAAGACAAGCCTTAACTTGCACAGGATTTTAACATAGATGAGGTAATTGCAGCTTCCCAGATGCCTGGGATAGTTCTTTGTCGGCTCAGAGATTCCTGGCAACAAAAGCTTCTCTACAGACTCCATAATACAGAAGAGGTTTTTCAAAAATGTAATCTAGGAGGTTTTCAAAGGGACTAGAGAGAGTCAGACCTAAGGTACTTACTCCTACAGTTATCTCCAAATAATGGTTAAAGGCCTTACCAAAGCTACCTAACCGATGTATTCATCTACATGCCTGCAGCTATGAGATTACTGTTTTAACTGTTCCTAATAGCTAGTCGATGTCAGACTATTTCCCAGCGTAACTTTAATGGGGACTGTAGTTATGATAAAGTATGTGTTAACTCATCCTTTACAATGATCACTTATTCAGTGTCTAATTTAGGGATTTCACTTGCCTATGTTACACAGTTCCTGTACCTCCTGTTCTGTGTTCATTTTAACAAGGTCTCTTGATACTACCAAAAGAGAAACTTTACAGGCAAGAGGAACAGAAACTTGTATGTACTCTTCACACAGCTGTGTCCTCTCTTTGGAGCTTGTGGAAGGTATTCTCCCCACCCTTACCACTGCCTCTCTCAGAAAAGAAAGAGGGGGTAACAGCAACTCTGACCTTAAAAGTTTCACTAAAAAGAATGCAGACACAATGACCTAAAGTGATTAAGCAAGTTTTGATGCTAATATTATAACTAGAGAAAAGATGTGTATTCATAAATGCATGTAGACTTCAAGGATCAAAATTCCATCATGCTAGACTATATGCACATACTTTTGTGACCCCCAAAATCTGAAACCTAAGTAAGCTAGAATCTGAAAGAAGCTTCCCCTCTCTCCTCAGAACTAGTAGTTCTCCCTGAAATTTCAATCTAAGCAGTATCATGGAATAAAATCTAGGGGAAGTGGGGAGGGGGTGCACACTACAGCACCACAAGCTCTCTAGGGATAGTTCTAAGAAGCAGGACCCAAAGAAACCACACCCTAAAAAAAATTCATATTTCCAAGTGCACACTGAGATACATGCAGATGTATACTGGCAAGTAAGCTGAACAGTTTCACAAACCAAGTTTTTCTAGCAGCATCACCAGAGACTTATACAGGTGGCAGCAGCTAAGCCATAAGGTAGAACAACCTGATATATTACATATTTGCAGAGAAAATAGGGGTGATGATCTGAGACAAAAAGCTGAACACACAATTTAAAGCCAGTTTTGGGGCACATGTCATTACAGTGGTAAAGCTTAGATACTATTTTCTTGCCTATTCAGATTATACTAAAACTAGTAGAAAAAAAACAGACAGTTTCCTAACCCTGGGCAAAAAGGAGAGTTTACAACAGAATTCCTGAGGCAGTGCTTACATTGTCACAGTATTTTGACTTGTGAATCACCACTGCTTTGGAAGGAACAGTGGATTCTGGCTTCCGGATATTGAATTCAGGCTTTGGTCGATTCCGTTGCTGAAGATTTTTCCACTCATCTAATGTCATTTCTTGAACCACTTCTTCCATTGGCTCTCCTTCAGCAACTCTAGAAGTTCACAGGTTTTAAAGTAAAAAAACATTAGGTTGCAACATTCCAGGACAAACAAGAATACTCATCTCCAAAGTAAGGATACTAAACAAAACATTTAGAATGTTTCTTACCAAATTATTGTCATTAATTTCACTTACTCCCCACAGTAACTTTATGTGTGATAGTTTTACATCAATGTAACTTAGAGTATATACTTATGTACTGTTTGAAATTAGTCATATGAACAAACGCTGTCTGCAGCCTCTTGTATTAGTACTCATCCAGTCTCATCCTGAATTCAAGCACTTAGATTCTAGACAAAATCATTCTGCCTTTTGATCTGGCATATTCTTAACCCTACAGTTTAATAGTGGATCTACTCAGCAAATACAGCCATACTGAAAAAAAAGGCACACAGCAGTTTTAAAACACCCCAGTTGCATGGTTTCATCGCCTTGTACTGCACAATGATGAGATGAATTCATGTTTCAGTGTAGCTTTCAGTCATCAAAAAGATATGATGATCAGACCATGCCATCTTCCAGGTAATTAACATTTTCTTTGTGTATTTCACAAGATGCTTCCTTGAATTTTTTTTGTCAGATGTAGTAACAGACAAGCAGACAGCATTTATCACTTGGCAAAAGCAGATTAATCCTGATTAAATGAAAATGATTAAGTCACATTTTCATTTGTCATTAAGTGAAATAACAATATGTCCTAGAAAAATATATGAAATGTCAGAGGCTGCCTTGCATATTTTGAACTGTAAAGACAGAAGGTTTTATGTCTGTAAGATACACAGAGATAAGACAAGACACATAAGCAAAAAAAACCTTCTTTTCCACTCATCACTGCTTGAGTACTCTTCTGCCACTTTTCTGATGCTGATCATGACAGGCCTGCCCAGGACCAGCAGCTATTAGAACACTGCAGGTGTACATTTAATGATACCCACAGAAAGCCATTTCCTACTAACCAGCATCACATACAGGGAGCACAACTTACTCCATCACCATAACCATCTGCTGCATAAACAAGTCAAATACCATGACCTACAAGAAAACCCACACTGATTACTCCAAGACACTTGAGAAACCATTTCTCTCCTCACACAGAAAACTGCTATGCATTACAACAGCAGTTGAAGTTGACCAAGTATTTCCCTAACAATGACTTTTCTGGAAAGCCCTCTCATTAGAACCTGTCTACTGGGAGAGTTACGGATTTGGTTTTCCTCATTCGGTCATAGTTCCACAGTCCTACCAAATAATTATGATTTCCCCAATGTAAATATACACTTTATTAGGTGCAAGTAGGAAGTTTTTTATCATGGGAAGATGCAGAGTCAAATGACAACCAATGACTGTATTTTGTTTTTAAAGTTATACAAGCAGCCCATTGGATTGCACACATTTGTTGGGACAGTTCTGTACATTATAGGACTAACTTATATAGGAACAGGCCTGGTCCCTCTTCTTACCTGATCTTGCAGCAAAGCATTCATGTTTCTTGCCAGCCAAAATTAGACAGTATTTTTCTGAACACCCAGCACGACTATGAGAAGCAGAACCGAACACTACGGCAGCCCTGAATTTTGGTTCTAGGATTAACACAGTTCTAAATTCACTTCACAGAAGAGTAACAAATACAGAAGTCCTATACTACATGCCTGCTCTCTGACATGCCTTTATGCCCTGTTATTTTGACAATTCCAGCTTTATCAACCAGAAATTTAAGGTTAAAAGACTGGTCAGCAGTCGTAGTTCCACGCTCATTACAATCTGTTTAATTTTTTCCTAAGCCACTCTTCTCAGTAAATTGCATCTCTGAACTTTAGGAAGTCTTTTTTCTGCCTCTCCCATGAAGTCTTTACCACATTACAGAGACAATGTTTCTGTAATGTTTCTCTCTCGGCAAGAGCTGTAGAAAGATACAGAACTGATTGCAAAAAGTACTTGAGAACTAACTATTAATATCTTAATTTGCAAAAGAAAACCAAGAATGCAAGTGGGAGTTTAACAGTGTAAAGTAATATTTACTGCATTTTCTGTGGCACAAATATTGCACGAAAGAAGGGCAATAGTGCAAACAATAATACTGAATGGCTGACTAGTGGTATGAGATGCTAAAGCAACCCAGTGATTTGAGAACAAGCAACCAAAACAACAATCACCAGAAAGTCCCAAGAACAACTAGAAATACGTACACTCAGGCAAAAGTATCAGCCACCCAAACACAGAAAGAACCACTAACAAGGCAGGAGCTCTGAAGGAGGGACCCCAACTACCCAGACTGTGCAGGAGCATTGCAGTCAAGTATCCGTTCTTTCTTCAACATCATACTGTGTATGATAAGCAGCCACATCAACAGTTTTGTTTGGAACAGATGTTATTACTGGTAGGGTGGAACTAAATCTCAACTAAATAATGTCTTCTGTGTGGGAACAGGTGAGAAGTCCACAATAGCACTGCAAGGCAGAAGTCTAAAGCACAATGTACATGTGAAGCCTTTAAAGATGTGCAAAGGAAAATACATAATGCTGAAAAAATAAAAAATTTTGCATATCCATGACATTAAGGCAAGACATCCAGGAGGGAAAAAAGCCCTAACACAGCAGTTTCTATTTTCTAAGTATTAGAAAGACCATCAGGGGACCTTGAAATCTCTATTAGCAGAGTACATTAAAATCAACTAGACAGGTCTGAGAAGGCACAATTAAAATTGGTCATGCCTTGGGTCAGAAAGACCCTTTTCAGGTCTAAATTGCTATGATCATAAGATAACATGAGGACATTTGACCACAGAGCAACCTGACCTCTCAAAATAGCGAACAGAGCTATTGCTTTGAAAGGCACACATATATCAAAAACACCCACTTGCCAGTTCCAAAGGAAATACTTGTGGATTTACACTGCAAATATTTGGTTTTTTCAACTTCAAAATATGGTTTTGATTTTTACCGCAAAGGATGGTTTTAACTGCTAGGTTATTAGCAGTACAAATTTGTTTTAGGATGTCAGGCCTCCCAAGGCGAAACACCTATGAGTGAAGCACAGCAACAGGAACCTGCATATCACATTTTAGACAGAAACTCAATTGCAGCAAGTTATTTTGGGCACCAAGCCAGCATGGAAGTGCATTCTGTGCATTACTTTCTACCTTCTAACCTTACATAATTTTAATAACTGCTTGGTGTGCATTTTCATTAATCAAATTAGTAAGTTCCTTGGCACACCAGCAATTATGCTTACAAAACACTGCCAAACAACTAAGCACAACCTCTGGATGTGAAAAAACTGAATTCACAATGAAAGTCCTACCAAATCACCAAATGAGAGCCTTCAGTAATGGTTCCTACTCCTCAGTATTTTCAATAGATGACCATAACCCTTTAACTACGCCTTGATTACTGTGCACATAGTAAACAAAATACATTTTCTTTTTACCAGAAGAAAGGCAAATGGAAAGGAATGCCATTTAGCTCAGCTATTCAGCTATTATTTCCATATCTTTAGAAATAATGACAGCAGATCTCTCTCAGATCAGTTTTTGTATTATTCAGCTGCACAAAGCAAATGCTTAGCCAGCTTTTATCAAGAAGTCAATGACATGAAGCTTTCCCACTAAACATTATTCACAAGAGCATTATCATCGGATATAGAAAAATTTAAAGTTAAACAAGGTAAGACCAAACAACAATTATACAAACTTACTATGGAAGAAAAACACTGAATCAAGTACTTATGAAGCTCTGGCCTGATCTATGAACTTTATGTCACCATTAAACAACAACAGTGTCCAAACCGGCACAAACAAAAAAACAATAAATAACCAAACAACAACAAAACAAATAAACAAATTAGATAAACAGCTTAAAAAAAAAATCTTGAAGATAAGTTGTTAAAGCTTCCTATTATATAACCAAAATGATACACAGCTTCACCAAAAAGGAAGACTATTACGTGAGAAAAAAGTAAGAAAACCCCACAGATTAAATACAAGTTCTGCAAATACTTCTTTAGGAACAGGAATTGATTAGCCCATGTGCTGTACTGAATAAAAACAAAATATCTACCAATTTGAATTGGTCAACGAAGTCCATTGTTTGGACTGTAAGAAAAGTTTAAAAAGTTCAACAGAAAGCAGCTGTGAGGAAAGTTTATACTTCTGCACTACCTGTGTATTTTATACAGGGTTAAGGTTAGGTTTTGCTTCTGCAGCAAACAAACCCCCTGCTGGTAGCATGCAGTTTGGGATGATATAACTAGAGATAAACATTGTTGATACACTCAAGAAAATTTGAGGATATGGGAATAAACAACTCGATTTATATTATACAAGTATTAAAGAAACTCTTATCCTGCAATACTCTGCAAATAGAAGCTCAGGAATGGCAAAACAGAGTCCTAAAGACAAGACCCCATAAGTTACAGAAGCCCATAGAACCTCTTCTCCAGAGTTGCATAGAAATTAGCCAGTACCATGTCAGAAAGCTATATACCATCTTCATGCAGACAGGTTATTCCCAACTTCCAGGATTACATTTTTTTACTCAAAATTTTAAATGGAAACACAAGAAGAAAGAGAATTAGAGAAGAAACAAACCCAAGTCTTCAATTGCTTTCTCAATGCAAGCACACAACTGCAATAAAGCAGTAGAAAATGGTTTCCTTGCAGTCACTGCATTTTAGTGTCAAAATGAGAAAGACCCTAGCAGCAGCCCAAGCAAACACACAACCCTTTATAATATTGAGGCTGTAGCAAAAGCACAAGGTAGCCTAATTTGTGTTACCTGGACAGCAGGGGCAACCTAAGCAGTAAGACCTTTAAATACATCCTGAAGCTCAAACACCATATCCTACCAGCTTTTGCTTTTAAACGCTAAACAACAACAATTCCATCTTGTTAAGGTGCATGCCATACAACCATCCCTAATGACCTAGGCACTAGGGATTCACACAATGTCTCCTATTTTAAAATACAGGGGTCACCAAGGTAAGTGCAGTGAGATATATGTAACTCATGTTTCGTATATAGATTTGTAACCCTTCAGGACAGTGTTTATTGCACTGAAAAGAGCACACAGCGCACAATTTTGTACTTGTAGGTTACTTGCTTTTTTGAATCATTTTAATTTCAGCAGACTATTCCTAAATTAATCTTTTTTAAAAAAACACAAACAGGAGTAAAATCTCCAGAAAGGTTCCCAGTCTGACTGAACACCTAGTGCTCTCAAAGGAAGATGAAAGAATTAAAGATAACTGGCAGATTCTGCCAGAGGCCTTTTCCACTGTATATACTTCTCATGCCTTAAGCTCTACAAGGAACTGATATTGGGACATAGCAACAAAGAGCTTGAATTGAAGTAGAAACAAGTACAAGTGTGAAATAAGTAAAGGTACCAACAAGTGACAAAATAATTTTTTTTAAAAAGCTGAATAACTGTTCTCATATTTAGAGAACACAATGCATTTTTGACAGTGTACCTACACTGCCCATCTGATTTAAGTTAGCCTAAAATAATTTTTTCAGTCATACGTCATTCAAAGACGGATTTCTCTATGTGTATACACCTTTAGCTATATCTTAAAAGCTAACTTAAAATTAAAAGAATCAAAGCTGTATCAACTGTTACAGGGTTAAACAAACTGAACATATAAAACAGGTTTTGTAGTCTAGTTAGCTTTAAAATTAAGAAATGAACCCATATCACTAATATCTGGAGCCGCATCGTGATGTAAAAAAGGCTTCACAGCAACAAGAAGAGGTTGACGTACTGCACTGACCATCTTTCACTCATCTCACATGCTATTTAATTATTCTTTAAGTCTCTTACTTGGACAAAGACTGCCGAGTTATTTTTCTTAAGCCAGTGTTCATTTATTTGCTATGACACTGATTAGAATGAAAGCCAGAAGACAAAGGACAGATTTCTCTCTCAATTTCTCTACTTCTAAGGCTCACTGCATTTGCAGAAAGTTCTTCCAGGTTCTGCCACAGCCTCTCATGAATAGATGATATCTCCATGATATTAGTGATTGATGAATACAAACTCAGTATCTCAGTGTATTTTCGAAGTGTTTGTATGATTGTATCGCCAATACCTTTGAAAACCTTTTCTCAGAGAACATCAAAAAGCATGGTAGTTTTTACAAATTAGACAAGTTAAAAAGGTAAAACATAATATGTAGCTCCACCTTAAATTATCACCGAATCTTAGGAAGTTAAGCATCACTGTGCAATTAAATGCAATCTCCAACTGTATAAATCAAGCTTTAGTCAGAATTAGGGACATGTTTTCCACACTCGCACATACAAGACAAAGCTTTTCTATTTTTAATACATGCACTAGCAAAACTTTACACTTCAAGTGTGCCCCTCAACACAAGTACATCAGTAAAGAGTTAATGGTTTCCTTTGCATTTAGAACGAAAATATTTGTCTGACTGTACTTGCTCAGAGGCTCTCCTTCAGATGTCCCTGGCTGTTCAGGAGTTTCCACGGTCTCCTCCATAGGTGCAGTCTGTTCTGTCCCACTAAAACAGTAAGCAAACAAAACACACACAAAAAAAACAAAACAAAACCACAGTCTTCATGAGTCACACTGGAAAAAAAACCAAATCAATACATCACTTCTTTTTCCAGAATTCCTTGTTAAGGACGGAAAAAAAAAAAAAAAAGGAAAACTCTTTCATCATAAGCAGAAGGATGTACTAAGGGACAAGCCGAGCAACTAACAAAATGAGAAATATTAGGAAAATACAACTTTTATTTCCTTTAAACAAAAAAGTGAAAAGCACGTATGCAGATGAAAGTTCAATCATGAATACTAATCATTACATTGTAACACTGATGTTCAGGTTTGCCTTTTTGCTTCTTTTAAAGTTTGTATTTTCTGTAACATGGATTTTAATTCACTGTCAAATGACAGCAGTAACTTATCTTCATTCCACTAGCAGGCATACACATTTAAAATTTACACCTGTTAGCTTCAATGCATAATTAGCACAATTAGGGCACAAACATGCTTTTAGAATCCTTCAGAGCTTTAATTTTATGTCATTTCTACCACATCACAAGCAAACATTGATATAAGGTCTGATGCTACTGAACTGAAAAACAAACCACCAAACCTTAACTAGGGAGAAAATATATAAGGCCAATAAATACCTTGCAAGTTTATGCAGCCTTCCCTGATATCCTACAGAAGATAGTTTTCTGCTACCTAGTTTTGTACTATCAGTTCAGAACTATGTTAACCTAGCCAATCCTTTGAAAAGCCAGAGTACCTAACCAATCTATTCCTAATGTGAAATTCTGTAGAACGGAGAGAAGTTAGTAAAACGTTTCAGAAGAATTTGGAATATCAAGACCCAAAAATTCTTACACATCAAGGCTGTATTTTTCAAACTTTTAGCATGCTTGTCTGAATCCACTAAGTTTTAAAACTTAAGATTTTATTTTAGAACAAAATTTTATTTTAAAAGCATTTTTGTCAATGAATGTGTATGTGGACCAAGATACTTGCTGTAAGTTCAAAGCACTGCCTTTTCTCCATCCTTTATCAGCCTTCAATTAAAGAGTTCTAGAGGTATATGAGAATAAAAGTTACTGGAAAGAGTAACATATTGCTAGGTGCAGAGAATGGACAAAAGCCATCATAATCAGTGAGGTTTTACAAATATGAACAGAAACCAGTACCACTAAGAGATATACAGAATTGAATGGAAAATTCCTGATTTTTTTTTAACTTGAAGTGGCCATTAATCACTTTATGCTACTGATTTTCCTAGCACTTTAAAATGTACTTCAGTGGTACAGTCAGCTAAATATTACCTTCAGAGCCACACTGAATTGTACTACGGTTTTGCAACTCAGAAACTATCCGTAAAGATCAAGAAAAAAAGACTGGACTTTAAGCCCATTAACAGAGTTTGAATCTTACAATCAGCATTTTGGAGCAATTTCATTCAATACCAGAGTCCCACTTACTTGACTATTGAGAAAAGTAATAACTTATTTCCATTAAAAGACAACTCAGCTCCAGTCAAAAGATTCTGGCAGTCTTAAGTGAACAAACATCATCATGCCTTTGCTTCAATTTAATCTCACCATCATGAAGGAGCCAAGTTAAAAAACTGCAAAATTACATTAATTATGACAATAATAGAAAGCGATGCTTATAAATCTCAAAATGGACATGAAACAGATGAAAATGATGATCTAAGGTAGGCCACAGAAACATACGCTCTATGATGGGCACAAGTGTATGATGTACCTCATATCATCTTTAACTGTTCTGCAGTTGCGAGCTCCACCTCCACCCTTTTTGTCATCTGCTTTCACTCCTCTAGAGAGGAAAACAATTCTGTGAGTTTTAGAGGTTTTTTTCCTTTTTTTTTTTAGGACCTATAACTAAAACCGGTATTGACTTTTTGCCAGCCAACCAGGATATAGTAGAAGGGAACAGAATACCTAAAATACAGTACTGCAGTGCTGACTATTATTTACTTGTATACTAAGTGAGAAACAGCACACAGAACACTTACATTTTATCATTCCCACTTTGTCTTTCAAGTTCCCATTTTCCTCTTTGGTCAAAGCCATTGAAACTTCTGTTTAATCCACCACCTCTTCCTCTACCTCGCATTACACCTCTTCCTCCACCACGACCTCTTATTGGTCTTTCATAGTCTAATCTTTCCACTGGTCTAAAAAGAAGATAATTAGTCATTTTTGTTTTTATAGAACAGTTAACAAGAAAGAAAACAATAATATTATTATATTTCTGCAGCTGGGGGACACATCAGTACATAACAGCTACTGCACAATTTTTAGAGTGCATCTTTATGCAGCACACACTACAGCTGTTTTAGCTTCATCATTAAAAATGGACAAACTGAATTCTGGAGTAATTATTACAGCAAACAGGAACAGAAATATCAGCTGTTATTAACACTGAAAACATTACAGATATTAAACAAAAGATTATAAAACTGTCAAATCTTCACAACTTCATCATGCAATAGCTCCACCATCTAAACCCAGATTTATATGCAACTGCTAAAAATTTCAGACAACTTGTTAAATACCAACTGTTGTGGTGTAAAGTAAGAACAGCCACACTCTGAAGCAATAAAGGTTTAGGTGGAATTTTCTAGTACTTATGAAGAAAGCAAAATCAATATGCGTTCACTGTCCAAGCAGCAAGTTACAACTTGGAACTTCCACATGTTCTGCAAAGCTTGGTATGTGAGCTCAGAAACGAATATTATAAATGTGCTGCTGACTAGAGGGTGCATTTTCAGATCTTTCCATTTTTCATTTTGCCTTATATTTCTAACATTCAACAAAAATGCTCCAATTCAACCCCCAAGGAAGCTGAAACCACAGCTCTGACAGGCATGAAGTAAGTAGTCTTGTAACAAACCTGCACACTAACAAATGCAACCATGCCTTCAAGTCACATCTGGCTACTACATCTGTTTTAACGTGAACATTCCCTTCCCTCGCTCGTGTAGATACTCTGGGGGCGCGGGAGGGCCTTAGTTCTCCCTGCATGATACATACCGTTCCACTGTGAATTCCACTTGTCTTTGTGCTCCATAGGGACGGTATTCCCTGAAAGATGGTCTCCATTCAGTTTTGTCTTGTTTCGCCTCCGTGCCTCTGACTCCTTGTTGTTCTCCCCGCCTGGGTGCTCGCTTCGGGCCTACACAAACACACACGGATTACTGACAGCTCAATAGTAACACAGCCGCAGTTACCAAACTACTGACTGAAGTGAGTTGATTACACCTTACAGCGTTCAGATTTACTGTCTCCAATCCCAAATCCACTAAAATATTAAAAGCCCTTAAAGCTAATGTTGCCAGACACTGTTGGTTGAAAGACAAATACTTATTTTCCCTTCTGTATTGACGAATCTGAAAAATGCTATGGGTTTTGATATAGGTCCAAGACTTCCAGAAAAGATAATCTAAAGAAAAAATCTCATTTTGCTCACAAGTCACAGAAAAGGAGAAAAAAAACTGTTTCTCTCATGGTTTCAAGGATCTTAAAAGTGTAATACAGGATGAGTTGGAGAAGCTCCAGTGGAAAAGACTAACTGAAAGCTGCAAAAGCAATGACGGTGAGGGAAAGAGAAGGAACCCTTTCAGACAGGTGTTTATGGTGAAACAACACACCTCCTGCCAGATGAGCTCAATTTAGAAGTCTAAGCCTCCAGCTTCTCTAAGCTCATGGCCACGGTAGCAAACAAGCAGAGCAGGGTCACTTCCTCACACTGCTGTTCTATGACAGAAAGGACCATTCGCCAACACTAAAGGTCACCGAGTTCAGGTGGCAGAGACCCAAGCAATAAGTAGAAAGACTTCAACACCACTAATTCTAGAACATAAACATATTCCAAGAGAAACTATATTTAAGCTTTTTAGAATTTCTTTCAGCCATTGTTGAGGTTGAGGAGGACCGGGTTGGGCAGAATGAATGGAAAGAAATTGTGCATTATAATAGAATAAATTGAGGTTTTCCACTCAACCTGTATATATCTAGCAGAAGATTAAGGTTCTTTATGTGCTTCCTTTCCCATTTTCCCAAATTCTGTGCTCTATCTGGGACACAGTTCTCCAGAAGCAAGCAAGGCTTTCTGACTGCTAGGCCTCTATATTTAAACCAACACCTTTTTCAGCCAACAGTGTAACTCAACCAAGTAAGGAACAGAAAGACTGGTCTCAAACAAAACTGAGCTACTGTTTCCACAAGAAATACCTGTGGAACACTGAGCAGATAACTGAACTCAGTTTAGTGGACAAATGACCGTCCTGGCTACTGTGCCTCTGCTGCTAGCACATAGAGAGAAAAAAGGCTACTTTATGTCACAATATTAAAATGCAAATTAATTCATAGTGCCATTGAAATGCCCATATAAGAAGATTTCTGATCAAAGCTTAGGTGCTGAGGATGAAGTCAAACACCATTCATAAAGAGAAAACTTAAAAGAACTATCCACTTGGTGAATAAGTGGTAAAAAAAGATTTTTGTTATGCAGTAAGGACAGTCATATTTGTACAGAGAAGATAGTTTTATTTGTTGTGCAGAAGCAACTCCAGCTTTGCTTTTCTTTAAACTACAAGCCACTTGACACAATGCATTCCAGTAATTCTCTCTTCTCAAGGTTTGGAGTTACTCTATCCTTAAAGCAGTGAGCATATTTGCATTACCCAAATTATGATGTAATCTCTGAACAAAGGACAACTTTTGAAATCAGCTTCTGAGTAAGCTTTTCAAATCAGGAGGCTTTAACACAAAGCAAAATTATAAAAGATACAGAATTGTACACACTGTTGGGAAACATCCGCTCTACACACATCTCAACTACACTACCAACTATACAATTGTTAATTCCAAACTGGAATCTTGCTGTGGAAAAAAATGACTACTATTTCTGCCCTTATTTTAGTCATTTTGTTTGGATCTGAATGCACAACTGAATGCAACAGAAGACTATGTTTTTTATTAATTTTTGATCCTCTCATTGGCTATCAGAAGCATCAGTTATTCCAAATAGATTCCTTTGGCAAGAATGCAGTAGTCAGAGACACCCATCCCTACATACTTAGTATTAACCTCAATTTCACCACAAGATTCAAAGAGATCCTTAGAACTTGCAAAATAATGCCAAAAAAAAGAAGATGAAGAAGTGATTTTAAAAATATAGTGTCTGGTTCTATTACCCAGTACCTCTTAGAAGTACTTCAGAACAAGCTTCCTTGCCATGTATGTCAGTGTATTACATGTCAGCAGCACTGAGCACACTGGACAAAGTAGCCTGTTCTACTCCAATTTCAGTGCTGGGCTATTTCGCTTTGATCTAACAGGTGGCTCTAATTACTGCAGATGGATTTTAAACACTAGAAAGACTACTTTATACAGGTAATAAGTGCCACAAAAACATCTTTAACTGGTTTGACAAACCAGTCAACCCAGAAGTAGTGGATTAAAGCAGTATGCAGCATCTGTATCTCTCTAGCAGGACAAGTCACCCTCAGGGCAGGAGTTTGTGTGACCTGCTTGTGAATCAGTTCAAAAACCAGCCCAACTTTCAGCTCTGCATCTACCTAAGTTCAAACCAAACTGGAGCTTGGTAGCAGTGATAACATAAGCTATACAATTTTAATCCTCTGCTATGTGTACGTCCTAACACAGACTCAGTTTAATTTACAGCACTTTAAGGGCCACCTACTCTTTAGGGACAAAAAAACAAGGGAACAAAATCAAGACAAAGCATGAGCAATCTTGTATATCACTGACATAATACGTTAAAGAACTGGGCTACATCTACTGGAGGCCTTACAAACAATTCTGAAAACTGAAGATCACTCTTTCCTAGTTACCTAGTTTAATATCTCTTTAAATTGGTTTTTTTGTGTCTTAAAATTACATCTGTAACCTGTATTCACCTGAATGAGTGTCCCACGATTTTCCACATCACCACAGCTTCTCTGGCAGGTTACTGCAGCAGCCCAGTCTGTTGGCTAAGTTGCCTATCACTTTACTTTCTCAACTGAGAAAGCAGAAAAGAAATCTGATGCTTAAAGTGTTTCAACAGACCCAGCTTATTTTTTTCCCAGAAGAAGCAGCTGAGCTATTATTAGAGGGAAAGAATCTATATACTAAAATTACCAGTACTACTAGAACTACACAGTGCTAAAGAAAAAAAGCTCAGTTTTACAAGACATCTAAATCATACAGACCAAACATACTTAAGTAATTTTCACTTTCCCCACAATACTACTTTACTATTAGTATTAGTTCTGCTAACACTGCAGTACTTAGATAAGAAGACTTTCTAGAGAAGTATTTTTAATAAGTATGCACACAGAACTTGCAACTGGAAAAGCAGAACTTGTATTTTTAAGAACTGCATTGCTTGGTTTGCCGGACACTGGATATCTCTGTATTAACAGATGGATTTAAAACAATGCAGCAAAATCTAGCTGCCTTTCCAGTGTTGCTGTCTAGCTCTCAGCAAGTTTCTCTATCCATACCATCGATCCTCAAACAAGTGAGAATTTTACTTGGAAAGAGGTATTTCTCTGTGTTTTGTGGCTCTTCACTGGCCCCTACTGAGCGAGCGTGCTCTCGCCTTTTTTAAATTTTTAAAATTTTTTTGTAGAAAGCCTTGGCTTTAGACAAACACCACAAGGAGCCCAGCTTGCAACTATCAGTGAGTATAAGCTAAAGTAGAAACCTTGCTGTTTCTCCGACTCCCTAATGTAAGGGGCATTAGGATATGAGGGTGGCAGCTGGCCTGCAATCCACAAGCTGAGGGAGGTAACTGCCTGCAAAGAGCAAATGAGAATAAGAGTGCTTGCGGAAGGCTCACATTGACAGAAGACTCCTTAGCATACAAAGAGACCTCTTACAGGCCCAAGATAGGGAATTACATTTGTTCCCTGAATGGACAGACCTAATCATTATGGGAAGGAGTGTGATCACCAAAAGCTTACAAAAGGAACTAAAAATACCAGAAATACTGAAAACCATAGCCACAAAGCTGTGGAGTAAAATCAGCACTGATGTAGAACTGATAGCTTGGGCTTAATCCATAAACAAAACAAAAACCAAACAACCAACTCCCCCCCAAAAAACCAACAAACAAAAAAACACCCAACAAAACAAACAGAAAAAAGCCACAAAAAAACCCCACCCCCCCGAAATCTAATAACAAACCAAAAACAAACAAAAAAATAAAACAAAACAAAAACCACAAACAAACACCAAAAAAAACCAAAGGGAGGAAACCCCCACCAGCTTTGAAATACTATCCTTCTTCCCAGTATATTTCAAAAGGACAAAGTAGACCCAAAATAGGTCCAAGGCTATGGTAGAAATACCTTGACCAAACAAACCAACAAAGAAAACAACTGTGAGGAGTTTTTTAGGAACAGTACTGATGACCCCCAACTACCAGGGCTAGGGCAGTTAAGTAAACCATTGCAAGAAGTTACGAAGGCAGAGGAAGTGGAATTGGAGTCTGGAGAAAGAAGAGATATTCCAAGCTGTAAAAGGAATATTGGTTCTAGGTCACATAACTGTGTGTGTAACACAAAGTGAAACTGATTCTTAAACAACATGCTACAGAAACATTGCCCCCTCAAAACACCAATAGTTCTGAATTTTAGATCATTAATTTATTTACTATTACTTTAAAAGCATGTCACATTTGGAATTTAGCAACTTTACTATTTGTTCCTTCCAACTGTGAGCCACATCATGATTGTTGCAAGGTGTTTCACTCCAGCCAGCTATGGACAGATCTGTAAAATCAGCCTCTAGAGACCTCAGATCTTACACTGTTCACCAGTGGACCTTCATACTATATAAATGGAAAACAACACAGAGGCTATGCATTGGTGAGAAACTTTGAGGGACTTGAAACTGAACCTCTACACCCTTGGTGATAGCCCAAGAGGCCAAATTAATTGAGTTAGTAAGAGCAGCCTGGTGGTGACATGACCAGCAAGTGACTATTTATACTGATTCTTAATACGCTTTTGGAGTGTGTCATGCAATGGGTATGCTATGGAAAGAATGAGAGTCCCTCGCTTCAGCAGAAAATAATATTTCTGATGGATTTTAAATCCAAATTCTGTTGGTAGCCGTTAAGCTTTCAAGGGAAATTTCTGTAGTACACTCTCCAGCTCATACAAAAGGCTCCAACAAAATGCAAAAAAATAAAGCAAAATAAAATTACTCAAACTTGTAGTCAGGTAGGTTTATCATGTAAGTTTAGGAAGCAGTATACTTTGAGATATAATGCAATATCAGGAAATATCCCTCACCAACATCTAGGGTTGTCATGAACAGGACTAGTAATACCCAGGACCAGCCTCTTGGAGATCAGTGGTTGACCCAGTGTGCTAAATAAATGCAAAAAAAGCTTTGAGGAAAAAACCCACATGTTCAATGGTGTTACTGCAGTATTAATTACGGTAGTTTCACAAAAGTCCAAATAGAACCTAAATGGAAATGGTCATATACTGTCCTACTGTGCACTTATTTTGCTGTTAAAGCTTCAGGATATTATGCCTGTTACTTGTAATAACACTGTATTTGACATTATGGATAGCAGTTAAATGCTTTGAAAGACTTCATGAGTTCTTTCTGACATAATAGTGGGAAAGCTTAATAAAAACAAAGGGATGACTGTTGTAGACTGGGTTTAGTTAGCTGAATTCTTTTAACTGGATTCTTTTATCTAAGTAGTTTTGCTTAGCACAAGCAGACAAAGTGCTGAAGCTTTAGGCCACAAGCTGCAAACTTTCACCTTGAAATGCTGAATAAGTCTTGTACTACTGTTTAGCTGCAATGAAGGGAGGCTCTGAGACCAGTGCAAACTAGAAGATTGAGAAGTCATGGCTATCTTCAGAAGCTGCAACCCATCCAGGTAAAAACAGCTACAGAGAAAAAATGTGACAACGAACAAAAAGACCCCAAAACAAAAATCACCATCAGAGTAAGAGGTGCATGCAAGGTGTGTGAAGCGTGCAAAGAATAGGTGCGTAGGTTGTAAGGGTATAAAATCCCAGGTATATCTTTGTTCTGGGTTCCCCTACTGAGGCACCTAGCTTGAGCAGTCCCTACTGCAGTACCACACAATTATTAATGGTTTTTCCCCAGAAACTGGATGTCTGAGACTCAGCTGTGGGACACCTAGGGTGAATAAACTTCTTAAACAACTTATACACAGGCAACTAATCTTCCTTTACAACAAAACTTCATAACTGGAAATAGTGAAAGGCAATTCACACACTCAGGCTCTTATTTTGCTAAATATCAGACTGTAGCAGAATTATGACTCCAAAAACAATCTTACTTTCTCCTCTTTAAATCTGTCTGTCCATGTGATTCTAACACCAACTTCAAACAATCTTGTGAATTAAAGTATGGTTAATTACACAATTTGCAGAAGACTAACAGAGTGTCCCAGAATATTAAAAAAAAAAAGGCTTCAGTTATTGCAAGCAACACACCAAAGAGACACACGAAGTTAGACTCTGTCCTGTGGCATTTTGTTTTCATGTGTGCCAGTACTCGCTGAATTACAGAATTGCCTACCACAGCTTCCCTCTAGACAATCCTTATGACACTGTAGTTGAAAGAATACTATCGGGATAAACAACTTAAAAATAAGAAAATTACAGGCAGTCTAAGATAAAATTCCATAGAAACTTTCCATGCCATCTTAAAACCACAGCTACAAACTCAAAAACACAGTATTCAGGAACTATATATAAATGTTACCAGAGTCATGATATGTACATGAAAGAAGAAAACCTTTTACAAGTATTAGCAACAAAGGTTTAGAGATTTCAAAAGAACAGAGAGTATTACTGCATGATCAACAAATTTAATTTTCCTGGACTGGTAAAGAATGCAAGCTCTCCAACTGGGCCTTTTGAATAAAGAGCTGGCAAATGCAGTTTGGTCACTGTGGTAAGAATGAACCAAGTTAACATCAAGTGTTACAATTACAAGAGCTGCAATATCTACAACCAGCCTTTACCCAAACCCTCAGCTAATACAGTCTAAAAATCACAAAGCAACAGTCAGTAGAAGAGAAAATACACACATTTTAGGCCAAAGTACAAGTTTCGTAGGCAGCGAAATAGGAGTCAATTTTCTCCATAAAAAACAAAGCTTAAAAGTTGTCTCCTTACAGTTGTGTAATTTCATAATAAATAGTTTTGATTCTAAAGGTCAAAGTATTGCATTATCTGATAAAGTCCTCTCAGGAGGTTTGCTACAAATTGAAAATACCTCCAGAAATTTAGTAAAAACTGCTCTGAAAAATACAGTGAAGAACTATCTTTAAAAAATGGCTAACTTACAGAACTTTGTGACTAAACCTTCCAAACATTAAAACATAATACCACAAAAAATCTGACTACTGTAAAACTTCTTACATTGCAAGATAGAAGACTAGATGTGCTTTGAGCCTTTCTAAAGACCCTTTTTTACAGATTCAATATGCTCAAGAAATAATACTAGAATAAAACAAAAATCATTAAACTTAACAAGACTTTTTGTAGCCCAAACAAGCAAACATCCTAGTAATTAGATAAAACAGACTGGAGGAGTCCAAAGGAGGATTATGAAGATGATCAGGCTGCAGAACATCCAAAAGAAGTCTGTGAAGGTTATGAAAAGGCTGGTGAGACTGCCATACGAGGAAAGACTGAAGCAGCCATCTCTCTTCTCCCTGGACAAGGCTTCATATAAGCCACATCACAGTACCTCAGGTACCTGAAAGGCTACAATGATGAAGGCTCTCTTGACAAGGAGCCCCATGGAGGTAAGAGGATAAAGTGCAGGCAAGTTGCACAAGAAGAGATTTCATATGTGTTAGGAACTTCTTTCTGGTGCTACCTTTCACTAAAACAACCTTCTCAGGGTTAAGCCCCCATCACAGAAAGTTTTCAAAATGAAACTGGACAAGGTAGCAGATGATCTTCAAGGCTGCCTTTCCTAGGAAAAGTTGGACCAGACCATCCTTTGAGATCCCTTCCAACATGGGCCTTTCAACCCTGTTCTGTGATGAGATGATTCCAAGAACACTAGTATAATACAGTGAATTCCATCATTTCAACCATAATACCACCAAAATCTGATTCCGCTATTCAGATGGGTTTACACGCTAGTCTATACTGTTTAATTATTAATAAGTGGAATGAAGTTAGTGGTAGTTATGCGCAAAATCACGGCGAAAAAAACCCAGAAGTTTAGCAATTAGTTTAACAATTTAGTAATTTTAATCACTATTATTTATTTCCCCAAACAGAGGTGCACTCTTCTAGTAACACATCCACTATTAGAAGCTTTATACCAAACTGAGGGGGTACAAGGACATTCCACAGAGGTTGGTCATTCTCAGTTGCTAAGTTGATAGCCCCATGAATATTACATAAAATCCAGAAGTTTTCTGGTTGAACCCTATGTAACAAATCAACTTTGCATGGCCCAAATAAAGAGCTGACCCCCTCCCCTCCAAAAAACCACAAGATTTTTCTCTCAACATGCCATTTGCTTAACATTTGTCAGCTACACCAGTTACACCATCACTACCCTAACTCAGAGGTTCAGAGCAGACTTGCTAAGACATTCAAAGGAGGAACACACAGTCAAGACCAAGTCTTGACTATCCACACTGGTTTAGCATCTTATGCACTGTACTTTTACAGGCCTTCCTAACAAGCACAAGACAAACACACAAAATTCAGAACAGATGCTATGTTTAAAGAAGAAAGTGCATTTTTAAATATAGAAGAGAAATAATTGTTCTTACAATAGATCTTAATGCCCTTTTACTAAGGGTACTATAGTCAGCAGTCTTTTCTCCATTTTAAATTAGCAGGAAATTGAAACAAGGCACACATGCCCATTGTCTCTGTATGAGAAAATAGATTTCTTAACACCAAGGTTGCAGAGAATAGTCAAAGACACTCTACAGGGTATTGTATTGCCACAGAATTAAGATATGTATAGGCAAGCAGGAGGTAACGGATGGTCTTCACATACTACCACACTCCTGGTACTTTACTGATAACCACCAGTTTTTGCTCAAGAACTTTTTCATCAGAACTTGAGACTTTGCTGTTCATTGAGCAGACTCATTCAACTTCTGTTGATAACCACAGTAAAGTACCTTTAAATAAAATAAGCTGTTATAGTCTGAGTATTGGTCTTAGGGGAAGTGATCTCTGACAAAGTCATGTAACTGCAGAGAAACCTCAAAACGACTAGTTTCATATAACTGCCCAAAAAGACAGTGACAACTTGTTGATATCTTCCTCTACAAAGGTGCTCATTATCTAGCACATATTTAGCATTGAAAGGCTCTCTGCTCCACAAACTGCTACAACTGCATCAACTGCTTTTGCGAAGAGTGTAAGCCTAAGCAATAGAATTGGTAGCACTGGCAACAACTTGAGAGAGCAACAACCCCGATTCAAAGGCCTTTTCCTAGGGCATTAAAACACACAGTACAATTACTGTGAGTTTAACAAGAGCTTTTACTAGAGGAAGAAAATATCATAATAATAGATTACCTGTTAGGCTTCATTGCTGCATTGGAGAACAGGAATTTACAACTCAAGAGGGTGAAACTACAATCTTCTGTGCAGAGATTCTCAATACTTGGAAACAACCCGCCAGCTCTCAGATCCTTTAGATACTGAATCCAATAACCTGAAGCTCAATACCGGTAAGTCGTAACAATAACACCCACAAAGAGTCCTCCAAATGCAAGGAGCTATAGCCCAGCAAAGCCCCCAGCTGCAAAGAGGACTGTGACAGACATGCTGGTATAAAAGCCAACTGACTCCCTATTTCCTCAAGAATTATTACACGTCAAAACCCAGCAGCTGACCATTCCTGAACACCGTGCTGAAGAGTTACCCCAGGAAATAAGGTTTAATTCAAAGGCTGGTGCATCAATACAAGCTTGAGGCAAAATAAGCAGAGATTCCTGGACGCGTTAGAATCCTGAAGACACTGAAAGGCCAGAAAACACAGATACTGAGAAATCACGCCTGGAAACTTCAGGCACTGAAGGATACGGCCCAGAGTGACAAGCAATAAAAGGCAGCAACAGGGCTGCTAAACGTGCATGAAAGCTATAGATGCTGCAGCGTAGGACTTAATGCTCTTGCACTTGTCTCTTGGGGATATTGTTGAAGTTTTCATTTACACATCCAAAGGCCTCCTCGGCTGGTAGTGTTCCGCAACATCGTGTCGGGACCGTGCCCAGGCATCACTGCTTTCTCTTAAGGAGACCTTGAGGTGCGTTCACCACAACAACCCCACCTGGAACCGGGTTTTCTCAGCCCTGCCATGACACCGCTGCCCACGCCACACCGCGGCTGCCAAGAGGCCGGTGAAGCGCGGAGCCCGCGGCCACCCACGCCGCGCCGCAGGGCCCGCACCGGGCACCGCACCGCCGGGCACCTCCTTCCCAAAACCGGCCGCCGGTCCCGCCCGCCCCCGCCAGGGCGCTGTCCGTGTACCTGGCTGCGGCGGGGCCGCGGGCGCAGGGGAGCTCTCCGGCTGCCTCCGCTCCTTCTGGGTCTCCCTCCTGCCACCGCCAGCCCGGCCGCCGGGCACGGCTCTCCTGGAGGCCGCCGCCACCTCGTCGCGCTTCTTCCGCTGCTGCCGGCGGCGCTCGGCCTCACGCAGGATGTCGAAGGGGTCCGACTCATCGTCCAGGAGCTGGTAGAAGCGATTGGCGACGGAGCAGCCGAAGTTCTCCTGCATGACGGCAGCCACCGGGCTGCCCACCAGCCCCGTCATCATCCGCGCGGCAGCCTCTCCTCCCCCGACCACCCCTGCCCGCGTTCCGGCGGCCGTCGCCCTCTGCCGAGGCTGCCGCTGCCGCACGGGGCCGAAACAACGCGCACGCCGTGCGAGAGCGGCAGCGGCGGGGACCGGCCCTCCCGCCGCCCCAGCGCTCGCGGCCGCCGCACCTTCCGCAGCCCCGCCCCGAGCCGAGCCGCGACAGCCAATGGAACGCCACGCGCTCGCCGCCGCCACCGCCTATAAGCGCGGCCGGGCCCGCCCACCGCCGGCACGCGCGACCGGCGAGGAATAGAGCAGCCAATCCCGGCGCCAGGCTCTGCCCCGCCCCGCCCCGGGTACCTGGCTGCGGCCAATTAACGTGCAGCGCCGGCGCTGTCAATCACGCCCTCTGACCAATGCGATGCATCTCTCAATTATTCATGAGCGCGCGCCCCGCCCCCCCGGCGGCGCCGCAGCCGCGGCCGCGCCCTCGGCCGGCGCTCCTCGGGAGCGGCAGTGAGCGGGCGTGCGGCCCGGCGGGCGCAGGGCTTGGCGGGCGCACGGCCCCAGGCTGGGGACACTCTTCAGCGGCAAGCGCTTCGAATGTGGTGCCGTCACACAACGGTCTTTTAGTCTTTGGGGTCTTTTGGTACAACTTACATCCTCTAACAAGTGACACCAGTGGCAGAGGCGCTCGCTACACTGGGCGCTCCCAAGGGTAGCTCTGCAGCGGGTGGCCGGCATACTTGCATAAAGTAATCTTGTGTTCCCTCGAAGTGCCTGAAACGCCCCCTTCTGCTTAGAAAAGCAGTGGTGTTGGTCAGGCCAGCGAGCGCCGCGGTCCCGCGCGGTGGCAGTGCCGCTTAGCTCGGAGAGCGGCTGCGTCCGCCCAAAGCCGCGGGTGGAGCTCCCCGGGGGTCACTATGCCCCCATGGTGAGAGATTTCCGTGCAGCCCCCCTGTAGGAGCCCTGTCGGCTGATCACAGCTCTGGACCGAGCTGCGAGTAGTTTCACCGTCTCAAAATAAAAATGTCTCAATAAGTAAGACCAACAGTGACATGCCGGGAGACTCAGCCAGGCTTTTTTCCGCAGAGGACGGGCTCCTAGGCAGGTGAAATATCAGTGCCTCTTTCATCAGCCACAGTAACAACAAAATCTTAGCCCTTCAGCCACAATTGCCCAAAGAGTGCCGATTGCAGTCTTGATTTCTGTGATGAGGCTGTCTTTATCCTGATCGTTCTTGGGAAACTAACACCTCCTCTATCATAACTTCACTGTATATACCGCCTTGTTTTGAAATTAATTTTATCCATATTACAGGAACTTGAAACCAAATCAGAGTTCTTGCTATGTTTCAAAAGGCAGGATTAAAGACAGCCCTGTCACTATAACTGTCTTCTCTCGTCATTTTGGGGTGCTGATAGGTCTGTGCACACCACCATAAAATAAAATATGGTGTATCCTCTTCAGGTTATTCCAAGCCCTGAACATAATCATTACATCTCTCCTGGCTTTCATGTAGACCCACTTTTGCAGGGCATGACTGGACTTAGTGTCCTTTCAAGCTTCAGTTTCATTCAAGAGATCACGAACTGTTGTGCATCAATGGAATTAATGACAGTAAGTTCAGGCAATTATCACCTCACAAAAAGCTTTACAAAATCCTGGTAATCGAGTCAAATCTCTCAGGCTCTGAAATGCTTCAAATTAAAAGCAGAATATTTTAACTCAACAAAGGAAAAATATTATTTCTGCACAGTTCTTATGTTGTAAAATGTAGCTACCCATGATAAACAAAAATTCATGAAGAAATTTTCATGAATATGATAAAGTAATAAAATACTGTATAAAAATGTTCATTTAGATAACTGTACTTGCTCTGAACAGTTGATTTATTTAGTAGAAAGATTAAACTACATGTGTTTTCAGTGCAAAGAAGGAATTGGAAAGCTATTTTGTCCTGTTCTAATCTGGAGAAAGACATTAGCACCATCACATTACTGCACCATATCAAAAAACTCACCAAATCTTTGCACACCTCTTTGGAGCCTTTTGGTATCAATTGCTGCATCTACACTAGATCTCCTCAGGATGCATTGTATTCAGAAAGTTTTTTAGAAATTTTTGAAATATTTTTATTTAAATATTCTACAAGTTTGAATCAAAATTATGCTGTATATGAAAGATGACAGACAAAAGGGTGCCATCATTGACTGTAATGTCCTTGCAGCTTTAGTAGGCACTTTGAAGGTCACAGTATTTCTGGAGAGCGATGAATATGAGGAATTCAGAAATATTTCAGCAGTAAGATTAGAGATTTGGTGTTCTGTGGGATTTGGCTTTTTTTTCATGAAGTCTCAAAAGAGAAAACAAAAAAGTCTAGCTGCTCAGAGAGATTCCACAATGACAGCCAAAACCAGTGTTTGCTATAAATATATCTTACCTTTATCTGTACAATTCTGTTTTATAAAATTAATGTAAAGCTTTAGAAAAATTCTTAGTTTTCTGATGCTCCGAGCTGTCAAAACAAAATTTCTGTAAGAGATTCCAACCCCCAAACTGATTAAAAGTCTTGCATGACAGATGAAAGTAATTTGCAATCTCTTCATTTGCTTGCAGCTGTCAGAAATCCACAACATCACACACATCACAACACCAGAAGTTTATGTACAAAAAGGAGACAGAGGAGTCCCGTAGCTTTATTCATGAATAAAGGGAGAGGTCATGGGGCAATTTCCCATGAGGTCTCTCAGATTGCTGGAGGATGCAGCCTCCTTTTTATCCTGATTTCCTGGCCACATTTCCTTCTCTCTTTCCCCATTGGCTGAGGTACTTGAGAGGTACAGACTTCCCGAATCACCTCATACAGATCCCCTTCCAATATGCATCCCCCCCTCCCCGCCCCCATCCTTTTTCTTTATATCTCTATTCTTTTTCTCTAAGTCCAGGCATTTAGCATGGCCTTGGATGAGTAACTGTCTGTGTCAATTAGTGGAATTCCCCTGGAATTTATGGTTCCTCCCGTTGTTTCTTTCACCTATCAGTATCTGGCTTTTATCTACCAGCAGGCACACTGTTTGTAAAAACACCTCCCTCTCATTCCTTTCACAGCTTTTCACTACGTGAAATCAGTGTGTGATTGTGAAGTTACGAATTTACACAAACAACAGAGACTGACAAGGAAAACCTGAATTTTACTGTCGAAGCAAACCCAAACATTCTGCCTGGAATTTTACACCAAAAAAGTAACAGCGATGGCTTCAGCATGGTTACTTATTTGCATGCAAAGCCTGAACCTCATGGTTGCAGTACTAGGCATAGGCGTCTAACCTTCCTGACAACAGGTTAGTCATGTTAAGTCAAGTAGCCTGACAAAGTGGCTACTCCATCCATGTTCTCTCCACAGCTGTATTTTTCACATGCACAGAACAACCCTACACAAGCTGGCCTAGCAGGTGTAGTTGTGGAATATGACATCTTTGCCAAAGGAGCTCTTACTTATTTTTCTTTTCTTTTTCCTTTTCCCTTTTCTTTTCTTTGCCCCCTTCTGGGGCAAAAATGCCTAATTACAAGAGACAGAATTGAGAACGGAGGCTGTTTCTCTGACCTTTACAGCTCAGTACTTAATCACCAGCAAGGGTCGTCCTCACCTTGACCTTTCTTACAGACACTTTCTCATCCCTGCACATTTCATTTTCTAGTGCCTACATCTCTCCTGCCTGAGGAAGAAGCATGCTGAATACATCACATGGCTCGAGGTCCCATTCTGGGGCAGGACACCAGAACAGGTAGAGAGGGTAACATTGTGCCACTTAGAAGATCTAAATTTTCCAGCAACGCAATCCTACTAAGCAAACTTCACTGCATGAAGTCTTAAGCCAAACAGAGAGCTGCATCACCAAAGATGGACATGCTTATAGAGGAATACACCTAATGCTGAGAGCTTTGTGTGTGAGCTGGATATTTGCCCTGGCTGGCAGCAAATGGCTGGAGCCCCACCCAAAGAGCCATGAACAGCCATTGACCTTCTGCTAACAAAGGGCACAGGGACCTGTGGTCCTGGCTGGTAGGGGTGGGGGTGGCCTAAGGACTCTGCAGGACCCAATGAACAAGGAGGAGACCCCAGCCCAAATATCACCACTGGACCAAGAGGCACGTGCAAGGGGCGTGAAGGGTGGGTGTATGGACTGTAAGGGTGTAAAAGCCCAGCAATTCCATAGGAGCGGCGTGTGCTGCTATGGTGTCGCTGCGTAACAATTAAAATATTTCAAGGAACCCACCTTCCGGGACTCTGCTATGGAAAATGTGAGGTCAGGATGGTAAAGGAAACGTGTTTGACAGTGTGAGTGTGGTGTGTGTAGGGATTCAAATGGGGCACCTGTCAGGTCACTAGAGCCACCCACTGCAAAGGGGTCTCAGTCCCAGCAGTGAAAATCTCACAGATTGTGAATGTGACTCCTAGAGCAGAATCTGAATGCTCAGACAGGAAATCTGGAAACTTGAAAAATGTAATAATAAAGACTTAGATAAAAGATTTTATTACCATTGCGAAGTTTTTATGTAAGTCCATATTATGACATAGTAACAATAAAGTTACATGCAGTGTGATTGTTTGCTATTATCTACCTAAAGGTCATAACATAAAGTGCGTGCTTTAAAGAGGTAGAATACTTCTTTTCATCTTTATTTGTCATGTTTGTGTTCTGTTTCAGGGTTAGTTGGTTTTATTTCCGGAAGAGTTTATTATCCTCAAACTTCATAATTGTCATTTCCATCTTAAGTCTAACTAGCCAGATAGAACACAGGTATTTTTCCTGCTTACTCTTGAATCCTTGCTCTCTACCCTTTCACAATTTCTGTCTTATGTCATGTATGATAAAAGGTACTCTTTGTTGTAATAAGCAGGATTTGATCTGATTGTAGGTTGTACTGTGTTTCATTATCTCAGCCCTTCAACTCTCAGAAAGAACTTTTCTTTGTTTCTACACTAAAACATTAATGCTTTAACACATACTTATGACTGTGTACTGAAAAGCAGTGTGTTTTAAGCCCTTTAGGCCACGTACATTCTACATGCACATTTTCTCTTCCAGGGGCAGGATCTGGTGGAAAAGTTCACGTCTTTCTGGTTATTGTTATTACAACATGAAAGACCATTGTTCTGAACAGTTAAAATATCAGATGTGGCATCAACTAACTTCTTCCTTCTCTTGTGTTGCCTCTATTAAAAAAGTTCTATCAGTTGGCATTAGAAAACTTTACAAGATCCATGTAAAGAAGTTAATCTGCTGCCAGGCCCTCAAATGTCATCACAAAATAGAATGTGTACCTTGGGGCAGCATAGGTTAAATATGGAGATATTCAGGTGCTCACAATGCACTGCACCATTCCCAATATCTACAGTTCTGTATGACAGCTCATAATGTTAATTCCATCCATCACTGGAGTTCTTTAGCAGCTACACGTGCTATCTGAAGCATTAGGCATGTAGCTTTGGAAAGTGATGAAGAGTATTTGCAGTTTGGTTTTGGGTGTAATTACTACTCCTCTACAACATTATATTACCAGAACTGTTTACCATGGACTATTTTTAGGGCTGAAGGGTTTTTAAGGGAGTCAGGTCCAAGCATTTGGAAACCTATTTGCTCATTTTGGAAACAAATGTTACAAGCTGCAGCATTTTCTTTCTGGCCTGGTAAGCAATGCCTGACCTGGCACAGTAATGGTAGGACTTTACCGTGTAACACTGACTTTGAGAAGCTAGGATAGCATTGCAATAAACAAGAATATGCCTAAGCAAAAATTTGAGGATTTTTAGTTAGTTTAAAAGAGCAGTCAAAACAAACTCAACTATAATTCATAATGAAAGGGCTGCTGATCTCAGGATGGATAAGGAATACTGCAGCCCTGTACTATAGCCTCTGCATTGGAAGACCTGGCAGACTTTTCCCGTTATCCAAAGGGGCATTAGTTAATAAGTTGTATGCTGCAAACCTGCTCTTCCCTGCACTTTTCTATTCCTGCCAGCAGTGATGTTTGCTAACACTCTTACAAGGCAGCAATCTGCAGCATACGAACTGCAAACAAAATAGATCTGAAGAACAAAAAACCTCGCCATTTTTACAGCTCCATGGCTTCTCTGTGCTCCTGGTGCTGGCCTCAAAATTTAGCTACTAATGTAAGAAATGCAAGTTATGTTCTCAGGCTGAAGCAGCCTCACGTTGAGGTGAAACTTGTGTTTTAGTTCTCTACCACACTCAGTGTAAAGCAGCTCTTCCTCATGTTGAGGTGAAACTCCTTGTGTTTTAGTTTAGGGCCACTGCTCCTCGTCCTAACGCTGGGCACCACTGAACAGAGTCTGGCACCATCCTCATAAAATACCATCTGCCTTAAGAAACTCCTAAAATTCCCGAATCGAGGCCCGTGACAACGTCTCCTGCCCACTTCTCACACCGCCGGGTGAATGTAGCTGTAGAGCTACGGGCGCCTTACTGCCACGGGCACCGCTGCTGGACGGGGCGTCTCCCCGGGCGGCCCCGCCAGCGCCATAACGGCCGCGCCGTCCAGACCGCGCCCGCCCGCCCTACGACCCCCGCGGAGGCGGCTCACGGGGGCACCCTCCCAGCCGGCAAGTTCGCTCCCAGTTCTGTCGGCCGCTGAGGGCAGGGTCCCGGCAGGGGAAAGGGAAGGGCTTCCCCCCCCACCCAGGGAAGCGAAGCCACGACCCCTGTCCCACCGCCAGGCGGCCCCTTTAACCCGCCGGGCGCGCCAACTCCGCTGCGCTGCCACGGGATTGGCCCGCGCAGCCCGCCCACAGCCACAGCGCGCCAAACCTGCCCGGGCGCGCCACCCTGCCTCCTCCCGCCCCCGCTGCGGCGGCCCAATCAGCGCCTCTCCCGGCGCCGTGCGCCCGACGGCTGCCCAATAGGATGGCAGCAGCCGCACGGCCTCGCCCTCGGGCCCCGCCCCTAGAGGCGCGGCCGCCGACTTTCCCGCCCAGCGGTTGGCCGGCGGGAACAGACTCCCCGTGACACTCGCGCCGGGCCGGATGATTGGCTGCGCTCGGGCGCGAAACGTAACGCGGGAAAACCTGGGGCTCGGCCCGGGCGGCGAGCGCGGAGGTACCGCGGCGGCGGCGGCGGCTCCTGCTCGGGTATCGCCGGGACCGGGGCTACTAGCGGGGCCGGCTTCGCTTCGGAAAGGTGCGGGGACTCTGTGACTGCTTCGCTCCAACTGCTGCCATGGCGGGGGGCCGCCGCTGACTTGGCGGATCGGCTCGGGGTGGCCGCGGAGGCGGAGGGCAAGGCACCGAGACCACAGGGAGCCGCCGTCCTCAGTGATGAGCGGCTGAGGCGGGCCCGGACGGCGACAGGTGGAGACGGCCGCGGGACATCCGTGCAGCTGCACGGTCCATCCCGGAACACGGGCGCGGACACCGGGGCCGTGCCGCCGCGGAGCGCCCTCCTTTTTCTCTCTCTCTCCGCACTCCCTTCGCCGCTCTCCGCGAGGGGTCGGCGATGGCGGAGCGGCTCCAGCCGGGCCCCCCCCCCGGTGATTTTTTGCCAGGACTCCCCGAAGCGCGTCCTGGTCTCCGTTATCAAAATCACCCCGATCAAACCCTCCTCGGGGGGGGGCGGGGGCGAGGAGCCGATGCCCGTCCCGCCCGTCCCCACCAGCCCCGGCTTCAGCGACTTCATGGTCTACCCGTGGCGCTGGGGCGAGAACGCGCACAACGTGACCCTCAGCCCCGGCGGCGGCGACAGCACCGCCGGCCCCTCAGCCCTCCCGCCGCCCCGCGGGGGAGCGGGCAGAGTCCCCGCCGGGGACGAGGAGCAGGCGGGGAGCCCGGGGAGCGGCGGCCGGCACCGGCACCTGAAGGTGAGTGCGCGGCGGGCGGGGGCGGGCGGCCGCGCGCTTCCAGGGTGACTCCGCGGCGCGCGCCCCTCCCGCGCTTCCGCCCGGGCATTTAAAGTGAAGTCATTTCCGGCAGCGGCGCGCGCGCCCCGGGGAAAGGCAGGGGACGGAGCAGCTGCCCGTCCTTCCCCCCCTTTTAAAAGTAAAAAAAAAACCCTTAAAAAAGCATCCTCGCCATCAGAAAAGCCCCCTTGTTATCTCTCTCCTCGCATCTGGAGTGCTTTGTCCCGTTGCGGGCTCCTCGGTACAAGGGACATGGAGCTCCTGGAGTGGGTCCAGTGTAGGACAACAAAGATGGTTAAGGGACTGGAGCACTTCTCTTATGAGGAAGGGCTGAGGGAGCTGGACCTGTTCAGCCTCGAGAAAAGACGACGGAGAGGGGACCTTATTAATGTATATAAATACCTAACAAGGCTGCCAAGAGGATGGAGCCAGGCTCTGGTTGGTTGTGAAAAGCTACAGAAAAAAAAGCGGCAGTCAGAAACTGATGCACGGGAAGTTCCACCTCAATATGAGGAGGAATTTCTTTACCTCGTTGGTGACTGAGCACTGGCACAGGTTGCCCAGAAAGGTTTTGGAGTCTCCCTCACTGGAGATACTCGAGAACTGCCTGGACACAATCCTGTGCCATGTGCTCTAGAATGACTCTGCTTAAGCAGGGAGTTTGGAGCAGATGACCCTCTGTGGTCCCTTCCAACCTGACCCATTCTGTGATCCTGTTGTCAGTTTTCCCGTGTTCCTGAGCACATGGTGGTGCCTGTCGTCTCCCCTCCTGCACCGGCCACAGCACAGCCTTTAGGAGTGAGTTAGAAATGGGCTGGGCACAGTCTGGTGTGGCTCTGTGCTGTCACAACACCATCCTTGGTCGTGCTGTCGCTCTAGGGGATGCTGTGCCCATTGGCCAAACTGCAGGGGGGAGGAAGTGCCTGAGTTTAGTTCCCTCGTTATTTACACCCAGGATGGAATAAGACGTGGCCGTCCAAGAGCAGACACCGTCCGAGACCTGATCAGTGAAGGAGAGCACTCTTCCAGCAGGATACGCTGCAATATTTGCAACAGGGTTTTTCCACGAGAGAAGTCACTGCAAGCCCATAAACGAACTCACACCGGTAAGTAAAAGGAAGGTGTGAATAGCTGGGGTGAGCCACTTAGGAAGCACCTGGGAAGGAATTAACCTCCCCCCCCCCCCCCAAGCAAGCATAAAGGAACCCCAAAGAACTTGACCTGTTAGGATTTTATTGTAACTGCTAAATTAATCATACTTTGCTCCCAGTGCTTGTTAGTCAATCAAAGTCTTTGTAACCATGTTTGTCGTGGGGAAGTGTAGCAGCGATTTGGGCTATAATAGTGTAGGCAAATTGTGTAAACATTTTATCTATTGATGTCACGGGCTTACTTCATAAGAGAGAGAACTAGTCTTGAGCTTGGTGCTTTGTACTTGAGCTTGGAAGCACTTTCTATCCTGATTGCCTCTTTTTTGTGATTTGTTTCCTCATTGCTGATGTATTTTTCACATTACAATTGAAGTTTTGCTGTAAGAGGTTACAGTAACTTAAGAAGTGGCTGGCAACTTCAGAACTGTAACATCCTAAGAAGTGTGCTTAAATATTGAGAGAAGAGTTCACATGCTTAAAATCACCACCCAGTTGTTTCTTCCCCATCACCTACAATTCATTTTCTAGGGTGGAGGTGGTCATCCTAATTTACTGAACTGTATTGAGAAAGAAAGTTGCAGTTAAGTTAAAATATATGATGAACTCACTCAATACTCAGCTGAGCTTGAACTGAAGATGTTGTTTGGGGTTTCTTTAAACCAAACAAATCCATTTTTTTCTTCAACAGCTCTCCATATTTGCAGTAAAATATGAACAAATGTAGCTCACAATACAGACACAACCACCAGCACTGCCCCAAAACCAGCCAAACAAAATCCCACAAAAGCCTTGGCTCTCACCATCTCCTTCTGACTCAAGTCACTATGACTAATCTAGATAATGATATTAAACAGCAGTTTCCTCATGTTTTTTGGTCAAAAGATGTTACTTCACTTGGTCGTACAGTGTGTTGAACTTGTAAGAGCTACTTAACTGAGTAGAGCTTACCCTGGTGTCATTCCTCTGAATTAGTGACCAGACTCACCCTCATTTTGTTGCCTTCCTGAGGCTGGTGGCATGGCATGCCTTTGTGTAGCGTGTTCAGTCAGATCTGCATGAGGAAGGAGACACCTGCTCTCTTTGTTCTTCTGATTGCATTTTGCATGGAGAAATCTTCCTTGATGACTGTCCTAAGAAAAGTTAAACCTGGTATAAGTTTTCTTGTGCAGCCTCCACCATTGTAACTTTTCTCAAATGTGAGATATTTCTCCTAATGAGATATTTCTACAGCCTCATAGAAATGTTGACCTCAGATATTTTACGCTAATTCAGGCTATGGTAAGCATAAAATTTATTGCAACTTGATATTACAAGTTGTGGTTACAACTTGAATTACATTACTTGTCCATTTACTTCATATATTTCTTGCTCTACAGGTGCACAGTTTCACAAGACAAAGTTTATGTAGTGCTATCTAAGAGTCTTAAATCAGAAAATATGACAAGGAAAAATACAGTTTCTTTTTCTCCTCTTTGGAGATAAGTATATTGTCCAGTGGCACAGAGCATGCATTTCAAGGTACACCAGGACTTTTTAAGTAGGTGTAAGTTTCCGAGTGGGTAAAATGAGAGCTTGCTTATGCAAGTTTCAAGCCAGGGACCACCACTGGATCCTATGGCACTTCTGATTATCTTTCACAAATCTCTTCTGTTACTATTTTTAAGGTGAAAGGCCTTATTTATGTGACTACCCAGATTGTGGGAAAGCCTTTGTACAGAGTGGGCAGCTCAAAACTCACCAGCGACTCCACACAGGAGAGAAACCTTTTGTCTGCTCAGAGAATGGTGAGTTATCAGAGAACAATTTGCTGCTTTCTGGAGTCAGACTAATATTGGAAATGTATGTCCTTAACCAAAGCTTCGGAGTCTAATTTTGGTGGAACTTTTAGGGCAGGGAAGAGCCATGCAGAATCTGCCTAATTCTTCTGCAAGTATGTATCTAAGTATTGCATACATTCTCTGTCAGTGGACACCAATGCATAAAATGATGGGGCATGTTATGAACTGCAACTAGATCACTCAGTTTTCAATGAAACTTAGGGGTTTTGTGAATGGGAAGGTTGGATTTTGTCCCACAGATGTTACACTTTCTTTGGTTGCCTGCTTTCTGTAACACATTTTTCATTGTCACTTCGTGTTTTTTTAAGGCTGTTTAAGCAGGTTCACACATGCAAATCGTCATTGTCCCAAACATCCATACGCCCGACTGAAGAGGGAGGAGCTCACGGACAGACTGAGTAAGAAGCAGACGGCTGACAATAAAGCTGTGGCTGAGTGGCTAGCAAAGTAAGTTCCCTCATGGTGTCACTTCTCTCAAAATACTTAAAAGGGTGGTCTGACACAGCATTTATTCTTAAGGATAGTAAAACCCCAAGAAACCAAAACTAGATGTTCTTCCAGTACACATCAGCACAGCTTTGCATATCCTTGAAGAATTATGAACTCCTCGTCAAGACACAGTTCCTCATGAAATCTTTTTCTTACTGTTTTGCTTTGTTTTGTTTTGTGTTTGCTCTCTGCTTAAATACTTCTCTTTGCTTGATCAACACCTGCTAATACTTTATTAGCTAGTGCTACAGTTTTGCTGAATTTGCATTTTTATGAGGGGCTGTGTATGCCATGGGAGAAATGCCTGATGAGAACACCATGGAGACACAATCTGTCACAGATGTTCACTTGGGCACTTTACACTTAAAATACTGAATAAAGGAGGTTTCTGACAGCTTAAATACTACTATATCAGGGCTGAAAGATAAAGCCAAATGCAGTGCCCAGCTGGGTGCAAGCTAGTGCTAGGGAGGTTTTTGCGCATTTTGAATTGTTGGTGTGCGAGTCAGTATTTTACAAGTATTCCCCACATTTGATGTTATAGATACTGGGAGACTAGAGAGCAGCGTGCCCCTGCTTTGAAGACCAAAGCAATCCAGAAAACGGATCAGGAACAGCAGGACCCAATGGAGTATCTTCAGTCTGACGAGGAGGATGATGAAGAGAAAAACAGCGCTCATTCAGCTGCCCGCCACCGCCGCCTCCAGGAGCAGCGTGAACGCATGCATGGTGCACTGGCACTCATTGAGCTGGCAAACTTAGCTGTGGCACCCCTGCGACAGTAGATAGGAGGAGCAGTCTCTGCCCATAAAAAATGTACTTTCTGGTATTACTTAACCAGTTAGATCCCAAGCATAAGCTAAGCACCTTATTTGCTTATAATAGGCTGCTATTCTGTAGAATTTATGAAGAATGTTGTTGCCCCATAACATGGGGTGAGAGAATTGCACTTTTGATAAGGTAGAAGACAGATGTAAAATTTCTAAGTATTTTGTAAATATGGGACTGCGTAAGGCAGGGTTGACAAATTTATGTGTCGTGGGAAGCTAGATTTTGCAAGGTTAACTCATTTATTTGAAGCAGATTTCACAGGAAACACTTTCTGAGCAAAGTGTTCACGATTAGCAGGATGGTACATGTGGCCAAAGAAGGCTGACAAAAAAGTATTTATCTGACTATTTAAGCAAAGTGATGGGTCTGGGGATATTGTTAAACAGCAATGAAACCATGTTTTTCTAATGTCAGTATATCTTTACCTAGCATCTCCAAGGCGAAGGGCAAAGGTTAGTTATCTCAACTTGTACAGGGAAAGAAAATGCTTCATGCAGGGAATATCTTCACTGTGACTGCTCAAGGTATGAGGCTTGACTTTGCTGCTTCATGTTTTTTTGATTTGATTTCAGCAGAATCTCTTGGTAGCACTTGTTATTCCTAACATGTGTAGTTGGGAAGTTTTGCACATTGTTTTATCTGAAAATGATTAGTCTTGCAAAGTCTAGAAAAAGGTAAACAATTGGTAATATTTTTTCAGGTGTTTTTGGACCCTGTAGTGATTTGGCACTTGATTTTGTTAACAAAGGGGTTATTTACAGGGTGGTATGAATTTGTAGTAAACTATGCTAGGTCTTCTATTAGCAAACACTAAGTTTTAAAGTATTGCTTTTATATAATGATTAGCAAATAGAAGCCTCCATACTTACCGTGCATAAAGCCACCTTACTGCTTTACTCCAGGATAACATGCCGATTTTTTGTTCACTAACCATAGCACAGCTATAAATTAAACACTGCAGAAAAGTATTCACTATACAATTAGAAAATAGGCTTCCAAAGGTAGTTACAAGTGTGTTAACAGTGTGATTTCATATATTTCCCAAATAAATGAAGTTACAGAACGCTGCCTAGTACTCAGATGCTGATATAAAATGTTTAACAGGGTATCTTGTCACTTTGTGAATGTTGTATACTTTCAGTAGCATTGCCTCATGGTGATCTTTTTCCATATTTTGCTTTGAAGGCAGCCAGAGATTCCTAATATGCTAACAAAACTTTGTTTTCAGATTGGACTTTTTGTGTGTGGTTTTGTTGTTGGTTTTGTTGTTGGTGGTTGTTGTTGTTAAGCTACTGCTTAAGGGGATATTAATAATGTGCATTTACTGACCTGCTTGCTTTAACTTCTTCCTCTCATTGGAAGTCAGGAAATTCAGATGAGAAGGGAAGCTTCTTTCCCTCTCACTTAAACTGAAAAGGAGGAAAATGTTTTATCGATCAGTTGATATAGGCTGACCAGATGCATACAGCTGTTCCAGAAAAGTAGCATGGTTTTACATCAGAAACTGCAGCTGTTGAAGTATGTTCTCTGATAACCTGTTGTGGTTGAAAATCTCATTAACCCAGTTTGTTTAAATCTTGTGTTCATGCACTTAACTAAAAAGTAATTGAATAATTAAAAAAAAAAAAGTCTCTTTCATTGAATGTAAATAATTTTGCACCAGTGATACGGTTTAACTTCTGCTTCAGCTTCTGAAAAAAACAGGAAACACTAGTCATACTAGGCTTCTTAGCCTATGTAAAACTGGTAATTCATTCAGGTATGTAGGTATTGGGTTTCTAAAAAAAATTACATGCTTTTGACTGTTCATCTGGTTTCATGTGAATAGTCTGATCCCAAAATGAGCCCTGAACATAACATCTGTTGTAATTCTCAATCATAACTCAGAATTGCTCCTGAGTAGTATTTCACAGGGCAGGAGACTCTGTAATTACCAACCTCTTGCAGACTGGAATCTTACTTCATTAGGATTGGTTGTGAGTTTTTTGGCAGGTTTCTTTGTTGTTTGGTTTGAGTTTTTTTAAGTTTTTTTTCAGTCAGCCAGAATATTTCCTCAGGTCTTTTAAGTATGACAAGTACACTGGATTGTACTTTGCCATAGACAAAATTCAGACAGCTGAAGCAGTTTTGGATCATGACAAGTTTTGGGTAAAATACCAAGTGAAAAAAGCAAAGACGGGATGTGGAAGACTGCTTTTTGTTTTACTAAGTGATTACATACAAGAAATTGTTCAGTGCTTTGAAAGATTTAAGTTGTAGTTTGGCATGAGTTAAAAGCAGAAGAGTTGATGTGCTGTCATTCTAATAGATGCTTTGAATAAAACTTGATTTAATTTTCAGGTTTAATGTGTGCCGTTTGGTAATTATTAAATACTCAGCCTCTTCCTTGTTTCTGACAACCCGACTTGTTGAAGAGAAGGTTGAAGGTGTTTATTTTCCCTGTCCCTTGAAATCTGACACAAGTTAAACCACCCGAGGCAAATTCCATAGAGAGTTTTTTACAGTTTGAGGAACTTGCAGACGTCTCCCTTCCGCGGGCGAGCCCCAGAGGCCTTGCTTTGCCACCGGACTGGTTTAACACCACGGCAGGGTGGTGCCGGGTGCTGGCGGGGACCGGGCAGGAGCTCGGGAGCTGCTGCCGCGGCGGCCCGGCGCGCTGGGCTCTCCGCGCGGTGCCCGCCCCGCCGCCGGGCCGCGCAGGCCGCGCTCACAGGGCGCCCCGGCCCTGGCGGCGGCAGCGCCCCCCGCAGGCGAGGCGAGGCGCCGCTCCAGACCCGCCCGCGGGGCCGCCGCGCCCGGGATCTGGTGCCGCCGCCGCTCGGGGACGGGCCGGCGAGGAGGAGGAGGAGGAGCGGCGGCCCCACGGCCGTCCTGGTGCCGCCCGCGGTACGGCCCTGCTCACCGCCGCTCTTCGCCGCCATGAGCGCCGGGCAGGCCGCGGGGGAGGAGGCGGACGCTGCCGCCGCGTCCCCGGCACTGCCCAGGGTACTCTCGGCGCTCTTCTACGGGACGTGTTCCTTCCTCATCGTGCTGGTCAACAAGGCGCTCCTCAGCGCCTACAGGTGAGCGCCGGCGGCAGAGCGGGCGGCGGGGCAGGCCCGGTCCCCCCGCCCGCGGGTGGTGGGACGGTGGGACAGCGGTGCCAGGCGGTGCCAGGCTGCCCCCTGCCCGGCGGGGAAGCGTTCCCGCTCCTGCTCCCCTTCCCGCTGGCGTCACCCACGGCACCCGTGCAGCTCAAATCCCGGGCAGCCCGCTGGTGGGTAATGTGCTGGAAGCCGGGCCGGTGTCTCCAGTATGTACACAGTATGTGCCCAGTGTGTACCAATTCTCCAGCACCACCCGACGGCAGGCAGAGTTCCGACAACGCCGGTCTTTTCTCGGGGGCTTTTCGCTATTCCCAGGGGATCACACTACCTTAGGCACCCGTGAGAGAAACAGCGTATTCCCTAACTGTTCCTGCCGAACAGTGTCTTCCTTCCAGCACCTTTCTTTTCTGAGGTAGCCAGTAATGAAAAGTGAACCTCGTAAGATGGCTTAATCATAAAAACACTGAAAGAGTCCATCTCTGACTTGATGGTGCCAGTACCCATATGGAATCATTAGCATCCTCTTACCATTGTGTAAAGCAACTGCATTAGCTGCAGACCTCTTACGCTTTGCATTTTACTCTTAGTCTTGCAGCTGTGGGAATTAGAGGAACTTGAGCATTCATCTCCAATTCATACTCTTCCAGTCTAGATTTGTACTTGTTGGACTTCGATGATCCTTGTGGGTGGGTCCCTTCTGACTCAGGATATTCTGTGATTCTGTGATTGTCCTGTGACTGCCGTTTTTCTCACCATTGATATGTTTTACTTAAAATCTTTGCTCTGTTTTTGCTGTGGTTTAGCTCATCTTGAATCAAAATAAGAAAAAGAAAAAACAAAATGAAAAAGTTTAAAAGCCAAACTTGCTGTCATTTTCTAACATTCAGTGCTATTTGAATGTGTAGAAGCTGTATTTAATATGTCTCATAAATTATACATGGTGCAAGTCGAGATTTTGGTTTATAGTAGGTTTTATCCTACAAACTGCAGCTCCCTGCAAGTCCCTGGCATACATCTAGCACATCTGTGTGAGATAATCAAGGACAGTATGTCCATCGATAAGCCTAAGTTTTGTATGAAGACCTTACAGCATTGCTGGAAATATTTAGGCCTCTACAAATCACAAACGTCTGGAGAAACCTGTGTAATACAGGTGGGTGAAATCTCCATCTTTATATGGAGTAGCTGTAAGTACTAAACAAGACAGTTTAGGTGTCACATGATTATAAATGGAAGTCCTGTTATTTCTTATGCCTTTCCTGCCCCTGGTACCTCTGTTTCCCTGAATCTCTTTTGCTATGGGTTGCTCCTAACTCTGTGTTAGGACTGTAATGCTGTTATGGCCTTCCTGCTGTGATTCAGTGTGTTTGTTTCTTTCGCCAATGCTTTGTTCCCATCCCAGCTGTGTTCATTTGAGATGTACGTTTCTCACCACACCAAGTAGGAGTACAGCAGTTTCTGCAAATGTCATGAACTTCAACAAGGCCAAGTATGAGGTCCTGCACCTGGATTGAGCCAATCCCAGGCACAAATATAGTCTGAAGGGAGAATGGGGAGAAAGACCTGGGGGTGTTTGTGGACAAAAAGCTGAATATGAACCAGCACTGTGTGCTTGCAGATCAGAAAGCCAACCACCCAGGTTGCATTAGAAGAAATGTGGCCAGCTGGTCAAGGGAGGGGATTCTGCCCCTCTGCTCTGGTGAGATCCCACCTGGAAAACTGCATCCAGGTCTTGGGCCCTCCAAAACAAAGAAGACATGGACCTATTGGAACTAGTCCAGAGGAGGCCACTAAGCTGATCACAGGACTGCAGCACCTCTCCTGTGAAGACAGGCTGAGAGAGACAAGGTTGTTCAGCCTGGAGAATATTACAGGAAGACCTTTTTGTGGCCTTCCAGTACCTAAAGTGAAGAGCCTGAGGAGGACTTTTCACAAGGCCATGTAGTGATGGGACAAAGGGAAATGGCCTTAAGCTGAGAGAGGACAGGTCTAGATTGATATTAGGAAGAAATTCTTTACTGTGGGAGTGGTAAGGCACCAGAGTAAGTTGTCCAGACAGACTGTGGACTCCCTGTCCCTGGAGATGCTCAAAACCAGTCTGGATAGGGCTTTGAGCAAGCTGGAGTAGTGGAAGGTGTTCCTGCACATGGTAGGGGGTTTGGAACTAGATGATTTTTAAAGGTCCCTTCCAACCTAAACTATTCTATGATTCTATCTACGCTTTCACCTAAAGCTAACTGAAGGGTTATGGTAGGAATGTAGCTGGTTTAGTAGACAATAGACATTTCTACAAAATTTGCCTAAGAATTGGATTTTCAGAAAAACATATTGCTAGTATGTTTGGACTACAGAGGTAAGCTTCCAAGTTAGAGCAAGGGCAAGAGGTTTAAGTTACTATCCCATCTCAGGATGCATGAAGTATATGTGAGGCTACTTAAGAAATGATGCATTAAGAGTTCTCTAAGTGTGTTACCTTCACTTACAAACAACTAGCAGTTCAGAACTGATCAACTGTGCATGGGCTGTATTTGGGCTGCAGAAATAAAATACTACTACTACAATTGGTGTAGTCCTGAGCTCTTCCAAAGCACAGGCCAGTCATCCTCGTGTTTAATTGTTGACTTTGGTATTAAACTTTAACTTTTTTATTTTTCCTAATTTTTTTTTCCCATTCCTCAGTACTAAATATTTGTTCATGCTTTTCAGCTTTCCATCACCAATGTTTCTTGGAATTGGACAGGTATGTTCACAAGTAAAGCATAATAAAAGTATTCATTATTTTGTAAGTTAAACTAATGATAATAGAGGTACATTTTAGGGAGCAAAATCAGTTATAGTGAACTGCTTGCTTTCTGGATTAGATACACTATAAGGATCTATAATTTGTTTCATTGAAAACAGGCAACTTTGAGTTTGAGTCAAAATTATTGCCTGGAGAGTCACGTAAAAGACTGGAATGCTATTTATTTCTCCTTGTAAAGTTCAGTAATTAAGAGATCTGGCCTTCAAAACTGTCCAGCTTTGTTCTAGCAAGTGCATGCATTCTATGAGGGTCCTTGAGCACTTGTGGCCTATATGCAGAGACACTGCCCCTGTTTGTAGCCAAACCGTGTATTTCCTCATAAATCTCTCCTCATTTCCCAGCAGTATTCCAGTAGGACCAGTGCAAAATTTTGATTCTTTGTTGCTTTATTTGCCCGTGGGTAAGTTGCAGTATTGCAGCAGAAATGTTTTTTATTATTTTTGTTGTTAGGAGGCAAATGCTTGTGGACTGGGTCCATAAAGAGGAATGCGTCACTGCAGAGGGATCACTGATAAAGATTGAGCCTTGAAGCAGATGTTGTTTAGGCAAATACATTTTACAGAGAATTTGCTTTCTGCCAAGGTTGCACACCAGGGGGTAGTGAGGAAGAATTGAAAGCAGGGTACCACAAGTCTGGTGTCTCTGCTGTTGGGTGCTAGAGAGAGTTCTACACATCCGTACAGCTCATGGAACCACAGATCATGTTTCAGTGAAAGACTAGAAAATGTGGCAATAATTCACGTGATTTTGCACCTTTTTTCTTTGCAGAACCTAAGATTTAATTGCATTTCTATTTTTTTTTGTTGACTGATCCTTCTGAGATTTCGCTGATCACTTTATGAAGTACATATGATACAGTATAATTTAGTCTGCAGAACATGACTCCACCTCATTCTATAGATAGTCAATTACTGTATTTTTGTATTAGGAAAATTTGACCCTTTTTTTGACTCCCTGGGGACAGCATTAACATCTGTGATGTATGATTGCTCAGGTATTCTCCTTAATTCTGTATGCTTCTTTACTGTTTCTTCCTCATGTTGTCAACAGACTGATCAATGTCCAACTTCCATCTTGCATTACCAAAAAAATGCTTTAGGAGTGATTCTGCAGACTAAACAAAAACTCTCTGAGTAAAAATTTCACAGTTTTTCTGGGATTGTGTCCTATTTTATTTTCTCAGCTCCTTCTCAGCATGCATTGTTTCACAGACTGCCACTAGTTTTCTTCAGGATAGTAAGGTATTAGTGTGTATTTTACTTTTAAATAAATAGCTGGCAAAATTGACAAGAGTAAAATTATTTCAATTTGTTAATCACATTCTGTGCTGTTCTTTTAGAGAAATACATAAAACCTAGCATTTGTCAAATTCATATAAAGATTTTTTCTTTGAAGCAGTTTTTTCATTCATACATTACAATTTTGCTCTTACATGACTTCTCGTTTTTTTCTTTTTGTTTAGATGGCAGCCACTATACTTATCTTGTATGTGTCAAAACTAAATAAGATTGTTCACTTTCCTGATTTTGACAAAAGTATACCTGTGAAGGTAAGGATTACATATGTCCTGGTATTAACAGGAAAGAGTTACTTCTTACAGTACCATTCTTTCTTATGGAGGCAAGAAAAATATTTACATTTCTTTTCCAAATCGGATTATTTGTATCATTGTTTCATTTAAAATTGGATTTGATAATTTTAATTTCTCTCCAGTGTTCTAGTGTGTTTGGGCTGTAGAGATAAACTCTTTGCAGAGAAATCTGGTGCCATTTTGTTATGCAGCACATGGGAAGTGTGCTTTACATTCATACAGCTGGATGAACTCTTTCATGTTCCTGAAGTGTTTTTTCTGGATATAGCTCTCTCTGGGATCAATGGGAGCTATGTTTGTGAAAGACTTTGGAACACGCATGAAGGGAGAAAGGCTGCTTAGAAATATGAATGAAGCATGTAATAAAATAATAGAAAAATAATATGATAGATGAGAAACTGAAACAATGGTTGACTCCCTGTATAAGATTTACGTTCCATAGGGGCTAAAATAATGCCCACTTGAAAATGCTGTAGGTAGTGACTAGCTGCATCATACAGACCTTAAATGTGTCTGGTCTAAAGAGGCAGGACAGAGCAAATGTGAGAGGGTCTCCTCTTACCTCAGTTTGTGAACTAGGATGTGAAATGACTACAGCAATGATCCTTGAAGATTTTTGCATCTATACAATGTTGCTGGAGTGTTTCTTTGATGCATTAGCCTGTGTGTTTATGTCTTGTTGCAGGGTATTGGTCATGTTTGCTCCAGGACACACAGTTCCCAGCCCTGCTGCAGGGCTCAGATATTACAGCTTTTCAGGCCAGCGTCCTTACTGCAGAATCATGTCTTACTATCAGTGTGAGGTTTACAATGGATGTCTCAGAGACTTACTTATTCTTAATGCATGTTGAAATCATTGGCATTTCTACATGTACAAGTCTTGGAGGAAAATCTGTGGTATCATTCATAAAATGGACAATCCTTCTTTATTCCAGAATAAGAAAGGTTTCCCAGTGGGTAGCTTTGAGTTCGACTTATAAACTTATTGAGACCTTGAGAAGTTTCCTCCCTCCATCCTCCCCAGTCCAACTGCTGTTGTCTTCACTTTAACTTAAGTACAAAGTCATTAAAAAAATACAGCACCCTTTTTCTTTATCCTAATAATATCTGTTGTTTGGGAGACTTCACTGGATAGGCTGGGAGCAGTCATCATTTTAGCACCCAGGACTTGCATATTGCTTGTAGTGCTGAGTTTAACTAGTCACAGTGAATCAGCTGGATTACTCATTGTTGATTTCCCTACTTTTTAAGGAACCCTTAGGTCAACCCCTTATCCTTTTGTCAACTTTTGCTTTGACACTAAGATAATCATTACTTTTCACTCCTGAACTGGTTTATGTCTTCAGTGCTTTCAGCTAGAGTTTTAAAGTAGTGAAATGCTTATTTTAGTGATGAAGCTTTGAAGTTCCTGACCCTTTTTAAGTAAATGATTCACTGATCTCTGCTGTTGCGCTGGATGTTGTAATTTTGTCCTTACAATGGAACAAATCTCAGAGGAAAGGTAATGTAATTCCTGCTGTTTTCAGTCTATAGATTAAATGAACCAAGATGTTCTGAATAAAAACCTGTAGATGAGACAGTGCATTACAAAATTTTTGCAAACTTATGTTGACAGGCTGAATATTTATTGTTACTTATACTCCTGCTTTCTTTCTTTCTAAATTTGGCCAAACCGGTACAAATTTAGTGGCGACCAACTGCGTGGCTCGAAGGAAAGTGAAAAAACCTGTAGTAATTACAATTTGGTTTGAATTTACTTATTCTGTGTTGGGGTAAAGTAGTCACCATGCTGGTTGAGTTCATAATGTCTCTCTGGCTCGATGTACTCATGTCTTTCTGGTCCTTAGGCTTCATTGAGGTACTGGTGTTTTTTTGGTCCCTAAGGTTGTTTGCCTATCCACAGCTTGCTCCAATCTTGTCCCTGATATGTAAATTTTACAGAGAAGGGAGACAAATCAGGATTTCTATCGTGCTGTGCTCGGTGATAATGATTTATAAGAAGTAAACAGTAATGAGTATTTTGGACCAAACCACTACAAGTCCTGTTTACTTTTACTGTGACTTTCACTTAAAAGTTAGCTTCAGTTGACTATCAGCTTTCATTTCACCTTTCTTCTCTCTTGCTGTAAAAAAAGGCAGAATTTTTAACATAGATAAAACACCCCATTCCTCTGTATGCTTTTCCAGCAGACAAAGTTTTAAGAATGCATAGCCTTCGACAAACACAAACCTGAAGTGTCCCTGTGTAGGAGCAAGAGCAACTATTACACATTCAGATAGAGGTTCTGTTATGTCTTCTGCCATTTCAGCCCCTCTTGACTGATAGTGAGTGGGACCAAACGTACACACTGCCTTTGTCCCCATTGATTACTTCGGTTGGTTTAAATCTTCTACAAATTCAAACCTTACCCATTCTGTGATACTGTAATTTTTTCTGTCAGAAGAAAATTAATGGCTTTGAATTGCAGCTGATTATTGTAGGGATCCATGGCTTCTCACACATTTTCTTAAGGCTCTGAATTTCTGTTATTGTTTCTCTGTATTGTGTTATGGACCATAACTGTGCAAGCCAGTCTCTTTTATAGAAGTAAAGTTTAATTTACTCATAAATACTTACCTTTCCTTTCTAGTATCTCACATAATTTTTTTTGTTAGATCTAAAATGTTGCAATTTCCGGCTATACGAATATATGTAGAGTACGTAGAAAAGCACAGCATACAGTTTATTAATTTTTTTGTTCCATCTCTTCACTTGCTTATTTAGCTACTGTTACTAGTATTACTTTTATACCTAAAATTAAATGTTAAAATGGGTATTAATATGAGGATTATAGTAACTATAATAAAACTGATTAACATTTACTCTAAATGGATTCTAAATCTCATTAGTGGTAGATTGCAACTCTTTTAATTACATCAGGGAAGTTGTGGTCATGACCAGTCACATAAATGGGAGCTGCATATGAGTTAGCAGCATAGTTACATTATTTTCCTCTTTAAAAAAACCCTCTTTCTTGCTAAAAGTACATCTGATATTACACGTACCAAATTCTGTCAAGTAAAGTTTCTCAAAAGTACTTCTAAACATAATAATCTGAGTTGTGCTTTTAATTTTATCACAGTTGTTTCCTCTGCCTCTGATTTATGTTGGAAACCACTTAAGTGGATTATCAAGTACCAGCAAACTCAGGTACAGTAAATAGAAGTTATAAGTAGACTGTTTGGATTTTACCCTTTTCTCTTGTGGGGTAAAGAAGAAACACTACAGAAGGTCATTGTCTAGAGTCTTAAATTCATGTGGTGTCTGTCTGCCTGTCTATCTAAACCCCTGGTACTGTTATGAAATTTTTACCTAAACATTTGATCTCTTTACAAGTTGTCTGCTTCCTTTAAGGAGAGCTTAGCCAGGGCTGTACTGACATAAAATCACTATACTCCTATGTGGCCATGAAAGTGCTTTCACTTGTGCTTCATGCCTAAGCGTCCAGCTTTTCCTGGGTGTCCTAACCAGAGAGTTGGAAAATTGTAAGATGTTTCTGAAGGAAGAAGTACAAGGAAAATATTTGTACCACAATGTCATGGCAGGTACTTAGGAATCACCAAGAGATGAAAAAACTGCTGTGTAGTGGGGTGGTGGTGGTGGCTGAGCCCTGCTGAGCGCCAAAAGCAGGTTGTCAGGGAGCACTGCTGAACAGTGCCTTGACTCCCATGTGCCTGTAAGCGTAGATCCATAAGAGTTGTTTCCATGCCAGTGCTAAAAAGGTGTAAGTAATGTAGGCGTGCTGTAATAGAATGAATGACTGTATTTTCTGTGAAAGAGGAGCACAGAAGCATGATGGCTGCACCAGCCCTGGAGGATACAGCCCTACTGTTGTGGTGGCTTTTTTGTCATTGCAGGTTCCTGAGGGTTTGGTACTAAGCTAAACCAAAACAGAATTTTGCAGGTTTGTGTGCATTTCATAACTATGAGACAGATGCTAGGAAAGAAAATAGAATAACAGAATCATAGAATTGTCAAGGTTGGAAAACACCTTTAAAATCATCTAGTCCAACCATCAACCCAGCATTACCACTGTAACCCTGGACCAGTGACCTCATCACCCAGTGCCAGATCCAAACACCCTCAGGGATGGTGACTCCACCACCTCTATGGACAGCCCACTCTAATGCCTGACCACTCTAACAGTGAAAATTATTTTCTAATATCTAGTCTGAATCTCCCCTGTCTCAGCTGAAGGCCATTTGCTATGGTGATCTCACTACAGCACAGTAGAAGAGACCTGCCCTCACCTCACTACACCCTTCTTCCAGGGAGTTGTAGAGAATGACGAGTGATGCGGTCCCCCAATGTAGTACTTTTAATTTGTTAACATTTCTTTTTATTTATAGAATTTATGTTCTCTAGCTATGAACACTAGATGCCTGATTCTGCAACTCTTTGTTGAATGTGTTCACTATTTCCACTGAAATAGACATAAAGATTTAGGCGGTACTCTCCAGAGTAGCACTTCAGCTATTGTGAATATGAAAATAATTTCAAAACTGTGAAAGTTGGCTTTTTCTTTCCCTTTTCTCTGACTGTAAATTTAAATGTTTTGTAGGGTACATGAACCTTCTTCCTCTCCTGTGGCTGGTGTACCTCTTTTAGATTTACTAGTTGAAACTAATTTTTATAACAGAAGCTTAAAAATGCCTGCAGTGTTTCTGCCACTAACATTTTGTTACATTGCCTTTTGTTAAAATATATGATATTTGTTTACATTATGGAATTCTCCACCTTGTTTGGGTTGTCTGGAAGGCGTAGATGATCCTATGCATAAATTCAAAATGCCTGTTGTAAAGTTATTAAACATTTTGTTAGGAATTGTATCATTTATTAATGCAATTGCTAATAGCTATCTTAAGCAGGGGATTAATTGGTCCATATGGCCATGCTGTCACATTTCCAAAGTGTCAGATGAAAGTGTTTCTCACCCAGAAGGGTTTCCAACTGCATTACTTCATGAAGATCAACAACATGTTGCTCAAAAGTAGCACTTTGTTTGGTAGTTGCAGCTGGTCCCACCTTTCATGTTTCTTGTGTTTCCTCTAATTTTTTGGTCATGGATTAATTTTACTTTTTTCAAAGTACAGCTTGTTTTCTTTGTATTTTATTTCTGTTACATGTTTTCAGAGACAGGTTTATTGCCTCTTAAGTTTACAATAGAAATATTTTTTATTTAACTCTGCTTGGGGATTTTGAAGAAAGAATTATTTCATCAGGGTTATGCTAGGTAGAAAATACCTATTATATTCCATTTCAGTAAAGCAGAGTGACCTTCAGAACATAGCCAGTTGCACTGGTTTACAAATTGGCAAAGCTTGTTATCCTTCAATGATTTGGTTGTCTAATGTGCATCTAATGTCAGACTGAATTTTATATATGTGCTAAGTGACTTGGTATTTGGTTTGGTTTCTTATTGATGGACTGAATGTTCCATCCCCTGGTTAGTAAAATAAGAATTGGAATATAAGAATGCTGTTAATCTGATACTCTGCTTGGATTTTATTTTGTTTTTTTGACAGTTTGCCGATGTTTACAGTGCTCAGGAAGTTTACCATTCCACTTACTTTACTGCTGGAAATCATCATACTTGGGTGATCTTTTTTGTTTGTTTTTTTTTCTTTTTTTCATTTAAGATACCTTTATTTTAGATCATATCAAATGGGTTACTTATGTCATCTCATCAGAATATTGAATGAGTGATTTTTACTTACAAATAGAGAAAAGCGAAGTGATTTTATGTATCTTTTTTGAAGGCATAGATATATACATTTTAGTGAAGAGGAAAAATATCAGCCTGACTTAATTTTCACTAGAAAAATTCTTTCTCTAGACTGTTGCACAGGTTTCAGGTCAGCAGACACAACTCAGACACTTTCAGTGGTTATGTTTGTGTCTTACCTTGGAGGCTTCGAAACTGCAAGCTGCTTTAAACAGACAGACCCTTATGTCTCCAAACAGTGCTGATAGCATGGCAGTCTGCTTATGTAGAGTAGTTGTCTGGGTCAAGTCTGAAAACATACCAAGTTAATGAAGCAAAAGAGTATCTACCAGTTGTTGAATCAGAGAATTCCTTACTTACAGACACCCATGTTATTTTTCATGAGAAAGTAAGGAGGATATGCTAGCTGCTCAGGGTCTCTCGTTTCAACTGTACTGAGTTGGAGGAACAGGAGTACAAATACATCATACTTTGTCTAGAACTTCACAGTTCTATCCACATGGCTGGTACTGGACAAGATGAACTCACGAGGAGAAAACCAGCTTGCTAAAGCTGAACCCAGGCAATACGAGAGTGATGGTCGGGGGAAAGCTTTCAAAAACCCCCAAGTAAACTGTCATCTCCTTTTGGCTGAAGCAGCATTTAGTTGATCAATGTGATTCATATTTGGGGATGCTCTGGAATTATTTTGTAATTTTAAGTTCTCCCAGTGAAAGCAAAACTAGCTGTCTTCTGTTGGCCTGAGGACTCCCACAGGCAAGTGAGAAAAAAATGTGAGTCTGTGAGATTATCATACGTGCTCAGCTGGAGAACGGCACTGTGGGCTATGAGTGCAAGCAGCATCCTAACCAAAGGAAAGCTTGGGAGCAGAATGCTGTATTGGTACAGATTGACACAGTGTATTTTCTCAGGGCTGACAGTGGAAGGACTCTAGAAAGTCTGTGCAGGCTTACGTCAGGATTTTCTAAACAGTTAAGCTTTGGGTTGTTCCTCTTGAGAGTCATTATGATCAAAGCCTAATTTATCTAGAGTCTGCTCAGTTCTTTATTGTTGGGACAGTGGTCCACAGATGTGCTCTTTTACACACACGATTTCTCCAAGAGCATTTCTTCAGAGAGTTGTGCATTTTGTTTTGATGGATCTCAGTCTATCTTGACAGAATAAGGTCCAGGGGAATATCTGTAAGGCATATTGCAGTATTGTGCAAAAAATGAGTACTTAAGATACTTCCAAGTAAAGTAGTGTAGATATAAAAACCAGGATAGTTTTACAGTATGCTTTTCATTACTCTGTGGCAACACTGATGTAGTAGTGAAGAGTGTTATAAGCACCATGTTTTCCCTTTCAAGTACAAAGTTTCAGTTGGAGTTCAAAATAAGTATCTATTTGAAAATAATCCAGAGAGTGTACTGTGTGGCATCTTCCTCAACAAAGGTGATATGAAAAACTGCGTGAGAGATGTACAGTGATTTTCCTTTATTGGACTGCTGGAAGACACTGAATTATGTCTATCATGGATATCAAGACACATTAAATTAGTTTGGTTCAGTGCTGTTACTTTAAACCTTTGATCTTTACTTATATAATTGTCTAGTAACAGAGTGCTCCCAGTGCTTTTCCAATCTCCGTTCTCAGGGCCAATGTCTGACAGTGTGGCACGTGGGCAATCACGTTGTTTCTGTAAGGTTATCAAGACTTTGCCCTCCTGTTAAATGTTCTGTGATTATTAATTGCTTTGAAACTTTTCAGGCAGACAGCCATTTAATCTCCCCTTCAAATAATAAAAATTTGAACTGTTTAATTTTTGCCTGCAGGAAGCGGTATCCACTGAATATTATAGTCAGCGTATTTGCCATCATTCTTGGGGCTTTCATAGCTGCTGGGTAAGGTTTTAATTTTCTATACAAAGCTGTATTATGAGGGGAGGGACAGCAGGAGGATTTTTTCCTTGTTTAGTTCCAAGTAAACCTAAGGTGAGATCAGTTACTCTGGATAAAGTTGATTTGGAAAATCTCTGTAGTGACATCACTGGGAGGTGCAGGTATACAAAGGAAAAAATCCAATTCATGCTGGCAGTCTTTGTGTGTGTCTTTTTCCACCTCTAGGTTTTCCATGTTTGCAGGATAGTGAGTGAAGCAAGTTAAAACTGTGTGAGGAATGCTGCTTTTATTTCATGGTAAAAGTGTATTTTAATAATCTTTGAAAAGTGTATTTTTGATTGTCAAATATGGAGTTAGGCATTGTCTGTTTTTTTAATCACAAAAAAACACACTTTTTTTTTTTAATAAGTTCCATTGTGAGATAAGGTTCACAAAGTACTCGTATGCTGTTGTCCTCTGTTTTCTGTTTGAACATTCCTTTACCTAACTGGAAAGGTAATGTTTTGTTTGTTTGTTTCCTGGCTTTGCTATGAACAAGGGAAAATAATTTCAATGTGATGTGACCCTGATAGAGCCATGTCCTATTAAATGAATTAGTCCATATCTATGAGGTAACTAGTCAAAATAGAAAGGATGACAACATGTCTGGTCTGACTGTAAAAACCACTTAGATTTTATTCCCTAGGTATTTTTTGTATTAAAAGAAATAGGTAAGTATACTCAGTTATAATTGGACTGGTTGTCAGGGTTGCAATGGGTGAAATTCTTCTCTGAATGAAAACCGAACATTTCCTGCCACTTTCACACTGAGTACTAGGAACTCTCTGATGTCTAATTTGTGATGGTCCTGTGACTGAGAAATGTAAAGTACTTTGACTTACAAAGAAAGCTTGAAGCAGAACCTGTGACTGGCTGGAGTTCACAGGATTTGCATATCCTCATTTGCAATATTCATCTAGGTAAGAAAGGTAATGCAATGCATTGCATATTTTTTGCTTATTTGCAATATAGTATTTCTTTCCCAGGTCTGATCTGTCTTTCAATCTGGAGGGCTATATCTTTGTGTTGCTAAACGATATCTTCACAGCAGCAAATGGAGTTTATACAAAGCAGAAAATTGATCCAAAGGTAACTGAGGAGTGATTAGATTGAATTTAGCATTATGACAATATAATAACAGTGGACTACTTATTATATGACTTTTATGTACTTACCATTATGAACTAATAAATAACTTTGTTTACTTTCACATTTCAGTTGATATATGCATTCTTGATACAGAACAGCCAGGGGAAGAATTCTTTTTCCTGTTATGTGTTTTCATGGTTGATTTGCAGTAGAGGGACTGGGTGATTCCTTGGCCAGGCAGAGACTTACGTGAAGTCAACACAAAGCACTTTTAGACCCGTGCTTCTGGAAGTTCCTGGTGTTGTATAGAAAGTGTCCAAGGTGTAACAGAGTAGTAATACTCTGTTGTGTGCACAAAGTGACTGAAGTGGAAATTCAGCTTAGTATGAAATACTGAATCCAAGGATTGCAAGGTTGTATTTTAAATTGAGATGTGTTATATTCTGTTTACTCACTGACAGTAATGTCAGGAGAATTGCCAGAGTAATATGTACTGTTTTGCTCCCAAATGGCTTTTAATGCCAAACATCATGTTTCATTTCTCACAGGAGTTGGGAAAATATGGTGTCCTGTTCTATAATGCTTGTTTCATGGTGATTCCAACAGTTATTATTAGCTTTTCTACTGGAGACTTTCAGCAGGTAAGTAGCAATAGTGCATATCTCAGACTAATAATGTTATTTTGTTAAGGTTTCATTTGGTCAGTGGGTTGGGCTTCTTGTTTGTGTCTAAAGAGGTAATCCTACCTCCATGTTAGTGATGAGTATTTGAAAAGTGTGAGTTGGACTTGCCCTTCACAGGTAAGAGCTTGTGATTATTCACTTAAGGGGAAGCTGAATTTGTGTGACAGTCCTTATTTGACTCTTTGTCTATGAACTAACGTATGTCTGGAGGCCCCCAGCTAGAACAATTGGTTGAGAATCCAGCTGCTCTGTGTGATTTGCCACATGCTCTAAAATGAGATTGCAAGTATACAGACAATTTGCAGTCCTCCTCTCATTCTGATGTCCAGGACAGATTTCTGTTTAGTCTCAGTCTAGTTCGGTAACCTACATTTTGCATTCTCATAGAATGAGAGCAAGATTCTCCCCAGGTAATCCTAGTACAGTGTTGTAGGCAGTATGTCCTGATACATAAAGTATCAGACCAGAAGGTTTTCCTGGCTCCCTCACATACTTGCTGAGGTGCCTTTTTCTTAATAGTAAAATGAGTCTAGTCACTCATATTTCTTTCTAGAAATGCGTGGCATTCGCCACTGAAAATTCTTTGCAGGATGTAATAAATCATTGCAATGTTCTTTGTTGTATGTTGTTGTGCCTTGAACTCACATGAGTTTGTCATTTTGTTCTTAGAATTCTGCTTTAAGCAGAAAAATTATGATTCCTTGAAAGTGGTGGAAACAGGTCTGGTGTGAATGTGAAATCTCTTTGTGACATCAGTCCAGCATGACCTTGTGCCAGTTTAGGAAAATGCAGCAGCTGCCCATATTGGAAAAGGGGCCCAAGTTTGTATATCTGTAAGGTTTCAACTGCTTTTCCAGTGCAGAGGGTTGGAGACATTTTGGGAGACTTGGTCAGAGAAGTTTACCTTGTTGCTAGGTTTAGTTCATGGGAAAAATAAAGAGTGTGTTGTGCCCACTGGCTGATTTGCTGCAAACAACTTAATGGTCAATTACCTGAAAAGAATAAGTATTTATTAGAGAAATACATTGTGCTTGCTGTGCATCATGCTGGTTTGGTCACTTAACAATAGAAGTCCTATTAAATGATGCAGATAACTAGTGTCAGTGTGAAACACAGAAATCAAATAGCAGAGAAAACAGAGAAATGGAAAAATACCAATGATGAGTCAGGAAATGATTGTAGATAACCCTTGTACTTAGCAGATTTTCAGACCAGTTTTTACCCTGGCGGAGTGTCTTGCCTTGACCTATCACAGCATGTCTTTTGCTGTGAAGTCAAAACATCAGTACCAAGTCTATGTGATAGGGACATGCGGACATGCTTCTGCTCCCCTAGCTACTTCTGTAATCTTGTAGAGATTGCCGTTTGTAAGTGAATGTCCCACTTACTCCTGGAATTTCTCCTTCACCAGCTGGCTCACTGTGAGGACAGAAAAGCATGATGTCATGTAAGAGGAAGGAAGCCCCAGAATGGCTCTCTGTTATATTCTGCAGGTTTTTGTTGCACGCCAGCACAATTATAGCAGGGCAGAGCTGCTCAAGTTCCCTCTTACCTATTACCTCAAATGGTGAAGGCTCAGCATGGACTATTATTCTATTATTCTATGGCCTTTATTCTGTTTCTCAGGGATGTGTTCAGCCTTAGCTGAATTTAGTGCTTATGTAGTGAGTGTAAAGTAACCAGATTAAAATGAGGCATATCTGGGAGTTACTGGAGATGTAAAATAATCTGTGACTTATTTCTTAGTGACTGTTTGTGTGGCACTCTGTGTTTGTTTGCTGCACTTCCCTAGGGAGGAGTCTTCAAAGTGATGATTGAGCCTTTTCATTGACCTGCGTTGTGGAGAGACCTTAGTAATACTCAAAAATGCAGGCTTGGGCCTTTAAAGCAGCTCATGAACATATCTGTGGTATAGAATAGATTTAGAGGAAATTATTTATGTATTTGCTGTTTCCGTCTGTCTCATATCACCACTATTTATTATGTGTTATTATTCATTGTGTTAGTATCTGTCAGTAAATACCAAACCAGCTTTCTGTGTTGCATTTATGTTCATTGCTTACAGCATGCACTTGTGTATCTGCACTGCTCTACATGTTACATGTGTCTAGGTATCATGGGTGCTGTCATTCTGTTGTCTCTCGAGTTAGATGCATTAAACTCTTTCCAGTAGTAATATAAATGGTTCATAATTTTGGTAAGAATTAAACATATTTTGTGAATTTACATATTTTCATATGAAGTATATTTTATATGTGTTTACAGTTGATTATATAACACATAATTCTCTTTCTCTCTTTTTTTAATAGGCAACACATTTCCAGCACTGGACAAATTTTTTCTTTGTCTTTCAATTTATTCTTTCCTGCTTGTTGGGGTAAGGACACAGGGAAATCAAGCAGGATGTTTTCATGACAGTGTTTCAAATTGCAAATCTCAAATGTAAGACTCACTAGTAAATTATGTTAAAGTTCAAAGAAAATGGTTTTCCCCCAGGGTTATGTCTTGACTTTTAATTATTTCTAATGGTGTAAATAACCACTCAGTGCTATCTGTGGTTTTGACCTCACAGTACGGTGCTGAACAACATGACATTTAGCTTTATGTTTTCTGTACTGTCTCTTCTGATCATCTAACTTTTTTGCAGTTAATAGCATGTAAGTCTTTGAGTATAGGAACTGTTTCAGTGTGTTTATCCTTTAAAGCAGCTGGAAAAATGTGGGACACTTAAAAGTAATGAAATAATGCTTTGTTCCTGTTGAAACTGCAGAGACAAAGGAAGAATGAGTTGCATCATGTTCTTATCTTCCACATGTCACAACCAAGGGGTCAAACAAACTTCAAATACTGACATAGAAAAAGCACAGAGAAAAGGGATGACTCTGCTAGAGCTCAAGTAGCACATTTTAACATATATTTTGAATATCCTCTATGTGCACATCATTAACTTAAAATAGAGATTCACAGAAATTACTCTTTTAGGGTTTGAAACAGGTGGGATTATAGATCCCAGGAAAGTATTGATCCAGAAAATGTTGAACATCTCAAAGTGTTGCTAAACTTCCGGGGTCCCTGGGAGGAATTTATAAAATTTTCTCCTTTATTTAGGTTTCTCTTGATGTATTCTACTGTCCTGTGCAGTCATTACAACTCTGCGCTCACAACAACAGTAGTTGGTGCCATCAAGGTGAGTTATGGAGTAGAAGAGGGAAATAAAAATGCTCAGATAGACAGGGAAGATCATTGGCTTAGCAGCGGTCTTGATTGTACTTTGAGATGGAAACTCAAAATGAGGGCTAATACTCAGACACTGCTTGTGCCAACCAAGGTCACACCGCAAAGTGACCCTGGTCTCTTGCACTGAAGGTCAGGTATGCTCTAGAAAGCATTCTTTGTATTGATCTTTTTTTATTTCTCCTACAAGAGAAACTCAAACCACTTTAATTAAAAGATGTACATTTAGCCACATTTCATCAGGTACTATCCCCTGCCTCTGTTTATTAGGTTATTGTGTGTTAGTCAAGATGCCCTGATGCAAATCCAGGTGAACTGATAGGGACTAACCTGCTTTTACTTTGGGCTGAACTAATTTCCCTTGCAGCTGATACACAGGGCTTTCATAGGTACAGAATAACGACTAAGCTGAAGTACAGAGTGTGCTTTATGGTTAAGTACCTCAGCCTCTGTTTGAGAACTTGTGTTCTAGCTGAATGGACTGTTTCATTTTGGTTTGTACAAATTCTGGTCAATTTGATCAACACCAAAACATGCATGTCTTAAAAACTGAACCCTGTGTTCTTACAGTCTGTTTTCTTTAACCCAGTTTAATCTAAAACCGTGCATCTTGCTTTGTATTGATGAGGACTGCATGTCTGGGAACATCCCTTACTGCTCACGCACTTTTTTTGTAGGCCAGTTTGGAGAGAAACACAGAACTGTAAAGCTGAAAGAGCTTTAGTAAAAGATAAAACTTATGCAGCTGTGGGCAAAACACTTTCAGAATTCAAACTAGCTTAGGCACAGGAATAACAGTCCTGAAAGTGCTCCCTTCCATGACTAAGGAAAACAATGCCTTTAGCATAACAAAATCTGCAAAAGAAGCATGGTACTTCTCTTTTTAGTTTTTTGAAAACTGCAAGATTAATCTAGTTTTCATTCTGTGGCCCTGAAAGTGTTCTTTTAAATTTTATATGTCTGCATCAAACCATTAAGTCAGAGCAAGACTATTTCTACTTTCTAAGCTGTAATAGTCTTTGACACACTCTGGGCAGCTTTAAAGTTGACTAGCAGTTTATGATGCAGCAGTTTCCAGTAGAGAAAGCAGAGACTGATGTCATTGTCCAGGCTAGCTGCTAAAACATTTGAAAGCAACAAAGTGTTGGTAAACTTTTACACGCTTTGCAGCTTTCTGTCTGTCTTTAGGGGACAATTTTTCCAAAACTTGATTGGGGTGGGTGAGAGGTAGAATCTTTAAACTGTTCCTGTCTTGAACCTGTACCAAGTGATTTCAGTGCATATTTAGTTGGAAAAGTAAGCAGATAACCCTTTTAAGGTAATAATGAAGTAATTTTACGTAACTTTAAGGCATCCTTTTTATGCTGGAGAACCCAAACCTCAGTTTTAAGGACTGGGATCTGAATTCCGAAGATGATAAAGAAATAAATTTCAAAAGGTGACCTTAGCTTCATTTTACCTAATATCAAATAGCTAATTTTTTTCCCAGAAATTCACTCATCACTCTCAGTGCATTGTATGCATTTAGAAAACATACTGATTTTATTATTCTTTTCATTGTTATGTTATCCATGAGGCTGACATCCCATGAAATGAATTTAAAGGCTGATTTTAGAGTGGTCAGCAACACAGTATAGCTATTTCCTTAGGAAAGTGAATTAGTTGGTATCACTTGTATTCATGGAGATGAAGTCTGACTTAAATAAATGCATGACTTTTGTTTCCTTTCAGAATATATCCATTGCTTACATCGGAATGTTGATTGGTGGAGATTACATATTCTCCATGTTAAACTTTGTAGGGCTAAATATTTGGTAAGTGAAACTTGAATAGCCTTTATTTATTAAAGCTGTCAAATTCTTAGTGAGCTCTAGTTTTATGTTTCATTGATTTGACTCATTTGGGTGATGCTGTTTTGAAACTACTGGCCTGAAGAAGCACTGCCTCAGGATGTAAAGTTCATTACAGTTATGACATTAGTTATGTCTTTTCATGTCCGTTTTCAGGTATTAACTCCTACTGTGGTGGGGCCTAATTGTAGAAATATGCCTGCAGTTTTACTGGGTGGAATTGAATTGGTTCTTTTTTCTTTTGTTATGAGCAGCATTCCTGAGCTGCAAGGCTTCCAAGTAAAAGCCAAGTGTGGTGTGGGAAGTGAGAACACTGACTGAATGAGTTGTACCCATTGAAAATAAGTTCTAACTTGTGAGTTGTTACTTTCTGTGCTTGGATGATCTGTTACATCCATGTGTGTGAATCTTGGTAATTGATCTTTGCCCGGAGCTGCTTTCTCAGATGGTTTGCATAGCTCTCAGGCACTCCTAGTTTATGATAGCTAGTGTTCTTTAGCCCTTTGGAAGAAAAGGTGTGTACCTATTAAGTGACATATGTAACATCAGATATCTGTGACACCACTGTTCATTTTCTTTAGTATGGCAGGAGGACTGAGATACTCATTTTTAACATTAAGAGGAAACAGCAAGCCTGCACAACCTGGGGATGAAGAGAATGCACTTCCAGTGTCCAAGAGTTAGACAAAATGCCTGCCTTGAAAGAGACTGAAGATAAAAGTTTGTTTAGCATGGCCAAGACCTTAAATAAGTATATGCTGGAACATATTTGGAACAACAAAAAATATCTACCTCATTTGTCACAAACATGCACACAATTCACTGACACAGAAATATTCTTGCACACCATGTTCTTTACATGTAAACTAGTTTGATTCCAGCTTTTTTTTTTTTTACACTGCAAGCCATTTTATAGGAAGGAATGCTGTGAGCAAATCTCAAGTTGTAAATGTCTGCATTTACCAGTACTTGGTGCTGTTTCAACAAGACCTGTTTGAGTTCTGTTTCAGTGACTGCCTGTAGTTTCTTGAGGCAAAACTCCCTGTAAAGATCATGAGGCTTGATTCACCTTTGCCTTATGCCATATGCAATCCTTGATATCAGTGAAGAGATGAAAGATCCTAGCGGTTCAGATTGATTTCACACATGTATTTGCTCTTGGGTAAGTGATGTGGAACACATGGGGCAAAGAGGATATGTGGCCCCAGATTGTTCCCTGTGTGTCATCTAAAAAAGTCAGGCTATGTGCATGTGTGTTCAGTGTATATTGTGTAGGCATCCTCTCTCTATGTTTTTTCTCATCCTCAATCACACCATGGTGTTCTGCTGCAATTGGCACTGTAGTTAAAAGTGAACCCTCATAACTTTGCAGCAGATCAAGGAGAGTAGGGAAGTGACAGGGGATTTTTGAATATTTAAGGATTTTGTGTGTGTGTGTGTCTGTGAGCCAGTGCCAACAAAGGTAAATCTATTTTTGTTTAGGTACATTTTTCTTTTTATATCACAGTCCCCTCCTCTGACATTTTGTCTGTAACTACCTTGCTACAGAGAAGTGGTGCTACAATGTACAAATATAGTAGGGAAGGGAAACATAGATGGAAGACCGACTTGTGTTTAAATGAGGAGAAATGGTTAGTGTCCTGTTGTGTCATATATACAGTAAAAGCTTATCTGGTACTAGTTTATGCTTTAAATCCTAAGCAAAGAATCATAACGAGCCTGGGGATTACTACAGTAGGCACAGCTGGTACAGTGGTTAAGAGGCCCAGGTTGTGACAGTCTGACTTATCATCTGGGACAATAATGCCCTGTATCTATATTTCTTTCTTTGAGAATACTTGCTAATGCTTACCTGTATCTCTGAGGATAGTGTTAACCTTTGAAAACATGACAGAAGCATTGAAGTGATGGAAGACAGCAGAGTAATTAATCTTGTTGAAGTTCTCAATTCCCTGCAAGCATGAGCCAAGATTTTTGAAAATAATCAAATCAAAAGAAGATTTTGAAAGACTTTGACATGGAAGCAGGGTGGTCTAATGACTTGTTTGATCCCCACTTGAATTAAGATGCAGCTAAGAAAATCTGAAAAGCATTACTCTGTGTGTAGCACCTGAATGACCAGTCTGGATTACATCTAAGAAACACTTGGGTAACTCACACCAGAAGCTTCAGGGAGTGACTGAGCTTCCCACTGCCTGCATGGATTTGAATTGCAAGAGGAGCAGTGACTGCAAATACTAGAACCGACATTTAAAGGCACAGTCAAAGTGAGAAGAGAAATCTGAGCTATCCATTTTCTCACAGCTGGCTAAGAATGCGACTTTCATTTTCTATCTTCTGAAGACCTGTGGAGGGAAAGTGTTGCTGCAAATATTTTTGAGTAATCTTCTGTTTTTAAAGATTTCCTTTATGCTTAAAAAACCTTCAATATTTTTGAGTGTATTCCTTTATAAGACTCCTCTTTCTTCAGATCATCTCTACCTCCACAATTCAAATTACTGAACCTTGACTTTCTGCCATGGGACAAGGTATTGGAAGGTTTTCATTAATTATGAAATTAGTATGAGTGCCATTTGATTGCAATTCTGATGAACACACAATGGCACCTGCTAAATAAGATGTAGTTCCCACAAAGGAACACCTAATGTATGCATAAATTCATTAATATTTTGCTGTACTTTTTATAAATAAAAAGATGCAGATTACAGTTTTAACAGGTTTTTTGTTTGGGTTGTTTTTTCCGTGGACAGACACATATAATTGTCCCAAGCACATGCACAACACAAATGTTTGCTTTTTATATTATTAACTGCTGTAGATTTTTAAAGAAAGTAGTTTCTTTAGTTCATTCTGTACCATAGTGGAAGTGATTTTATTTAATTTATTTTTCATGTAATGTTTTTGAAGTGCTTCAGACTTAGGTTTCTCATCTGAAACACAGACCTGATAATCATAGTCTTTATGACAGTGTTGCTCAGAATCATTTAAAAAATAAATTTAGGAATAACAAAAAATAAGTATTACCTAGAAGTAATTGCAAGTGCTTACATACTTTGACAAATAAACTCAGCTTCAGTCACTTACTATATTACTGAGATACTGTTGATTCCACTAAATTTGCTGATTAAAATTCTGGAAATACGGGCTCAACCTGGCACAACTGTCATGTTAGAATTTAGGAAATTGCATGGCTGTTTCATCCAGAACCTCAGTAGTTGTGTCTTTCAGTTAATAAGATAAGAACTTAAAACTGATTTTTGTTAGGCTACAGCTGCTTAGTTTTATACAGATTTCATATTAGTGAAATTAAGGTTTTAAAAATTGCATTCGTACCATTACAGGTGTCAGGGTGTATTTACAAGGAAACATACAACGAAAAATAATTACTGGACCAGAAAACAATATTGTCCTGTACATTGATCTGTTCATGCTCTAAATTTTATGGGGATTTTTTAGCAGTGACCTGGCTGTAGGGAAGTGAGATTAAGTGAGAAAATGTAGTCACCCAAGGAACTTTCTACCCATTCACTGTGTAAAGTTCTTGCAGTGATTCCAAGTCAGAGAGGCAAAAACACCCCAGAAAAAAAACTTAGACTGGGCTCAGTGAAGAATTCTTCACATTCTTAAGATTTTTTAAATTTTTCCTCTCATAATCTTGGTCTAATTTACTCATACTATGCCCTTGAAGTTCTGTAGACATATCTGAGATTTATTACCAACCACAGGAAAAGAAAATGAAAACAGAACATGGAAGTGCAGAAGAGAAGACTGGCAGCTGTGGAAGTTTGTGTTTTGATTCCATCATCAAATAGAAGGGATTTTTTAAAATTTTAGGGGCATTGATTTAAAGGAGTTATTCGGCATTATTTTTACATGTGGGAAACAGTGAAATCTCTTCAAATTTAAAGTATTCCTTGAATAGTGGGTGATTCTTTGGGTTGTTTGTGTTTGTAAATACTTTCGTAAATGTAATATTTACACCTTTTTTTTTCATTTGACCAGGCTTACTTATGAGGAAAAGCATAAAGGGAAAATTAAGATGGCTTTAGTGTGAGGAAACTGGGTTCTTAAGCTAAAACAGTAATAATTTTTTATCTTGTTACAGATAAGCTAATGTTACCTTTCTTGTGATTCAGACATTGTCTTTGCTTGTCAAGCAGCAGCACAATTGTGGGTTTCTGTCTGAAGGTGTCAGTAATGTGACATGATAAATATTTTTTTCTCGTTTCAGTATGAATTTGTCCTGGAAATGTCTGGGCTATAATTTAACTCTTCACTGTAAGAAGTAGTGTTGATGTCTGTTTAGAGTATTCTTTTTCAAAAATTTGGTTTAAACCTATCTTTGGTCTCTATGAATGGTAAACAATTACAATAAAATTAGTCTTTTGGATTTGTGTAGTTTCCAGAAAAGGAGTGAAACATTTCTTCTCAGGCCAACATCAGAAATCATTGTTTAGTTTGGATTTTCTTAATAGTTTACAAATCTGGGTGTAATGTAGTGATGTTATTCTAATCTAAGTCCCGGACATTTCCTGGGAAGAATGAAATAATATGATTTGATTAATCTTCTCACTTCTCTGCCAAGGCTCAGAGAGTAGCAGTGTGCTGGAAAGAGGCATTTTCCAGGCAAAGAGTGTCTGATTCTTACAGGCTCACTACCTTCACTTGCCATGGAAGTGTTCCAGCATCAGCTACTCAGTCTTGTCGGGGGCCTGATGTGTTTCTGGATTCTAGTAAAATGCATTAGATTTATGAAATACCTTTCCCCACGTATCTGGAATTCTTTGCCTTAGGCTTTCTTTCGGTCAGTGGGAGAATGGGCAGGTAAAGGAAACTGCATCATCTTCTACTTGTAATTGAGTGGTGGATTGTTACATTACTAATTGGGAATGGTTTTCCTTGCATTTCTTTACCCTGTTCCTTCAGGATGAAACAGTGTCCACTACATATGGTTTGCTTGATTCCTTTTACTTTTCTCCTAAAACTTTGGAGCCTGAAGGTTTTGCGTACTTGGGGAGAACAGAAAACTAGTCAGACCAGTAACAGCTCACACCCGAGTGTGTAGATGTGAATCTCTCCCTGTTGCTATTTCTGATGTTTTCTCTCTGCTGCAAATGCTTTCATTTTAATAGCATTGCCTAGATCCTCAGTTTCCTGGTATGTGAAGCTGCTAGTTTATGTCTAGCATATGTTCTCCAGCTTTCAAAGCAACTTTTCTTGTTCCTGGTGACGTTGCTCCAGTGTGTTTTTTTCCAAATTGCTGACCTATCCTTAATGATATCGTTAATGAGCTAAATGTACTTTAGTCTAAAATCTTCAAAGGCTGCAAGTTGGCAGTGCTTTTTTAAAGATAGTATACATTCTCATAAAATAACAAAAAGTTTAATAAGCACCTTTTTCTTCCTATTGATCATTGATATTTTTCTTAAACTTGTTAGATGATGAGGATAAAGCAGGAATGAACAGGTACTGCTGTTCCTGGGTTCCTTAGATGCCAGGGTTGCTGATGGCAGTTTCTTGCTAAGAAGTGACCTGAATAGTAGACCTATGCTTGATTCCTTTTTCCTGCATTAGACTTGATGTGACAAAATATATTAATTTATTAAATCTCTAAAATACATTAATTAAAGATATAATTAAATATTAAATATATATTTAATTACCACATCTTATAGTAGACTAATAAATTAAATCCATTCATGTGTAGAAGACCTGCCTGAATACCAGATACTTCCAAGGCAGTGCATAGGTCTCATTTTGATTTAAGTGAGGCAAGGACCTCCCTAGTGTGTATGAGATAAGGAGCAGCATGTGGAACTTTGTGTGTAAAATCTTTCTTTCCACTTAAGATTGGAACACTTGTTTCCTTTAATGGACCTTTATGCTGTGTTTTTATAAACAAAGTCTTCTGGCCCCACTAAAATTCATAAGGTTCAGATAATTTTCTGTGTCATGTGATGCTGAGAATCATGAAAATTAAAGCTGGCATGTGGAAGCTTGTTTCCCAGCAGACTCTTTGCTTTTCATCTACAGGTCTGCTAGGAAGCTGAATATCCACTGCTGCTTCACTGGGATCTCATTTCCCTGTGAAATGAGAGAGTAATTGCTCTTCTGTTGGCAACACCTAACTGTTCAAAAACAACTTGCTTTCTGTGCCTCTGGCAATGCAGAAGTCCTTAATCCACATTTTTTTAATAATGACTAATTTTTCATTTGCTCTAAAACTTACCAGGTTTACCTTGGAACTGCTTTGGTGCTTTGCTACTTTATTTCTTCTGTATTTCTAAGGTGATAAGGATTTTTCTTTCTATAGTTCCTCTTTGGTATTTATATGCACAGTGTTTAAAGTTCACAGTGCTTGACAAATGCCAGGACTTGTTTATTTTCCCAGTAAGACTAAATCCAAAAGTAAACTGTGTAGTACAGCTCTGAAGGAAGAGCATTTTATAGATGGTGGCAAGTTTGCTGTGATGTTTCCTTACAGACAGAAATCTTGTGTGAGAAATTGTTTTATCAGCTTCAGTCACCAGTCTTTATCTCCTACCATTCTGCCACCAGCATATAAGTACAAATCTTGCAAAACAGAATTTGTGAAAATACGTATATGGAAGAAAATTCTGCCAGCTCTTAGACAATTGACTTGTTGCTGGTTGTTGACACCGCTGAAAATGAGAGTAATAACTACCTCCTGTACGACATGGGCTACCTTGGGGAGAGATTTGCTTTGAAGACAGAAAGTGCTGAATGAACTGACATTCATAGGTCACAAGGCAAAAAAAATTTAGAAGATTGATTCTATTCTTCAATGGAGATATTTAGGTTGCGTTATTCAAGAAAAGCAGGTGATGAAGATTAAACAATTCAGAGAGAATAAGCTAAACCAGAACTCCAGATGTAATCCCTATCCTTTTTGCTTTTTCCAGTGGTCACAGGAGCAGGATGTATGGGAAAAACATATTCCTTCAGGCAAAATAGATCACCTACCCTTCATTTTATCTTAGCAAAATGGCAATTGCTATCCCTCCATCAGTGTCCTAAAGTTAGTAAAATTATTCTAGAATTCAAACTGTGACAAACATGGTGCTAATCCTTCTCTCCTGTATAGCCAGAATAACATTAATCAGATTCTGGAAGGAAACCAGTGCTGCATTTCAGAGGAAACTCATTCAGGCCTCAGTGGTCTCAGCAAACCAGGGAACTAAAATGAGTGATTCAAAAGAGGGCCTATTGTCTGTCCAGAGAAGGAAGTCTCCTAAATTGTCCCTTTTTTTCCCAGTTTCACGGCTAATCTGCAGTGAGCTGGTCCAGTATTAAAACACAAAATGTAATTTTCCAGCCCTTACACTTGCAAACACATTTTGAAAGTTATATCTGAAATAACCAAAAAGGCAGAATCTTGTATAAATTAATATAAGATGCAAGTTATGGAAAGTATAAAGAATCCTAATGGTCTAATTCAAAATCAGGAGCTCTAGGAGGCTGCAGGAGGAAGAAGATCTCTGTGCTGTCCCTGTAGCCACTGCTGTGCAGTGTTTATTTTCCTAGGAAGTGTACCTTCCTATTCACCCATGCTGGTCAGCACTCAAGGCAGGCTGGCCTTGTACTGTGTTGTACCAGCCTTGCTATTGCTGATCGTGACTGAGCAGTACATTTTCTCCCTCGTTTCTTCTTTCTAAACGGCATTCCTTTCTAGAAGCTAAACAGCAGTGAATCATAAGTTGCTGTCTTCCGAGCTGAGGTGACGGGGTAACAAAGCCTGTAACAAGAGTTACAAGAGCCTGTATGCAAGAGTTTAGATGTGATGCCTTCTTATAGATTATAAAATACATTTCACAGGAAAAGAAAACAAATTGATTTTTTTATTGATTTACAGGATTTTTGCACTAGTCTTTTCATTGTGCATTGTTTAAACACCTACCTAACTATGTCTTCCTTTACTGGGAATGGCAATACAACAGCTACTTTTGAAAGAACGTTGAATGTAGGAAGCTCAAAGACCAATACCATGTATTAGAGTTTAACATTTAGCCTAGTTGTGATAAAAATCCCATGGGAGAGAAAGGAAAATGCTGCCTCCCGTCTACTCACTGAGTTGCTGTAGTAATAAGCAAATGGGAAGGGTCTGATGAATACGTAGCTCAGGGGGAATGGGATGGGATCAATACAGGGAAAGCAGTCATCAGAAATGCCTAAACATTATTACCATGTTTCTGGGTGAAAGACCCTGTTTATGCAGCTTGCTGAACTAATTTTCTGTGTGAGCATCTGGTGATATTTTATCCATGTGAAGGCTGCAAGAACCTGTGAATGTCTAGATTGGACCTTCTGTCGTTGTTCTGCTTCCTTTGTGCTATATGGGTTATGCAAGAGCAAATCCCATTAAAAGGCCAGCTATAACACGTGAATGGCTGCATTATACCACAAAAAAGAGTAAACCAGCTACTGTCCTTTTTTTTTTAAAGTTGGCTGGAGCTGGCTAGATTTTGTGGAACATTTGTTCATTATTTTTGGCATTTGTGGGATGACTGAGAGTCATCTTTCTCCGTGCTGAGATGTACCATCCTGTCCAGGTGGTCCCTTTGATTGAAGCTGTGCTCAGCTGCTGCTCTGTGGGACAGATCTCAAGCCCACACCACATGAGCTCATAGCATGGCACATCATCTTGCTGGCTGAGGTTGAAGCACGCGCTTGTGTGTGGCTTGTGGATAAATAAATCTGATCCTGCTGTTTTAATATTTGTGTGCCTTCAGAATTTCTGGCTCAGCACCACTGTCTTGCTACTCTGATGTCAGGGTACAAAATTCTCTGACGTTCTTCTGGTGTAGGTTCCTCTGGTGTTATGTGCTGGTGTGAAGGCAAGCCTTGTTTGGAGGGCACAGTCTTCTAGAACATTAGTTCTGAGGTCACGTGATGAATTTCTTTCTGATGTCCTGAGCTCAGTCATCGGCTGATAATGAGTCACAACTAATTTAAGGAGTCCACACTTGGTAGCATATGCTACAGGATTCTAAGGAGAGCAGTTTTCGTGTTTTGGGAGGCTAGTGGAATGCAGTTTCCTATGTTCAGTGTTTTATGTGGAGATCTCAGTAGGTGGTTCATTGGGTAAAACTCAGCAGACTGAGGTCCAGAGAGAGATTGCAATATCTACAGGTTCACTACTCTTGTTTCCAAGGTTTATCGCTAGATGCAGGACTCTGCGAAGTCTCTTAAGCTCAAAAGCTGCCTGCAGCTGTGTGAAGAACCTGGCAGCTGTGAGGTCTCAGAACACTACTTAGTTGATGCTGGGACACAGATCTTTAGTTTCCCAAGCTTGTATTGAGAGGCAAGCACACGTAGAACTTGAGCTTATCCTCTTCTGAATGAATATCCAGGCTTCCCTGAAGGCTCTACCTGTATTTTGTGTAGGTGAGTGGTTTTGAATGACTGACCTTTTTGAGGATGAAGACCCTGACCTTTTAATTGACTGTTGTGATGTCAGAGTGCTGGTATTTTGGATCTAGTTTGCTATACTTATTTGAAAAGCCAGGCTTCTGTTACACTTGTTACCCTTCTGTTACGTGGTCTGTGAGTTCTTGGGCTGATAGGGTTTAAACTCACCAGACTTACAAGAAGAAAGAAAAGCAAGTCATCTGTGAGCCTGCTGCTAGTCTGTCACATCTCTACTCAAAGATTAGCATTTCAGGTACTGATGTAGTCTTGTTTGTTCTGCTTTTATGGTGTAATAACTACAGTTGTGTTTTATCATCTGCTACTGACATAGCACCTCAGACATACTGGGTTTATGGACAAGGCCACAGCATACTCTGAGATTTATAGTTTGGCCTCTTCACTCTTCTCATGTGATGTCAGGGCATAAGCAGGGTGTTGTGGCTCACGTGGTCACCATTCTTGTTACTGTTAAAGGTTCATCACTCTCTTACAAGTCAGGCCAGTGCTTGTGTTCAAGCAGTGTTTCAGGAGACCGTTTTGAGACAGGCTTCATTCATTTAAGACTTCATTCATTTGTTAATTTAACAGCTCCTCGAGTCTTAAATATTTGTTTCTTTTCCTGAAATTCTGTGTATTATTGCCAGCAGTATAATACCTGTTAAATATGATCTGAGTTTTCCTGCTCTGGTTGCAAAGTATTCTATTTTCTCCACTTTATCTTGGATTTGTTCCTGGAAATACTGCTATTGTCCTTGCATTGTGTCCAGAACATACAGAGCTAGCAGAAAGATTGCAAGATCATTTTGCCTTGTCATCTCAGTTCTGGTCTGCTGGACCAAAACCAGGGTTGAAATATTTGAATCATACTTAAAATGAATGAGTCTTTGATTCATAGGGACCCTACCGTTCCAAATCCCAGTTAGAGAAAGACAAAACATGACACACAGACCATGTCTGTACAGTCCTAGGGAAGAGAGAAGGATCTCTTTTCTAGGAGGTAGGAAATTACAGTAGGCAGCTACAGATTCCACAAAGCATTATTAAGGATTTTAAATTACTACATTTAATGACCCATGTAGAATATAATGAATTTGTCAAGGTAAATGTAGCAGTCATATGCATGGTTTGAATTTAAAACCTACCTTGCCTTTCATGAAGCTTTATTGTTTAAAAAGTCAACTCAGACTGAGCTGTAAAAACACGCTAGAAAATGCAGAGGGACTTAATACTTGTTTAATGTAGTTTTAAACTTTTTAATCATGTATTTTTGGGATTCCAGAGTGCTGATTCTGCTTGAAATTTCCTCATCATTAGCTGCATTTCTAAATTCTTAGTTGTTGTGATTCGTTATGGCTGGAATTGGTAGTAATGATCTTACATTTTGGCAGACTGAGTCTCAGGAGCATTTTAGTCCTTTGCCACTGGGAGTCAGGATTTCCTAACATATGCAGCTCCACATTACGCAGTGCTGGGAGGCAGTGCTTACTTATTCCTTACTGTGAAGGGAAACACCATTCTTCAACGTCAAAGTCTTTGTATATTAGGAAAATTCTTTGTGCTAAAGACATCGACACTACAAGTTACCGTAGTTTGAAATATTAGGCCAGATTTGACCTTTCCTGCAGGTGGCCAGGGAATTCTGAGCACAGTTCTTTTTGTTTGCTTGAGGGTCTGTTTGTATATTACGGTATCTACAATGTCCTACAAACCCTATTTCTGAAAAGCATGCACCTTTTCTACGTGGGTGAGGAAGCAAAACAGACTCCTCAGGTGGATGGCCTCCTTTGCCTTGAGAAATGCCTTATACTTCTGGTTAGTCTGGTGCACAGCAGCAAGAGAGATTCCTCTCACCTGATAGGTAACAATTTTATAAGATTGCCCTAAACATGTGCTTTTAGCTGAAATACAATGCAACCTTAGCGGTTGGAATCCTTTTTTAGTTAGGTTTTAGGAGGGGGTTTTCTGTCAAATGAAATACAGAGACAAAGCTGATATGATACTGAGAAGCCCAGCGAAGCAGAACTTTTTTGTGTATGACATGGCTGATACTTGGTGTTGCATCTGAAGGTGCAAAAATTAAAACAATCCCTATCCAAACACCCCCAAATGACAGAAAGGAGCAAGTGATCCTGGAAACAGAGACCATATCTGACTGAAAATGCCTTGGGTCAAATTCCTTGAAGAAAAATCAAAGTCTACCAATATGTAGGCAACTATAGTTCTCCTCTTGAGAGTTTTAAGTGGAGTACTTAAAGCAGACTTTTGAAACCCCAAAGCACCCAAGTCTGTGCAGATATCTCTGGAGCACTGATCAATTAATGTTAGAGGATCTCCAAAAGTACAGAATTGTGAGAAAAGCTGAAAATGCAAATGGTTGTTGCTGATGCCTTTAGCAGGAAGACATCCCCTTGTGCTCTTGTTGGAGAAAATTTTTGAAAGAAGATCCTAATTTCTTAACATTCTGTGTGTTGTTTCATGAGAACCCAACAGGACAAACTGTTTCCTCAAATAGTTTTAAGAAGAAAGTCAGCTATGGAAATGAATGGATCTTCAGTGGGTGGCCTTTGCCAGTTATTTCTTCTTTTAAGCAAATCTGGTTCTTTCAGATGACATGAGCTTTATGTTCTGTGATGGCTAATTTAGCTCTCTTTCTCCTTTCTCTCATGGGCATTTTTCTAGTTCTAGTTTTATCTTTCTTTATGCATGCAACTCAGCTCAGCTACCACTTGTTGTTAACCTCATTTCAAAAACTGAGGGTGTGTTCCTTTCTCTGGCTTTGCCTAAAAATCTGATGGGCATGGGAGGCCTCAGAAAAACAGGAGAAAACCATTCTCTATTTGTTCCTCATTTGTTCTGCAGATGGTAATACCAAACTGACCATAAATGGATTGTTATGTTTAATAGTTTTTGCAGCTATAAAATTCCAGCTATTGCCAACATCTTTGTGGATGTATATTTGTGTGACTATTTTGAGTATTTATGCATATAATTCACCTTTTTTCTTTGATTTCTTTATTTTTTTTTCCTTTTAAGTTTGCATCTACTTAAAAAAATGAAAAAAAACCAGTTAAAATTTTTCCATCTACCCTGCATCAGATTTTATTTCTATTAAATAAAAGTTAATAAAGTCCAAATGCTTTCTAGCTTTTGGGCCTTCAGTTCAATAGCCTTAATGTACTTCCTCAGGAAAAAAAAAGTGATGATGGAAGGTGATGTTGTAAAATGACTGGAAAGTCAGAAACGAGTCCAGGCTCCAAAATAAAAATAAAAATAAAGATAAAAATTAAGTTAAAAATAAAGATAAAGATAAAAATAAAAATAAATAAAAATAAAAATAAAAATGTGTTTCTGGGAAATGTCATGTGGTTTTCACTCCCTGAAGACACTCATTCATTTGAAGTTGACTCCAATTATTTATATTTGTTCATATTATGGGATTTAATTGTTGTCCAGTATATTTTTCCTGTAAGGGTCCAAGATTATAGAGTGAAGGAAATATTTTGGACGTCTGTAGAAGACTGATTATTTTTTGGCCTGGTTTTAATATCTCTTGTTTATCCATTAGGCAAGTGACAAGTGAATGAAAAGAATTTAAAAAATTCATGTTTGCTGTTTTTGAAAAACTGTAAAAAAGGGGAAGATTCTTGTCACCTTACTGTTTCCTGACAACTTTTATATTCCTCTCTTGTATCTGGCAAGAAGTGGATTAACTATAGTGATGATAGGGAGAACTTTTGAAAAAATGAATTTGGTGTTTGTCTAAAACTTCTCCTCCCATTTACAGGGATCTGCAGGTCTTTTCCCTTGGTACAGTATCTAGCACAGCAGAGTGCTGGATATTGCTACAGCTGTACCTGCAGGTCTTGCTCCAATACTAAAAACTTTTTTATATTACTGTGTCCCTTGAGCCCTTCTAGACATGGATCACTCTAAAAGTATATGCTTTCTTTCAAAGAGTGTAATGGCCTAGAAAAAAAGTGAATGTGTGCTCTTTACCACCTTTTTCTGCCCTTAAAATCTGTAAATACAAATAAATAGTTTACCTGTAAAGTAGTTTGTGGAACACAGCAAAGGAGGACTAAAAATGAAATCCAAGTGCCAGGTTTGTTTTTTGGTTGGTTGGTTGGTTGGTTGGTTTTTTAAGGTTTTCAACTTACATTTGGCTCTTGATGAAACAGTTAAATAGAGTGCCTTTAGAATTAATGTCCCCTTTCTTTTCTTCAAAGGAAATTAGCCATTAATCCTGGTGAATGTTTTGTATAAATACTTTAAGATTGACAGTTAGAATTTATTTAGGAGTCAAATGAGTTTTTATCCTCCATTAACTTTACAGATTGCTATAATAAAAATAATTCTTTCCACTGTCTCTTTTTCTATACATGGCTTCTATCCAGCAGATTCCTTGATTAACATGTTTAAAAGTATGTGTCACTCCAAGACTACACCTCAGTTGGAAAAACTTGCCTTTAAGGAGGCTTAGCAGCTGACTCCAACAGCACATCAGGTCCAGGATATTCACCTGAGAGAGCAGCACATCTATCAGGGATGTGGCAGACTTGGGTGAAAAAGTCTGCAAATTTTCAACATGCAGCTGCCAAAATCAAGGACTGGGCCCAGAAATTTTCTATCCAACATGCCTCTCTTTTTTCTTGTGGGGCTGAATAGACTTGTTTTCTCTTGGAAACCAAGGGATGTCTGATGAGGAAAGCTGTAAAAAAGCCTCCACACTATGACTGATTACAAGGCCATCCACTGGACACCTTCCTGGCTGAGGGTAATGAAGGACTTGCCTGTTCCAAAGGTACTGCTGAGATAGCCTACCCTGCAAACACTCCTACACCTTCTGCACTGACCCATGGCTTTTCAGTTGTGAGGAAGCTTCTCTCACAGCAGCAGTGTTATCCATGTAATCCAAGGTGCAGGGAGGTGTGTGGTGTGATCCCAGCAGTCAGGCTGCACTGATGAGGTTTTGACACTGTTCTACCTGGTTGTGGGCATAGCCTTTCTCACAGCTTGCTGACATTGGGGGCAAATCCCAGTGAGATCTTTCTATTGTTTTCAGCTGGTTTTGGCTGAAGTCCAGAGTGAGTCATCTGTTATTTATTGTGTCAGGTTGGAAATGAATATCTAACAATAAGTAGATGGCACAAACAAAAGGAAAGAGAGAAAAATACAGCAATGAAAAGCATAGCGTATCTGATGTGGAGGCACTAAAATCAGCAGGGAGCTCTGGATACATTACTCTTGTTTCCTTTTTTTTTTTTAACATTTACACCACACATTTTTTGCCGTCTATTGGACATTATATTGAACAGACTTGCTCCATTTTCAAACTGATTGTATTATTTGCCTAATTATACTGCCACATCTGTTTGGATACTGAATACTATAAATTTAAAAAGTCTAAGCTGTGGGTAATTACAGAGATCTCAGTGTTTGGCTTTCCAAGTTCTGTGGGCCACAGGTGTGCCTGAGAGCAGTACTCAGAGCTGGAGCCGGCAGAAATCCACAGTAAGAAAAACATTTCTCTAAAAACACACTGGAATTGAAAACCAGATTTCCATTCATTCAGACTGGAAAGCTCTTTTAAAATGAGATAAAAGGTACCAAAGTAGGTGTTACAGAGGGCAGACAGAACCATTACCCCAGGTACACTGCTCATTTAATACATTTAGTACTCTGGTTGTGAAACATTGATCAAACAACAATACCAGGGGATTAGAAATGATGGAATGCTACTAACTGCAGTCCAGTTTCATTTCTTCTGCTTAAATTTCCTAAGCAAGCTGTACAGGCAGAGCTAGGTCCTGTTTGCAAAATGATACCTCAGTATGTATTTATATGACCAGGATCTGTACCATTTTGTTGTTAAAGCCAAATAGACAAACAAACAAAAAAGCCACTTCTGCAAGATATAAAATTCCTCATCACAAGTGTGGTTGGGGTTTGTAGGGTTTGATAGTGATTTTTATTGTTTATTTGTTTTGATTGGTTATTTTGGGGTTGGTTTGTGGTTTGTTTGTTTTTTCTTTTTGGTGGGGTTTGGGGTTTTTTTTGTAGAAACAAATCTTTATTTAATGAAAAATAAGGTGTGTGATCCTCAGATACAATAAAATTACAGTTGTATCAGTTTAACTAGTGGAGCATACAGTTAATGACTTTGGATTTGGTGATGCAGGAAACTGCAGAAATCATGCCTGCTAATATAGAATAAAGTAGTGAATAAAAAAAGGAACCCACACAGCCTGGAAGAAAATATACCTTGCTCCCACAAAGACCTGTGAAGGTGCTAATTCACTCAGCTGTCCTCCCTGCCGTAGGCTGAGTTTCCAGTATGCTGTGTCCTCTGCCTCTTGTCCTGCCTGCTCCAAGAAATAAGCAGGTAACAAAGTGAGTTCACTGACTAGCATAAAACAACTCATTTTGCACATCCTTTCTGCAGTCTAAAAGGCTGTTAAAAAGGTCTGTTGTGTCTTGCTGATCCCTTAAAGTAAACTCCTCAATTTGCTCTCCTATCTGCCAATTTCCATGGAATATGATGAGTGCTTCTCTCTTCATATTCAAATGTTGCTGTAGTACTTCAAAAGGGACTTTCTGCAAAGATCGGTTCTCGTGCCAATCAGGTATCCATTTTGCTACCTGGATTTTCAGAACATTTTTGTAACTCTGTAAACTTTCTAGAAGGGGAGTGATTCTGGTATGCTGTGTATCCTAAACAACTTCATGCTTCATTCTGATTTATTATCTTTTTGGTAAATTTCAAAAAGCAGCACATTAACCTATCTGACAAGTGGATTCCCAAGTAGTTTGAGGTCAGAAGGAGTTAGATGTATAAACCTTAGTGATACATCTTAAAACACATTGAATTAACCAACTTTTAATTTTTCACTTTTAATTTTCCTTGAATTAGTTTTTACTCCATTATTAAAAAAAGAGGAAAGAAAAGACAATAACCTGTCCTGGTGTTTGAAAAGCTAGGATTTTTGCTTCTGGCACACTTAGGACTTTAAACAGAGATGTAATGGCTTGTGTCTTCAAAGACAAACATAAATCTTTGTCACAGAGAGGAGAGACATATGAAACATCGGAAATTTTTTTTTGGCTCTCTCCTTTGCAGAATTGTTATAATTTTCTGAAGAGCTATGCCTGGATAATTCATTTGTCAGCATGAGAGTTTTATTGTTTTTTAAAATATTGGTTTATTCATAAAAGAGACAGAGGAAAGCCATCTGGAGTACTTGTTTGTTGGCTGACCGTGCTGTTTGCAGCAGTACAGTTCTATACAGACAAGGAGTTGCAGAGAAAGTCCAAATGGCTTGTTTGATCCTCATTTTCATGTTGCTCTAGTTTTGGCTGCCCTTCTGATTGCCCGCGAGAAAGATGGCTGCAACATCACTACACTTTTTAAGACCATCTCATTTTGTTTATAGAACTCTTCAATCAGAAGGTCACTGTAGGTGTCTGCTCCAGCTGTTGCTCTGTTCTTTCCCACTCACTGCATTTACACTCACAATGTCCTTTTATTTATAGTTTCACCATTCGCCCAGCCTGGGACCATGACGGGGTCATTTGCCACTAGAGTTGCTTTTATAGGTTGAAGGTTCAAAGGATGTTTTGTCCCTTTCATACACAGAACGGCAGCTTAGAAAGAGGGCAAGAAAAAGGGCACTCGTTCCTCCTTTCTTCTGTCATGGAGACAGATGTCCTCTAAAACTGCACTCAAGAGGCAACCTACATCTCAGATCTGCAGTCAGAGTGCTTGCTGTTTCCTCAAACTGCATTACTTGAGTAGTGCAGGATGGTCAAGACTTGCAGTTTGCAAAGAGCTTTGAGGGGCAAAGAGGAACAACTTTGTCTCATCCTCCAACAAAGGTTCTTATTTGTTGCAGATTGTCCTGCTGGACCCAAAGCCATCTTTCTGCATCCTTGCTCTCCTGCAGGGGCTGGCACAAGGCCTCTTCTTACTGAGTGAGCACCAAGGGATGAGACAAAATTTCTGGGTAATAATTCAGCAAGTCTGATTCCTATTCAAGGCAATGCTCTCCATCTTCTGTATGATAAAATCAGAATCCAAACCAGCAGAGACATTTTCCCGAAAGCCATATGCACTTTTTGCCATGTGCGTGCACCTGAATTCCTGCCACTTGCACAGAGCCTGCAATCTGATATTCTATTGACATTTCCAAGTTTGCCTGTCACTTTTTCAGCAAACTTCATCTGGATTTCAGGTTGCCCATAAAACATGAAAGCAGGTTTAGTAGCAAAAATTTACAATGTGAACATCTAGTTAGAGGAGACCTTACTGGGCCCCTTTAAAGGGGAGCTTTGCCTTTAAAAATGAGTAAATAAGAGTTTCTACTTCTTTTCCTCATGAAACTTCATTGAAAATATGAACAGCAATAAATCAACTGCTGAGAAAAATGGAAATGTACAGCTGGGCTCCACTCCTGCATAGCAATGACATTGGAAAAATCACACACATTTCCCTTTCCCTTCTAATTGACCTTGTAAAATTTAAGCTATAGCCTCTCTAAAATGCCTTTTAGTGCTGCAAAATCCCAAAGAAGGTTCAGTCTATGGAAATGTAAATGTCAAAACAGGCAAGGAATTTTTTGAAAATAATGCAGAAAATGCTGCATCACATCCAGCCTTGTTTACCCCTCCTCCTGTGTAAAAAGATAAGTTCCACTTGTTAGAGTGCTCATCCATCAAAAGTCTTTTAAACCATTCTGCAGAGCTGTGCTTACATACAGGATCTGTCATCCACAGTCATTTATGTAATGTATGCTGACAGTGTTCATCTATAAATATTATGATATCCAGGGACAGAAGTCCTGTGTGGCTTATTTCTGAATTTGTTTTGTTTTACCTTACTGAAGGACTAAATGTTGGTTAGATTTTATAAGAAAAATTCCATTGATTTCAGGGCATAAATTCATCCTATATTTGCCAGACCATTTACCTGAAAACAATCAGGTAAACTGAGAATATTATGCCTGTGCTGCATTATTTCTTAGAGTAAGAAAGTTGGAACAATTGCTTACTGTATAGTGGACATTACTTAACAAGACGTCTGGTTATTTCTCTAACTACTTATTACAGCTCTCCCTCTTTCTTGGTAGGTACAAACAGGTTTTCTAGGCTGGTTTGTCTTTGGTTTTGGGGTTTTTGTTAGTTACAGAGCTGGCCACAGATCAAAAGGTGAAGGTTATGCAAGCTGATTTTGCTAAAAATTCAGTGTACAAGAACATTGAAAAAGATCTGAAAGACTTGGATATTGGTGTTTTGGGTCAGTCATTAAGGTCTGTTAATTGACGAGTATTTTATGGCTGTAGTATATTAAACAGACCGTTGTAAAAATGATGTGTCATAACAACTTATTAGCCAATGCTTTAAACCAAGCATACATAGTGAGCCTGTGGCTCATTGTCTGGTATTATTCATGAAGGAACAGTGAAAAGGTGGGGGTTTGGAAGGTTTTTTTATTTTTAAAGAAAATCATCCTTTTAATAGTGAAACAAATGAAACTACAGCAACAAAACACAACCAACCTTAGCAACAGTCTATTTTTCTGTTCCCCAGAGTCATCAGTATTGGTGACTTCAGTGAGAACAAGACTTGATGCTAAATAGTGTTTCTCCTCACATGCAGCTCAAAATCTTCTGGGTCGTGAGGAGAAGCAATTTGTTTTACTAGATGAACTATGCACTTTGTCTAGATTTGGTTCTTAACGTTGTATTTTCCCTGACTAGTTAACAATGTTGGAATGCTTCATAATCCTCTTCCATGCCGTTTCCTTAATGGGCAAGACATAGAAGAGGTAAGATTATTCTGTGGATTTCAACATCTAATATAACAACGAGGAATTGTAATTCATTGAACGGGGCACAGATTTTGCCCCTGCTACAATCAAGTATTAACTGTTCAGTTGGGTTGGAAATGAACTGGGCCTGAAGAAGCATATTTTGATTTGGTTTTAATGCTTGGAAGAGCTTGAAAGAGAAAAAGAATGGTAGATTTCAGCTAAACTGCAGGAAGCATCCAGTGATAGAGGGGAGAGTACAGCTGGCCTGGTTGTAACAGGGATTAGCAGACCCCTCTGACTCCCTGCTGGCTTGTAGTGTAATGGGGCCAGTCTATTCACAGCCACAGCTGAAAATACTGGGTTCTTGTTAGTATTGTTGAAACTTACTTTCTTTGGGACACCATTGCTTAAATATGTGGAAACAAACAAACAAATCAAATTAAAAAAAAAAAAAAGAAGAAAAAAAAGAAAGAAAAAAGAAACATAATTTAAACACAGTTTACTTTGTGGGGGGAATTAATTTACACAGGTTGAATAGGATGACAGGATTAAGGATGTGTGATCAAGTTCTCCATTACCTAATAGTTATTTACCCCTCTATCACTTGCAATGAAAAAGCTGGAATTTCTAAGTGCGTATCTTGCTAGCACCTGTCTCAGGATTCATTCAGTTTTTATGTCATCATCTCTTCCAAATCAGAGAGCCTCAGGCAGGCTGCTTCCCTCAAACTCTCACTTAAGGATGAATTAACGGTTTTGTTGCTTCCTGCAGGACCTTGTCAACTGCAACGTTGTTTCTGTTACAAGTAGGTATGTGACACATTTCCATCCGTACTGGGTCTGTAATGTATTTCATTGGAAAAAAAATCAGTCCCACATTAGAGTGACCAACTAGCTTTTCCGTGTATTTTCATTTAGTTCATCAGCAGATAGTGATTTTCATCAGGAATGTCAGGGTTAATTTAAGGAACCCACCTGTTTCTAGTGGCTGTGAAATATTTTGATCAGAGCTGACTGGAAACTTTTTAACACAATTTCTCAGAAGAAACCCATCCTTGCACTACAGCTGAAGCAGCTTAACATTTTGCAAATTGTTTTTGTCTTGGTATACAGAGACATTTGCTACAGAATTAAAGTTTTCAAGACAGGTAAATCAGTTTGAATTTTAGCACTGTACTTGCATTTTTTGTCACAATTCTCTTCTGCCAAAATGTTTTTGTATCAATGCAGGACAGAAACTCCAGGAGCTGCCTCTCAATTCTGTATTGTTACCCCTTGGTGCTAATTTTGGTTGGCTACTTCCCTTCCAAGAACATTTAGTATTTCATGCTTTTCAACTCTGATTAAGATTTGTATTGCTCTGCTGTTTGCAAGCGGCATGTTAACATGAACATGAGCAGAAGATCTCAACCTTGGCTTTCATGCCTTTCATGTCTTTCTAAAAATGACATGAAAATTAACAGCAGATGTTTGTCTTTCTCTGGCTAGCAAAATTTACATCCCAAATTTTTACTCCTGCTTAATGACTTAAGATAATAAATCACATATTAGCAATCAATTGAAGGAAATTACGTAAGTAGATTTGTGACATTTCTGCTCCTAGGATTTATTCTATTTATATGTCAAAAGAACAGAAATATCTGCAATATCTGAATTTTATATATATATACATATGCCATTTTGTACCCTCTCAGTGTGGATACAAAAGGTCTTTATCATTTCCCACCTTACACATACCTCAGAATCAAACTCTTTTGTTTTTGCAGTGCCTGGGGATTCCTTTCCCCACTGCGGCAATCACATCCTTTTCAGTCTTTCACGAATATTCACTTTCCTCCAAATTACAAAGAAGAAAGCATTCTCCTAACCAGCATTCCTCATGGTTAGGTCCATATAATCTTTAAATCTTTTTGGGTTTTCCTTTCTCCTCCCTGTCTGGATTCCTGCTAAGATCCTGTTCACCATTTCTTGTAGTGTAATGCCTGAGATCCAGGTATCCTGCCTCCCACAGACGTCAGTGGGATTTTCAGCAATGCAAAAGAAGGACCTTTTCTCATGTTTTACACTTTATTTCGAAATTCCTCTTCACCCAAGCTGATGTGACCGACCGGTGTTGTCATGCTTTGTGAACCCCACACTGCTCCTACTATCCTCCTGAGCACAATGACACTATTGAAAAACAATCAGGAAATAACAAGTATTCAATTAAATTTCACCATTAATTTGCACTACTTTTCACTACTGCCCTGTACAAGTTAGGTCACACTCCTGTCCTGAGATGATTCATAATGTAAGTATGACTTCTCCTTGGTACTTAGGCATACTGTCAATAATACTCTTAAAAGGCACAAAGAAAAGCAGATTTCTGACCTAAAAAAATGTATTTAATTTCACTTTAAAAATCAGATGCATGATTAAATCTATTGCTAAAATAAGAATGAAAAAAAATAAAATAATTAGCATCAAAAAAGATCCTAAAGCTCTTTCTGGTAGCAGAAAAAAAATGATGTCTCTTCATGATTTTCTGTAATTTCTGATCCAGCTGTAAGCAAAAGTGAAACTGCAAAAAGAACATGGTGGAGCTGACTTTCTCCTTGCAGTTATGATTCCATATTGAAGAATGATGAAATTCAGAAACTGTTTAAAAGCTTTGGATAAACATAAGACTCTCACTGCTTACAAGACTAACCTTTGGGATTTTTTGACAATTCATATGATTTTCAGGCCACTAGCATTTCTAAAATATTTTCCAAAATGTTGAATGTGCCATATTTTAGCTATTTGAGTTGTATACGTATGGCTTGATCAAGTGGAAAAACTCGCGATTAAAATAAAATTGGTTGAAAAATGCTATCAGGAAGATGGGGGATGGAAAAATTCTTAAAATAGTTGTCTTAAAGGTGACAAAAATAATTTTGAAAAGAAGCAACCAGGGTATTTTTTCTAGAACATCGAATTGCTTTTAGCTTCTACCTTCAGTATCTTTAGTGGTAGTTATGCTTTCACATTAACTTCTGGACTTTACAGTCTATCAATCAGTAAGGTTTCTTCTACTGCTGTTAGTGCTGTATGAGTATATGTATAGGAACTCCCACAAGTTGTCAGTCAATTGTAGAACAAGGCAGAAAACATAAAATATATGTCTGTGTCCAGTTAAAAATGTGGTAGAAATAAAATGGGATGTGATGGGCCTAATCAGGCAAGAAACAGCATTTGAACATATTATCTTATTCTTCCAAGAGTGGTAGCTGGGCTTGCAATAATGCTTTTCAAGCTTTGGAAATGCCCATATTACTAATCAGAGATACGAATTCATCTATGCAATTAAGGATCCCTGTTCTCCTTTTAATACTATGTACATTAAAATGTATATGTATGTATGTAGGTATATGTATGTTATGTATATTAACCCTAATGGGATCCTTAAATTAGAAGTTAGGAACTTTGGATGAATTTTCTAGAAAGCACTATTAAATACTGCATTCTAGAGGCCAGTACATGCTTTTAGTTTTGGCAAAAAATTTACTTCTTACTATTTAATTTTTATTTTGCTTTGTTTTGTTTTTTCCTGGTTGTTGCTAAATGCATTGGATTTTAGTGATGTGTACAGGGAGTTGTGAATGGGGAAGCTATAACAACAGATCCATGGAGAAGGAAAAAGGATGTGCTGGCCAAAGCAAAAAGGGGATTACCAATTACTTAGGAGAATAAAAACTTTCCTCTGACACTGATTTTTTCTCTGTTAGAGGTACAATTACATATACAATGTTCCCATGGTTGTGATTGCTGTAGGCATTTAAATGTCATTTATGACATTATTCCTAGCTGGTCTAGACCAAGCTAATCTGTAAAAAGGGGATCTTTTGAAAGTGTAATTGATAGTATAATAGGAGAGCTATGCCTTCTGGGGAAAAAAGAGTTTTCCACTCATGCAGCCTGTTACTGTAATCCTGTAAAGTGTAAACTGAATGTAACTGTTTAAACTAAATTTCAGACAGAAAGGTCTAATTCTGAACCTGTCCTCTGGTCTGAGTCATTTCCCTTGTCCATTATATACAATGTACTCAGCTACTAAGGTAAACCTCTCACACTGCTTTATGAAGAAATCCCTATTAAGTGTTTACTAAAGCATTGTATCAGGATAACAAATGGTCAGTATACAAATTATGTTGCTCCACTGAAATAATGAAGTAATGTAAATTAGCACTAGCTGAGAACTAAGAATCCATAAAACTATGTAAATGAAATCCAGCTCGGGATATGTCTGACCCCTGGAATACTTTTGCCTTTGATTGAATAGTATTACACCAGTGCTCACAATCTGTCCTCATTCTGGGAAGTGATGAATTTTACTAGACTCACTTGGCTAGTTTACTTAACATGTAGATGCACAAAAGTGCTAGGTTTTGCTTATGGAACCAATAATAAAATTTCTGGTAGGTGGGAGGTGAGTTGCCTGATTTCGCAGATTTCACCTTAAATTTTTGCTCTGAATTTGAATCCTGGAACTTATAAAAATGAGGAATGAATGATTTTGAGTAAAACTCCGTAAGCAACTTGATTGGCTCAGGTTTCCTTCAAATGAAAAATTCTAACAATATTTGCTTGAACATAGCCAAAGTTTAGATTGGAAAAAAAAAAAAAAAAGACCTATTGTTGATAAGAAAGTCTAGTTTTCTATTTCCTTTTTCTCTTTTTAATATAAATTCCTCATTGCTCCAGATTTGAACTACATTCAAACCAGACAGTTTTAGATCCTTAAAAATGTTTACTTAACATTATTTCAGAATGATATGGTACATTGGTAGTGTTATGTTGTCTTGTCTTTTTTCATTCTCGGTATCTTTTAACTTTGGGGTTTCTTTTGTTTTGGCTCAGGTTTTGCTTTGGTTAATTTATTTGTAACAATTTAGTGAAAGTACTTAGTTTCCTATGCTAACGGTTTGTTTGGCTTGGTTTGGTTATGTTCCAGGCTTTTATAAGCACTTTTATAACCAGTACAAGCAGAGTATAAGGTAAAAGTAATTACCATACAGGTGGTGCTGTATCTTGCCATATTAGCCTTCATTTTAGCAAATTCTTCAAGAATATTTGAGATGCCTAAACCTGTATCATGTAGCTGTCCTCAGTGAACTGCTGAGTGGCTCTGCCAAAGTTCTGTCTTCTCCCTCTATGCAGCTTTTTTCCTTATTTCACCATAGTACTATCACTTATTCCACACAGTGCCCTAATCCATTGCAAATATCTGTTAAAATGTGTCAGATGCTGTGGGATTCTGCAGAGTGCCTTATGTAAATATTAGATGGCATTACACTGTTTTTATTATTATTACTTATTATTTTAGGTAGTGATTCCTTATGGTACTTCTGCTCCAATGACAATGTACCAAAACTCTGGTGTTATTACAAAGACAGCAGGAGAGTTTGTTACTAAATCACTGGAGTATGTCACCTTTGGAGATGAGATTTTTGGATATTTAGCCCATGAAATTCTCATTTAATTTGGTTGTGTATAAATGAGTTCCAAAGACTTCAGCCAAGTCTGTCTGCACTCAGCCTGTTCTTCTCTCTGTTTTCATAGACCTTGGACATCAAATGAGAAAGAGAATGGGTTGTTAAAGCTAATACGGCACCAGTAAAATATGAAGAGAGAAATACACAAGTAAAGTGTAGTGGTAACAGCACAGGACAATTTTGTCTACTTACGAGACTTGAGCTGAGCTCAGTTTGATATCTGGTTAGTCTTCACCCTCTCTCCAGCTGCCTGTTTTCATGACCCTGTTAAGGAATTTTCCAAGACCTCTACTCCTTCACAAAAATTGGCCAGCAATTTCAAAAGTTATTAGTGAGGGAGAGGAAGGACATAAAACCAGAATGTAACTATCACAGAAACATCATTTCCTTGGATACCATGCTAACAAAATAACATAAATATTTATACATGGCAGCTGTTAATGATAAGCATTACATGCAAGTATAAGGAAGGGAACAGATTTGCTGAAAACAGAGAAATTAATATTTTCCTCTAAGAGAAATGTAGTTACTGAAAGCCTGAAGTAAAAGCTTTTGCATTTAATGCTATGGCCTTTCTGAACACTCAGCTGATCTCTTTTGGGAATTTTCTATAACCTTTTGCCGTTGTGTTGTTTTTGCATGGTTATTCTGAAGGTTTGTATCCTGCAGTTTGTTCCTTTATGGTATTCCACAGAGACAGACTTCCAGAAGCAGTCCTGCGTGCATTTACTGGCTGAGGCAGGGGTGCAGAAACCCCTAACAGAGTCATTCTTGTCAGAAGATGTGTTCTGGGAAAACCCAGCAAGATGCACTTTACAGAGTCTCTCTATGTGTGATTCAAATGAGTTTGAGCCATAAATCCATTTGAGTGACCTATCAAGTAATGTGACTTGATACAATGAATCTTTTAAGTAAATTAATTCCTGTCTCTTCCCAAAGAATATAAGATTTGCTAAAGCTATTCCAGTGACTTTTGTGAGCCTTATATAGGCTCTAAGAAATTTATATTACTATTTTAACATACTCTTGGAGGTCACAAGTAATTACGCTTGTTTGATGTTTATGAATAATTTGCTTTATTTCCAACTTGTTCACTGTATATTTTCATGCTTTCAGTGGGTGTTTTGTGTCTTTGGTTTCTTTGGAAAAGTCAAGGAAATTTGCAAGAAGGAAAAAAGAAATCTGCCAGAATGTAAAGTACACACTGGGCTTTGGGAAGTCTATAATGATAAAAAAATGTATTTCTATCCAGAGCCTGTGAATGACTCAGCAATATCTGATACGGGATGTAAAAGGCAGCAACATAGGAAAAGGATGCACAGTAACTCTACACTGCTGAATGAATCTAGAAGACAACCGTTTTGACTGGATGCCTGTGAAATCAAATTGGGTGTTATTAAAAGGTATTTCAAGGACAATGCAATCACCAGGCAGTTATTGTGGGTTCATAAATGGAAAGTCCTGCCTAATTAATTTGACGCCGTTCTACAATAAGGTTGCTTGCCTAGTGGATGAAGGGAAGGTGGTAGCTGTAGCTTTTCTTGATTTTAGTAATATTTAGTAAGATTTTAGTAAGATTTTGAATACTGTCCCTCACAATGTCCTTCTGGACAAGCAGTTCTGATGAGCAGGTGCACAGTGTGCTGGAATAAGAACTGGCTGAATGTCAGAACTTCAGGGGCTGTAGTGTGTGGGGCTACATCTGCGTGGTGAGCTGTCACCAGTGGTATTCCCCAGGGCTTCATTCTGGACCAGTTCTGTTCACAAGTTTATCAATGATCTGGATGCAGGAGTGGAATGCACCATTTACTGACAACACTAAACTAGGAGATGCTCTTTGGCTGTATTCAGAGACAAGAGGCCTTCCAGAGGGATGCGAATAGATTGGAGCACTGGGTAGTTATCAGTGGCTTGAAGGTTAACAAGAACAATTACAGATTCTGCCCCTGGGACGCAGGAAAGCTGGGCACAAGGACAAGCTGGGAGAGGAGTGTGTGGAGAGCAGCCCTGCAGCAAGGGATCTGGGGGTGCTGGTGGGCAGCAGCTCAGTGTTAGTCAGCAGTGTGTGCCCGGGCAGCCAGGAGGGCAAACCCCATCCCGGCTGCATCAGACACGGCAGCACCAGCTGGGATCGGGATCATCCTGCTGGATGCAGCCGTGGTGCGGCCTCACCCTGAGTCCTGTGTGCTGTGCAGGGCCCCAGAGTTTGAGAAGGACGGGAAGGTCCTTGAATGGTCCAGAGAAGGACGGCAGAGCTGGTGGAAGGGCTGGAAGGCACATCCCGTGAGGAGCAGCTGAGGGCTCTGGGTTTGTCTAGTTTGGAGAGAAGGAGGCTGAGAAGTGACCTCATTGCTCTGTACAGCTTCCTGAGGAGGTGACATGCAGAGGGAGGTGCTCACCTCCTCTCTGGTCTGGATATTCGGAAGCATTTCTCTACTGCGAGAATGATGAAATGCTCACAGACTTCCTAGAAAGGTGGTTGATGTCCCATGCCTGTCAGTGCCTCTGGCCAAAGCCCTTCATAATTGCCTTTAACTCCTAGTCAGCCCTGAAGTGGTCAGGCAGCTAAACTAAATTATCTCTGTAAGTCCTTTCCACCTGAACTATTATATCCTAGGCTAGGCTCGTCTGTGCTATTTAATCAGATGCATTTCTGTTCATTAAAAATCAGTAATTTTCATGTATATTTTAGTTTTGCATGTTTATTTAACTTCAGCATTTCAAAAAGTGTTTGTAAAACAGCATGAAGATAGCAAGGACCTTATTAATAAATTATTGAGATTTTTTTGCCAAATGTGGGGATGGGTCTCTGTAATCTTTGCCACGCAGAAGAAAGAGAAACCACAAAATGTATCCTTCTGCCTCCAGAAATTCCTGTCTGCTGCATTGAAGCTAATGACATCTATGGACAGCACACCATAGACTTGTATTATGGCACCATTTACATCCCAGGTTTCTGCACATGTCTCCTATACTTGTTGTTACAAGTCTCAAAAGAGCAAGTGAGGATTGAGCTGAGATCTCTGAAGTGAAAAAATGAAAATTGCAACACATAAAATGATATGTATCTTTCCTGCAGTATAGTAAGATTTGATCCAGATCTGCAAGCAGTCACTAAAAATCACTTTACTCACATGGGCTCCTATGAGTTGGTTCTGCCATTGAACTCAATGAAGCTGCACTCTTTCATGTCAGAATTGGAAGTAGAACTACTACTTGAATATTATCACTCGATGTAGAAAACATCTGGAAATAAAAATGAGACATCTCTGCCGGACATTTCAGCATTGCTGGTTTGAAAAGCAAGGAATAGAAATGGTTTGTTCATCACTCTATAAAGACTACGTTTTCAAGTGATTAAACTATATTCTTCTAAGTGTGATATTTGTGCAGCTGTGCAGCAAATAAATACAGAATACAAGATATGTTACATATTACATGTACACCAAAAGCTGTTGAAGTTCCTGGGGGAAATACACATTGAATAGGAGGCCCAAGTGTGAAATGTAGGGTTTGTATTTGTCGTTAGCAGAAGTGCCTATTTCACCATGTATGTATGGGCTCAGTCAGTGCGTTCTCAGATACAGCATGAAATGCTGTACATCTCTTTCCCAGTTCATCCACTCCCAAACACATACTGAGGCCTTGTCCACAGGCAGCTCTCTGCATGTTTGATTTACATGTATTAGCAGTCCCTGCAGGCTGAAGCAACCCCTACAGAGCAGTGACTGCTTCTACTCTGCTTGAGTCAGTGGGGGTCACTTAGGGATTCAGTCACAGTAGAAAAAAACCTGAGGACTCCCTTGCCTGCTGCTCGTCACGATCCCAACTATATAGCTACAAATCCCCTTATTTTCTTTCTGATTTTCACATGAGTTACCTAACTCATGTTAAAGAACATGTTTTCACTCTTCCTGCAATGACAATTGTTTGTCTCTGGAAACGAATATTTATCTGACATACAGGGAACCTAGTAACACAGAAGTACCACTGGCACAGCCAGAGGTTAGTGAGTAAGAGACTTATTTTCCAAGGTTTGCAAGTTCTGTGATCTGTGACAAATGACAATTCCATATTTCTTGTCTCACATTGGTTTATGGTTGTGCATTCTGCATGGGTCTTGCAGGCTGTTGAGCTGAACAACCAGCTTGGAGTCGATTGTTCTCTTGATGAACAGATCTCTTGATGAACAGAAGGATATTATTACTTGCTGCTCCTTCATGGTCAGTCTGTAATACATCTATGTTTGACCTTTTGGCTCAGGCACATGGTGTGATTCATGAGGTGTCCTGTGCAGGGCCAGGAGCTGGACTCAATAATTCTCATCAGTCCTGTCCAACTCAGCATATTCTAGGATTCTATGATTCTATTTGCACAATATTAGGCTGAATCTTGCTGACTTCCAGTCTTCTAATGATAAATTAGAAGTGCTCTCTCTAATGATAAATTAACCTAAGTCTGCAAAAAAGAGGTTTCTCCTCCACTGACTTTTCAGAGAAGTTAGTGAGTAGATTAGCCACCGGTATATGAGCTTGGAGGAGGAGCAATCATACCTTCGTCTTCGTTTTGTAGGCCACGTGTTCTCTCGGAGTGCTGAACAAACAACTCAAAAATTATATTATCTGCTCTTGCTGCTAAACTTGGACCTGGTTGATGGGGAAATGGGAACAGAAGGGAAAATGGGAGTTCTTCCCAGTACTTCCTACTTAGGGAGAAGGTGGAGGAGCAGATGAGCAAGTCAGGCACTCTGCTTTTCCCATAGAACCCATAACATGGGATTTCCTCTTTTGTGCTAAAACATTGCTAATAACATGTCTGCACACTGGAGCAGTGGCCCTTTGTGGAAGGATTCAGTATTACTCCTGTTTATGGAGTGGGAAGAAAAGGTGAAGAGGGGTAAACCACCTGCCCCAAGCCACCCAGAGGAAGGAGGATCACCTCAAGACAAATACTGTTCACAGAATCACAGAATGAACTAGGTTGGAAAAGACCTTTAAGATCATCTAGTCCAACCTATGACCTAACACCACCTCATCAACTAAACCATGGCACTGAGTGCCACGTCCAGTCTTTTCTAAACACATCCAGGGATGGTGGCTCCACCACATCCCTGGGCAGATGATTCCAGTGCCCAATCACCCTTTCAGTGAAGAATTTTCTTCTGATGTCTAACCTCAACTTCCCTTGGCACAGCTTAGGACTGTATCCTCACATTCTATCAGTAGTTGCCTGGGAGAAGCAGCTGACCCCCACCTAATTACAACCACCTTTCAGGCAGTTGTAGAGAGTGATAAGGTCACCTCTGGTCTCCTTTTCTCCAGGCTAAACAACCCCATCTCCCTCAGCCGTTCTTCATAGGGTTTGTGTTCCAAGCCCTTCACCACCCTTGTTGCCCTTCTCTGGATGCGTTCGAACATCTCTACATCCTTCCTAAATTGGGGGGCCCAGAACTGGACACAGCACTAAAGGTGCAGCCTCACCAGTGCCGAGTACAGAGGAAGAATCACTTCCCTGGTCCTGCTGGCCACACTATTGCTGATACAGGCCAGGGTGCCATTGGGCTTCTTGGCCACCAGGGCACACTGCTGGCTCATGTCCAATTGGCTGTTGACCAGTACCCCCAGGTCCCTTTCTGCCTGGGCACAATCCAGCCACTCTGTCCCCAGCCTGTAGCACTGCAGAGGGTTGTTCACCTCTCCTCAGCCCCACCCTCCAAGGAGCCTGTGCCTTCTAAGGAGACCCATGCCTCAGAAAGTAAAATGTCTTCAAATTATGTAACAAAAATAATGGCTATCCACCTAGAGCCAAACTTTGTTGTGCTTATGTGCTTATATCCTGACTCCACCTGGGAGTCTGATGAAAAGCTGCCGTCCATGCCTTAATGGAGGGTTATGCCTCCTTTTCCCAGGGTCAGTGAATCAGGGAATTACAGAATGGTTTCAACTGGGAAAAAACTTCAAACATCATCTACTCCAACACCTCTGCCATGGACAGAGGCACCTTCAACTAGAATAAGTTGCTCAGGACCCCATCCAGCCCAGCCTCAAACACTTTCAGGGTTGGAACATCCACTGCTTCTGTGGGCAACCTGTTCCAGTGTTTCACCAACCCCACAGTGAAGAAACTATTCTTTATATACAACGTTAGGTCTACTCTCTTTCAGTTTAAAACCAGTGCCCTTTGTCCTCTCACTATTGACACTGATAAACAGTCTCTCTCTTATTAGACTCCTTTATCTATTGGAAGGATACAATGAGGTTTCCCTGAAGCCTTATTTTCTCCAGACTGAACAACCCAACTCTCTAAGCCTGTCTTCTTAGGAGATGTGCTCCAGCCCTCTGACTATTACTGTGGCCCTTCTCAGGACCTGCTCCAACAGGTCCATGTCTTTCTCCTGCTGGAGACTCCAGAGCTGGATGCAGCACTCTGGGTGCACTGCTCCTCTGTTCTCATGAGAATCCCCTCCCTCACCCTGCTGTTCATGCTTCTTTTGATGCTGTCCAGGGTATGGTTGGCTTTCTGGGATGCAAGAAGACATTGCCAGCTCATAGGTAATACTTTTTATCTTCTAGTATCTCCAAGTCCTTCACAGGGCTGTTCTCAATACGTTTATCTTGTACCGATATGGCAAATTGCCCAAACCTAGGTACAGGACCCTGTACTTGGCCTTGTTGTGTCACTGTTATCCCCAGAGAGACAGCGAAAATCATGACATAAGTCCAGGTTGTAAGGTATGGCCAAAGCAACCTCGTTTAATCACCCATACCTTTATAGCATGGTTCACAAAAGAGAAATTACATTATTGGCCTATTGACCCACCACCTCTCAAGGTGATAGGTTGAGCAGTTAAGACACCCATTTCCAAATATTATTCGTAAAGAAGGAAAATAATTTTCACAGTTCTCATAACAACCTGCAGGTGTAAAAATGGTTTACATTCTCTCAAACTGTTGTCCGTCCAGTTCACATGAGAACAAAAGCTTTCACAGAGAAGCTGTGAGAAGCTGGATTTCTTTAACTGCCCTCTCATGAGAAAGAAAGGTTTCACAGGAAAATTCCTCTGCCAGCGCTTCCTAGCATCCACATTGTTGCACTTCTTGAGGTTCACATTTGCCCACCAAAGCCTGTCAGGGTCCCTTCCTTCAAGTGTGTGGACTGTACGCCTCCTTGGTGCAATCCACACACTTGCTGTGGATGCATTTGATTCCTTTCCCTATATCACTGACCTGTACTGGTCTCAAGTGACAGGATCCTGGGAAATTTTGTGATCTCTTCAGCCAGAAGAACTCCATTTGGCCATCTTCTGTGTCTTAGGGCTGCTTCAACAACTGTCTACATACAGTATGCCAATTTTGGCCCCGACCAGTGTCATGCACTAGAAAATATCCTGAAAACTCCATCGTATTGCAATGGGGGTAGGCCACCAGGAAGACCACCATCAGTTCCAGTTCCCCTCAGATGTGGCACTTTCATGGAAGAAGGCCTTTGGCCATGGCCATCTTCCTTATGGGCTGGGTGTTACAGATGTTGAGCCACAATTTTGTTGGGGATGCAAGACAACCACCATGTAAGACAATCACCCAGCTAATGGCACTGCAAAAGCATTAAGTGACAGGCACAGGATGGCAGGCCCTCCAAGAGTGTGCTGTAGCTACAGCTGTTCCCAAAGAGGGCTTTTTCCTGATTTTTCTGCAAGGAACTAAACCTAGCCTGTTTTTCTCAGCAATGACAGAGCAGAAGAAAGATAGAAGGAGGAGCACTGGACCTGTGGAAAAAGAAACTGCGTCAGAAATACAGTGTAGTGCACAAAGCAAAGGATCTGACTTTCACACTCTCACAATGGTTACATTGCCCTGCTTTTCCCAGTGTGTGTGCATGTGCATAGTCACCCATGTGTGATGCCATAGTGTTGGTGGCCTGAGTTACCTTGAAGTTGGTCTTCAATAAAGGCCACAAAAAAATCAAGAAAATTGGAGAAAGTCAGATCTTTTTATCCTTGAGGCTCCTTTCAGGTATAACAGTGCAAGTCATTAAGGGTTTTGAATGTATAGTGTGCAGGCCAGTAGAGAGCTGAGTGAGGGTTTTGTTGATTTGTTGGTTTTTTGGTTTTTTTTTTTTTGTTTTTGTTTTTTTTTCCGGGGTTGTGGGGTTTTTTTGGTTTTTTGTTTTGTTTTGTGTTTGGTTGGTTGGGTGGTTTTGGGTTTTTTTGGTTTCTAGTTTGGTTGGCTGGTGTTTGGGTTGTTTGGGAGTTTGTTTGTTTGTTTGTTTTATTTTATTTTTTTTTACTTTTGATTATTTTTCTGTTTATTTCACTGGGGTTTTGTTCCCCAAATCACTATTTTTTGAGTAAAGCTAAAACAATTTACAGCTGTGGGATGCAAACTGCAAATCTTTGACTCACACAGATTTTGGTTATTACATTAGTCACATGCTCAGGCAAAGAAGAAAATCACTCAGAAAAAAGTCACTCCAGTTAGTCAGTCTTCAAGACTACTAGATTAAGGAAAACAGGAACTATGCAGTGCAGGATTGGTTTTAACAATATGTTGTATTCAATCAGTGGATTACATCAGCAGTTGAGTCACAGCCTTACTTTCACAAAGATTGGAGTTTCAAATCTGTCTAGACAAGTAATTTACAACGAGGGAAAAAATCTAAACCATTGAATCCTAATGTTGTAAACAGTCTGTTATCAGGGCTGGTAATACAGACAGGGCTCTACTTTTCTCAAGGACCACCCACAAGAGAAAGAATTTGATATGGCAACTTGCCTGAAATATTTTTTTATGATATCCTAGAATGTGGTAGCTGCATGACAGAGCTGTACAAGTGAGGAGTGCTTTGCTGAGGGAGCAGCTGATGGGATTGGCCTTGACAGTGACTGCAGTATGCACTTCAGAAATGTCAGTCCTCCCAAAACACAGAATAAAGACAGAGAGTCTTCAAATAGTTTCTTGGCTATTCTGCTCTCTCCTTTGATCTTTCCAGCATTATGGCATTTCAAGAATCCCAAACTGACCATAACGTGTAAAGGGACAGTTATCTTTCCTCCTGTCCCCTTTCTTTTTAAAGAGCATTCTTGGTTAAGAGCCTACTTGCAGACCTTCTGCACGGTCTTTAAGCCATGGGAGCATATATCCTGGTACATATGGGTTTCTGAAGGCAAAGGCAGAGTTCAACATTACAACCCAGGGTTTTCCAAAGTGAGGCAGACCATTGGTCACTGTCGGTGGCTGCAGCAGAAGCACAGCAGACAGCTGGTATAAACTGCTCCTTGACATCCCCTTGCATCTCCTGGGACAGCTGTAGGACAATGAGAGCTTTCTAAGTCCCGTTTTCAGTCTTGGATATTAAAGCTGGATACCAGCATCCACACTTACACACTTAGGTCCCCATTTTAGAACAGTATGTGTGATTTACATTGAAATTGCTGTCCAGCCTACTGAGTGAATTGAGAGAATGATGGCAAAATACACTTCTGACTAAAGTCTCCTACATTGATTTTGGTGTATTTTAACCTTTCAGAATTGATCAAAACCAAGAGTGACTGAAATGTTATATAAAGCATATTTTGAACTAAAGCAATCTAAACTTCTCCAGTCTTTCAAATCTAACTGAATCTGGGCATTTGTCATGAAGATCTGAGGCATTCACACCAAAAAGAAGACCACATGTAAAAGAGTTCTGCCTCTCCACAATGTTTTGGAGTTTGATTTTAGTGGGTTGGGGTTTTTTGTTTTGGGTTGGTTTTTTTCAGTTTGGTTTAGTTATGACAGTTTTTTGGGGTTTGGTAGGTTGTGGGTTTTTGTTGTTGTTGCCAAAAAGAAAGGTACATGAAAAAAAAAAGCTGGTTAGCATTCCTGGCTACTTGCCTGGTCAAGAAAAACACAGAAAAGGAAGCTGGCCCAAGAGGACTATTGCATTCCTCTCTCCCCCTCTCTTTCCTTTGCTGCTCTGCAAACTTCCAAGCTGAATGGTCCAGGAGTGAGTGAGTGGGGAGCAAGGTCAAGCACGGCTTTACACACTGAAGTCCCATCTTGATAGCTTTGCTAGCTCAAGGGGAGAGTATAAAATCTACTGGAGGATGACCTATTGCAGTTTGTACCGCCCTGAAGTATTGAGGCAACTAGGATTGTTACTCCCTATGAACAGTTTAAAAATCTACTGGCCATTCCCAGGGAACCTTTTGGAAAATCTGTGTGGCCAAACAATTGTGTTTGCTACTGCTCAAGACACTAAAGGCCTTGTTTCAATACAATGAGAGACTTTGCTGAAACATTGCTACCTAGGAGGAGATATCCTCCTGCTGCATGACTTTGTTATGTTGTGAGCACAGTATGAGTTTATGCTGGGGAAATACCTTCAGTGAACCGGTCAATGAAAATTAAATAATCATCAAAGTTCTTTCCACTGTCTTCAAATAGACATTGACCTAGAATTTACTATAGAAGTAAACAGTGAAAAAAACAATGATAAAAATGTATTTTGCAAAAATACTTGGCAAAGGAAAGGAAGAAGTCAAAAGCAGCTGTTCTGATGCAAACTAAAGCCTGTTTGGGGTGCAAGAGAGAGGGGAAGATGGCTGGCTCCAGTGCCTGAGCTGGAGCAATAGAAGGGGAATGATCTGGGCTGAGGACTGATGCTGCAGGGCTCAGTAGGGGGTCTGTGATTATTAAAACCTCTGGGGCAAAGTGTCGCTCCATGGAGACAAGAACATTTATCCCACATCAGAGATACTATGATGTGGAGCCACTTTTTTTGGAAGACTTATTGCAGACATAGGGACAGCTCGTTAGTATTACTGCTGTTTAATGGCTCAGAATATGATAACACTGCAAGTGCTGGAAAGCTTAATCCTTTCCCTACAGATTGTACAAGCTAAAATGACTTCTTGAGGAAAATAGATGCGGCCTACATTAGGATTATAGCTGCTTGAATTTTCCTGTCCAGGGTAGGCTAACTTCTACAAGTGTGCTTTGGAAAGCACTGATGTGTCAGCATGGAAAGTAAGCAGGAGAAAGACTTCCAGTGACCTCAGTGGCTTTGGCTTAATCCCTACTGAGACAGAATGCATCTGCATAAAACAAGACATCTACTAGTGATACTTGCTACTGTGTTTCAAGCAAAAGTATAGTATTGTAATCCGTCTTATTTAGACAGTCAGTCCTAATAGGGTTTTTTAAACAGCACAAATTTCTTGCAGGAAAGTGACCTGATTGAGTTAATCAGACTAATTGATACCTCTTACTGAACAATTAAGTGCTATTATTGAAACTAAGAGATCAAAATATCAGATTTTAAATGCTTATGTAGGCCAGGACCACTGAACCTGTGTCTGGGAGTGAGATGTAGATTGGCTTCACTCCTGGAAGCCACAGCAAAGATGTGCTCTTCAGGGAACTGAGCAGCGTGAGGGAGGTGAGTGATGCAGAGATGCCTTTGTACTGCTGGCATAAGGAACTATCCCTTCCCATGTCGTACTGGAAAACAGATGCCTTGCCTGGTGCCTGAAACTGCCTCCTGGGAAGCAGCAAACCAAGAGTTGGCCTCACCACTGAGAGGTGCTGTAAGAGCGTGTAACTAAAACACAGTCAGCAGTGCAACGCCGGCTTGTGTGCAGAGAATAACAATCGTGTGTTGCTAAAACCTACAGAAACCGAGGTTGCTCAAGAGAACACCGAGCTGTACAAAAAGCAGAACAAGTCAGGGTTGAGAGAACAAATTAGACCTTTAGGCTTTATGTACATGGCTGTTTAAATAAAAAGAGCTTTAAAATTATAGGGAGCCATGCAGCTAACTGAACAGATACCTCCGGGGGGCACTATGACTACAAAATAAAATCCTGACTGATTTGGCTACCATTTTCACCCTATTTTGTTTCTTCTAATGGCACTGCAGGCTTTGTACACTCATTCACCTACTCTCTTCAGGATATATACTGAGGGATTTTTGTTTATGTGGCTTTTTTTAAGGAGAAATAGAAGAAAAATCAAATGCTGATTTCGAGGGTGTTTTTCTTAAGACAGAACTCAGTGAAACTCAGATAAAGGCATCAGTGATCTCTCTTCTGACCTCAGCCATACACAGACCACAGCATGTTGCAGCTCCACACTTAGCTGGAAGGTCTGACAATCCAGCCGAAAGTCCTGCCTTTTGTACACCTCTCAACAGCATACCGTCCACATTAATAACTTCCGAAACAGCCGACTGGGCATGCTCATACCAAAAGCCCACTGATGTCAACACAGTATTGAAGAAGGATCAACACTACCGGAGATCAGCCCATGGGGCACACCTGGTTCTGGTTTATGTCTGCTCTGCTTGCAGGCTTTGGTCTAAATCCCCTGTGTTGTTCCGTTCCTACCCACAGGCTAACATATGGCTGGGAGTCAGATCATCTGACTGCTTTATGGGCTCTTATCTTTCACCGTGTTCCACACAAGCAGAAATACTTCTAGATCTTGCTCTGGTAGAGCAAACAATTATATAAGTGACATTGGGTAAATAAAACATCTTTTTGCCTTTGAAGAACAAAAAAGAATGTTATATATCTTCTCGCTGATCAAAGGCGGTTATATTGCCCTTTTTGTTACACATGCAGATTGTTGTATTTGTCTAACATTTACAGCATGTAAGGCTGCTTTAATCTGTCACTCAAATTTCATAGTTTGTCTGCCTTTGGTTTTATCTCAGCTTTGAAAAATAAGGTTCAGTGAGAAAGTGTAACTGAGTATTTACACCCCCTTTTTATTTCATCTTGGGTTTTCACCTGCATCTCCTTTCTAATCCACTCCACCCCCTACTCTCCAGCCTGTGCTGAGCAGCACTGATGATTTAAGATTATAGTAAATATTTCACTTCAAACAAGATGGAAATATTTCAGATATCATCACAATAGTATTCTCCCTCACATACAGTGACAGAGGGACTTGAGTGTGCATGTGAGTGGGACAAATAAACAAAGGCTGGAAAAGGAACTGAATTTAAGCATTGGTAGCCAGACAGGGGAGTTCCAGGGCAGACTGGCAGCTCCAAGCTGCCTGGAGGCTTTTTGGGAATGGTCAGGAACTAGAAAGGCCATAGAGCCAGGCTTCATGCCACCCTCAACATCAAAGCCAGACAGTCACACATAGACTTCACAGCAGCATTTTTAAAGCATTCTTAAATTAAAGTCACCTTGAATTTTAGAGTCCAGGGCTGACTTTCTAAAAATGTAAATGAAGTTCTTAGCCCATGTGAAAGTTATGAGACAAGTAAAACTTGTAAATTCAGCCATTTCAAGTCATCTGAACACATAATATCTGTTTTAAACAAGTAAGTACTGATTCTCTGATATTTTAGAATGAAGAATCCAACTCAGCTTAAACAACTGAAGTAGCTCATCTCAGTGGGCTCCTCCAAGGCTTTCTGCAGCTTGGTCTGTGTCTGATTCTTTCACTGATCTCTGGTACGTAGATAGGTCATGCTGTGAATTAGTTTCTTGACTTCTTTAATTTGTTTTGGTCCTTAGATGGGACCAGTATCTGTGAAAACTAAAGCCCCTTTAAGATGAAGACTAATGAAACCTGTTTTACTAGTGAAGAGTTGAATACTTTGTTACTTTGATCATGGGCCGTTCTTTACTAGTTTCTCTCTTCTCTAGTGTATTTTGTAGAGGCAAAATATCTGGGTCACTCAGAAAGAAAGCCTTTTGCTGAATAAAGGTATGCCTATTAGGAAGGCATGAAGTGGAGAAGAAAGAAACCTAGAGATGAGATGTCTAGGGAAAGAGATTGGAGATTTACAGAAGAAATGATCCTGGTGGCAAAAGAAGCTTGGAGAGATGGCTGCAAGGTGTGGGTTCTGGATATAACCTCCAGTGAGACAACCAAAAGATTACAGCTGCAGACTGAAAGTTTAGGAATGTGTCACAGTTGAGGGACTAGAACAAAGACCTAGGAGATCAAAAAATGTAGGCATGAAGACGGAAATCCACTTGTGAGGTAAATGCGTAACGCCCAAAGGCAAGTAGATGGAATTTCTGTAGATGGGAAATTGAGAAAGCAGCAAAAGGCAAGTCATTTGTCTTTGGCTCCTGTCCTTTAAAAGCAATGAAAATCTATAAACAGTTCGATTTTGTCCCATTCCAACTGTCCTATTGCTTCTCCACGAGCCTGCAGGCTTGTGGAGTTGTTCTAGCAGCTCACTGTTATTCCTAAAACTCCTCACTGCTACATGGCTTGAAATGTGTGCTTGTCAGATGGCAAAACCAACACCAATCCCGTTTCTTCTCTCTTATTCTTTGCAATTTTGGTGTGTGATGCAAACATGACTTCAGTCACATAATGGGAATGAGTTGGAGGTTATGTGGCCCCTGCTGCACCTGAGTTTTAAGTGTATTTCTTCCAGTCAGTCTTCTGGGGCTGCTTTCCTGCAAGATAATGTAGTACAGCCCTCATACCACAGTTTTAATTAAAGCCTGAGAATTGTTTGTAAGGAAGTTCTCCAGACTCCAATGACTACAAGCTTCTGAAGATGTTATATGTATATCACACTTAACCACTTGCACCCAAAGTGAGTTACTCAGACTGGATAAACAAAGCACACTCTGCCTTCTTTTTCAGAGCACGAATAGTTTTGAAAGGAAGAATGGTTAAGGATTAATTCTGTATCAAAAGAAAAACAAAACCAGCAGAAGCTCTTGGTGTCTGAGACAAATGTTTGCAGAACACTGTCTAACTATCCTCATATGCTGATTTTATAGATCTAGGCTTTAAAAGGCAGCTTTCTTCTCCCAAAGCTCCACCCACATCATAAATCAATAAATAGATCAATAAATAAAGTAACAAAATATCTCTGCTGCTGATACACAGTAGATGCCAACTTCTCTTCCTGTTCTGTTTGGCAGATTCCCATCAATGGCACAGAGTGGGTGGCCCATATATTGATAATCACCTTAATTTCCAGAGTTGCTTCTGTTATTAAACTGTGTCACTGATCCCATCTGGATTACAGAAACCCATTTTACTGATGAAATCACAGAGAATTTCAGTAAAAGTTGAATAATATTCTTTCAATATTTAATAACTGTGCTTGCAACATAGGCATATGGCAAGCACATGAACAACATGCTGTACTCTGAGCCTATTGTTTTAGCTTGTTTCTAGCAGTTTCAGTCCAGAAAAGTCCATTGCTATTAAATTACTTGTGATGGTTTGTCAGGAGAAAAAGACGTTACAGCAGAACATCCTCTCTCCTTGCTGCCCTCCCTCCCCCCTACCTGTTGAGAGAGATATTAATGTCGCACACAAACAATTTGTAATTTTTTTTTCTAAGTATAAGCAAGTCTGGCAAAAAGAAAGTAAACTTCATGTTTTAATAAGAGTAAAGCAAGATGTTTCAGGAAAGATAGTCCTTTGTTAGACTGAGTGTCATACTTGGATAAACCAGGAAATCTTACAGACATGTATGCCCTCCTTCAGGTTCTAATATAATAAAAGATATTACCTCTCTGGACAAACACTGTCTACTTTTATCCTTGTATCTTGTATCACAGCTACATCAACACAACATTCCTTGGTATAATGAATTCATATGCCCGTGAGCAACAATCACAGATATTTGTTTCTTATTTGATAATTTCAGCTGTTGCTTTTGGAGTTTTTGAGGATACACTCTCAGCCATCTCACCTTTTATTTTTTTACATTCTGTAATGTTACAGGCTTCACAGTAAAAATGAAAATCAATGTATTTTCAAAATTTTGTTTTAATTTTTAGATATAACACTTTCATATATTCTCTGATCTAGATGCAAAACTCTGCTTAATGTCAGCAACAGGTTGTCTTTCCTTAACAGCTTCTTAATGACTCTATAGAGACAGCCTCTGGCTCCCCAGGAGCCCTGTAATTCCAGCAGTGGGCATATTCCTAATCCCATTTAAACGTGAAGTAATTTTCTACCTTTTCTGCAAAAGAAGGGCCATCCAGCACTGTCTGATATGTCTGATATGGTGGGAGTGCTCACAAACACAGCAAGAAAGTGACAACTGCTTATTCAGTGCATTTTCACACCCTATTTTAAACTGTAGCACATCCAGCTAGTGCATCCGTGTCTGTGCTGGAGATGGCTATTTCCTGCTTTAAAGCTGTCCCTGCATTTGGCCTTCTCATTTTTCTCCATCAATCATCTTCTCATGAAACCTTAATTTCTGTTGTAGGATGTTTATTCCCTCCCCAGGGAAGCAGTGCAGAGTACCTACAGCCTCTTAAAGGATTTGAGATCCTTCCCTTCTGGTCTGGGCATTGTTCCCTGCCTCTCTCTGGGAATGGCAACTGCATCGAGCGTTCCTCGTTCTGTGTCTTACAGGACTACTCTTTGTCCCTGGTACTCAAACACTGTGCTGAAGAACCTGGCCTTGAGCAATGTGAAACTGTGCCACGTAATTTGATATGAGGTGACACATCAGGTCAGCACCTCTAGGGATGAGGTGTTGCCCCTAATTCCACCAATCATCAAGTTATCTGGCCAGTTACCTGGCCAGATGCACAGCTTGTATATATAAGAGTGGAATTCAGCTAATTTCACCTTCAGAAACTGCCTTCTTTGCTGAATGTGGCAACATAAATCAGGAGGAAAGCAGAGTTCCTCTAGGCACTGGTAAACTGCTTTCACCCTGCTGGGGTGACTTCCTAATGGTTCCAGCAGCACCACACGTAGCACTGATGTAGGGAAAGCTACACCTAAGCTTAGAGGCCAGCGTTACACTGGGCTAAGCCCAAGCACCCTCAGGGCCATGTAAGTCATTTTCCTTTTCTAGGTGAACTAGACATTTTAGCATTCATGTAAATAAAGTATGTGTGAAACATATGTTGTATCTCCCCACACAGACACACATGCATGACACGAATGCTCTGAGGCTGTCGGGTCATTTATAATGCTGTTTGGTTTTTATTACCAAGCAGACACAGTATTATTCATGTACACAGCTTGCATATTCACTATTATTTTCAGCTGTTATAAAGTAATAAATATTATCATGCACCTGGCCATAGTGGTGCTGCAATTCTTATACATTTGCCTTTCTCCCATAATTTCTTTTAAAATTTCAGTATTGTTCCATAAGGTTTTGGAATTGTGACAATTATTTTAGTCTGATTAAATAAATATTGCTGGATAAAATATATGTTGAGCCTCTAGATAACAAAATTGAAGAAAGAGCTGGACTGCTAATTTTTGGAATTCATCTTTTTACTGCTGCTGTAATAATAGCTTTGATTTCATAATAAGCTACGGGGACAATATACCTCTCTTATGTTTGTGGCACCATTCATGTTCCTGGCACTCTGTTAAGTTATAAAACTCATACTCCCTTTTAAAGGCTGTCCCAACACAGAGAAAGTACTGTAAAATAAAATTCTGAAAAGAATGAGTCATAAATGATCCAAATAAAGCAGCTTCCCCCTGTTTACAAAAGTGAGATGACACTACAGCAGCCTCAAGCTGTCTTGCTTGAAGCATGTGGCACTGTGCTGCTGTCCCCCAAGGAAGTGCCTTTTCCCTTTTAGACCACATATCAAGCACGATAACCGTGGCAGTACCTATGACATCCAAAATTCAAACTGACATGAGCTGCAATGGCAGATCTAGTGCAAGTGTACAGGAAAAATGCTGTAGCTGCCACTGCTCCCCACATGGCAGTATTTGGGAGTTTCCCCACACAGCACAATGCCAGGGCATTGCAGGTGGGTTTCTCTGACATTTCCACTCTGCTGGTAGAGCACAGAACATCAAATGCCAGGAAAAGGAAATAAATTTGAACATGGCTTTTTCAAATATTTTCCGTGGTGTTACTCTAAATATGTGCATGATTTGGGAAAAAAAAGCCGACCAAACATAACAAAACAAACAAAAAGAACCCAACCCCAAAAAAACCCACAAGAAAAGAGAGTGCCAAAGCACCTGCCATTTCTCTGCAATCTTGTCAAGACAACATTCTGCATGCTGCTCCACAACAGAATGAGAGATAGATGGCATTTATCCTGAGGTGTGTTTCTAGCTGCCCTCCCCCTACCCCCAGCAGTCTGTGTGGTGCACTGACATCAATTTGTACTTGTGGGAGTGCACTGACACATAGGGAGCAATTGTTGCCTTTCAAGATGCAGGTTTGTTTTGTTTTGTTTTGTTTTTTTTGAGACAGCTAGCTTTTGCTATCAAATCCAAACACTGGAAAAATTGGGGAGAATAAATCCTACAATGACACAATTTACAAAGTGTGAAGCTTTAGAATATTAAAGTATTATGAAAAAGGTCTTCACTTTGTTGGGCTTGTTCATATCCTCTGCTTTGAACTTGACTTACTCTAATAAATATGAGGTTTCCTTGAGTCAGGGAAAAAAACCAAAAGAACAAAGTGAAACATAAAGGACATATAATCAGTCAAAAGCCTCTGGTACCAGGAAAGGACAGTACTAAGAAAAATCTGTGGCATTGGAACATGGTAGTTCAGAATACATTTATGCTTGTAGAAGTGTAATAGTCTTGTTCTCAATTCAGATATGTTTTGAAGGTATAATAAAAAGTTACACAGTAGTTTCTCATCAGATGGTGTCCTGGGTGGGTCCTGACATATATCAGCATTTTAGAAATGGCATTTAACATCTAACAAGAGATGAAACATAATTCCCCAGGTTTACAAGAATGGGTTAGAAAGACCATGTATGATGGTCTGGCAGAAAGGTCCCGGCAAGGAAGATTAGAGTGGATTTTAATATGACTTTGGAATGTAGTAAAGGTACTTTTGAAGTCTACATATTTTGGTATCTGCTTCACCCTCCACGTACTCCAGGTCGAGTGTGACTGCATCAGAAAAGCCGAATGAGTGCTACCATGCACATGGTATTGTGCAGATTTAGCTGCTGAATTGTCCCCTGGGAAAAAGCCACTGAAGAAAGCCCTGCCACATATTGTAACCTTTCTTCAGCAGTCAGGTGAGTCAAGAGAACCCATGAACACATGTGATAGTGTCTTTTGATAGGCCATGTCTTCTCCCCTTTTGGCACCTCGTGAAAGATCCTTCACCTCTGAACAATTGAGTGCCAGCAGGACAAGGCTTCAGGTGACATGGTAGTCATTAATTGCTCCTTCTATGCTGCTATTGGAATGACACAGAGGTAAAGGGAAACTTCTTGATGGCAAATGTTGTGGCCAATATAGCATTCCTGATAATGTAGTTATTACCCAGAAGAGAAACTCTGGTCACCACCTGCGTGCTTCTCTAAAATCCATCATAACATTAACAGTAGAATTGCTGAGAATTCTCCCTCCTCTTTCTAGGTGGATGAGATTCATTCATGATAAGGGGCTTGCATTACTAAACCCAGGCTATGCTTTTTGTTCTTCCCAGTAGATGAAAGATGAGAGCGCTTCTTAAAAGAGAGCCTAATCTGTGAAAAAATGGGGAACTGAGCTTACTCACTTCATAAAGAAACCTCAAAGGAAATTTTCTCTGTTAAAATTTCTCTAGTTTAATAGCTGTGAAGTCATAAAATTTAACTGAACAATGGTTTTCCATATAAAGGTCTCTTCAGTCAATAGTTCCTCTCTAAGCTGTTCCAAATCATCCTGGCTTCAATAAGATCAGATGCTCAAACCGTCAGTGCGTGAAACTGTGACTTCTATAGGTTTAGCAGCTGTTCAATATGCTCTGCTGTGGTGGGTCTTCCTTGTGTGCAACTTCGTCATGTTTTTCACAGGCTTCCGTTATTGTGTCTATTAGACAGGACACATAAGAGATAATTTCTTAAAGCAGTTTGTGGGGGAGGTATTGCCTATTATAGTTTGTTTTTTTTTTTTAATTGAGATGTAGACAGGAGTCCCACTTATTAAACCCATAAATGGTTTCACAGTAAAGTAGCAATATAAAAGAGGAATATCTGAGCTTTCAGAAGCAGACAAGTGGTTTGCAGTCCCATGTGGTGATTAATGTCAATGTGTGGTGATGCGATGTTTCTACTGTATTTTTGTATTTCTTTGTATCCTAATGGTTTGTCCCTACCTTCCCCACTTCTATTCCCAGTTGGTCTGCCCCATATCCAAGCCGCTCCCCCGGTGCTCCCATATATGGTTATCCCCTCCCCTTGTTCTGGCACCTTCCCTATCAATCACCCAAACCCCTCCCAGAGTTCTGGACTGTTCTGTGCCTGTCACCAAAGCCCTCCCTAATTACCCTTAGATGGTCCCCGTCAATCCCCCAAGACCCTGCCCCCTCGGATACCTCCCCTCTTGGAAATCCCCTAAACCTGGATGCTCCATTGGGGCATGTGACCCCTCTCCCTCCACCCACCAAGACCATTGGACCAGATGTGAGTCCTTCCCTCCAGCGTCCCTCCCTCCTAATCCGCTTATTGGTCCCTAGTTGGGTTACTCCTCCTGTTCACCCCCCCCCCCCTTTATAAGGTGTAGCAGCACTGCGCCTGTTGCTTGTCCTCCGAGGGTACCGTTCGATGTGCTTGGATTTCCTCCCGTGGCAAGCCTCCCTGCTGCTTTTTATCTTTCCCTTCATCGAGGGCTGCTGACAGCCACAGTGCCTGGAGCCTTCGCTCCCCTGAGTAGAGCAGAGGCTTCAGAGGAGCCGCTTTAAAGCTCTGTGCCTCTGGGTGCTCCCCACTCCTGCCGCACACCGCTGGAGCTAGCCTGGGCCGTGGCCAGCAGCGGTCACTGCGACATCAGTGCTATTTATTTATTTATTTATCTAATGAACACTATGACAAATTAACACACAGCCTATTGAATTTCTTGTGTTTGTTTCAGCAAAAAATAAAAAAAATACAAATTTTTTTAGTCTCAATTCTGTTCTCCTCATCTAAGAGTAAATAAGTAAGAAATACGGTGGAGATGAAACATATTTACAACTCGTGTGGCCTAGGCTCATCAGTTGCCTTGCTTTATCCAACTGAAAGGGAATCTGCAGTGGATTGGGTGCCACAGCTTCTTACTTCTTGCTAAGAGTGGAGTTGGAAGTTCATTGTCATGCTGCTTTGCCATGCATTCATCGCTGCTGCAGTGCTCTGGAAAGATGTGTCTCTGAGAACAAATTTCAGATTTCATTAATAAACTGCATCTCCTCAAAATTTACATGGAGGATCAGTTGGATTTTCAATCACAGACAAACCAGGAAGTTGTAAAACCATTGTTGGAGAGAATGTACAAGGCATTTTGTTTAACCCTACAATGCAGTTTCATTCAGAGATTTTTTCTCTCTTGTAAAATATACATGGATCCGTTTCTAAACACCATGTCACTTCAAAATGTGAAACCAGACTTCTCAATTTTTTATTTAGGATGTCTAGTAAAACTTTTGGTTTTCTCTGTGGGGCTAAAACAACCCAACATGTTCAACATGAATTCCAGCTCACTTTTACAGAGCAAAACATTATCAAAACCAACTCTAAACTAATAAAATGCAGTTCCTCTTTCTCTAACTGCACTTATTTCTTGATTTATTTAGGTGTAATGTATTTTAAGGCTATGGGAGAATATTATTACAATTTACTTATTCCTTTGATGTAGTAATTCCCTGGAAAAAAAATCCTGCATCATTTACAATACTGTGGTCCCCCATCTGGAGAAGTTTTGTGCATGTAATAATTGCTCTGAGAATTGTAGTGAAGCCAATGATAGCCAGTGTCTGCCTGAAACTTTCAATCCAGAATGCAAAATGAATATACGTGGCACATCTCTCAGCAGAAAACAGCCTTCTTCTCTCCTGTCAGATAGTTGGCATGAGTGGATTGTGTCTCTGACTTCAAGAGTCTGAATTTGATAATACTGTAAATCCATGAGATAGTTCAAATACAGGATTCTGCTAATCTCAGAATGAGTCAGGTTTTTCATAACCAAATTTGCGATTGTACAGATGTTACACGCATCTTTCAGTTCTAAAACTCAGGAAATACATTAATTTATTTGAAATCACGAGTCTTGGACTGTCCTGGAGCTACTTGGATGATTGGAATGTATCTGCATTCCACAAAGATTTCAGCAGACTTCCCACCACACTAAAATATTCAGAACGAGAGCTGACAGGTCATAATTACATTCATATCTTCACATGCTTGAGCGGCAGTTTGTATATATTAATAAGATGTTGCCTCATTTTCTTCTATATATTTTAGGATTAAGGTATTACGAGTATCCTTATTATGTGGGAGAGCTGTTCATCATTCATGCCTGTATCTACTCTACTGTTTTGAAGTCAAGATTTTCCATGCTAGCTCCAGAACAAGTCATGTGGTTTAGGTAATTTGGGCACAAAATGAGCTGAAACACAGTCTACAGAGGTCCACTGGTGGAGCTGTACCAAAAAATATTCAGAGAAACTTTGGAGACAAATGCTTGTTCACAAAACATTTTCCATAAAGCTCTGTCCCTCCTGGCTGGTGTGGGCAGAAGGCAACAGTTTATTAAACTGTAAACAAATTCTGAGTGTCAGAACTATAGAATCTTTTCCATGGTTGGAAAAAACCTCCAATATCATCAAGTCCAACCTTTGACCCAATACCACCATGCCCACTAACTCACATATGTTTCCTATCTCTTTCTTCCTGGACGACAGGTGTTGATGAAGGCTTGACACTCTTGACACAACAAAAATGTGCGTCACTGATGATACAAGCTTAGAGGTTTACTATTCACTTGAGGCTTGTGAACAGAAATTATTCCTACTGATCACTTTGAAATGAGTCAAAATTTGCTAATTAAAATGTATACCTAAAGGTAATTGTTCCGATTTGGTCATTACGAGACTGTTTCTTCTCCCTTGGTGCAGTACAGTACAGTAGAAAAGTCTGTTTAAAAATCTGGACTAGCCTCTCCTTACCCGTTTTTCAGGGACAGTGTGATTCTCCAATTAAAATTACACCAGGCATTGGCTGTGCTACAGTTTATTAATGAAACACTGAGGCACATATTTGCTGTAGTCCAAGTTCAAGCATATGACGGTCTGCATGGTGTAATGTGCAGGGCAAATGTTTTCAGAGACCCAAAACAGAGTAGCAATGTTTATAAATGCCCCTTGCCCTTTTTTTTTAAGGCTACATTTAGCAATAGCTTGGTGCTTCAGTGGTGCTGTGTGAGACAAAGTATCCACACACAGCAAACAGCGGCAGAGGAAGCACAAACTCAGAATGGTCTGTTAGGTGAGATTGCAGCTCTCAATTCATCGGGCTGTGTGTAGGGAGGAATGCAGGGTTACATCTCTTAGGCAGACTGTTTATTTATGCATATGATCAGCATGGAGACTACAGAACAGGCAGGTTGACTGATGGTAAAACCAGGCATGAGCTGTGAGCTCTAGCACAGGTAACAATCCACTAAATGGTGTTCAATGATGTGGCCAAGTGAGATTATATCTGCTGATAAACCTCAGTTTTATGAGAAGAGACAAGCTACCTTTTATGCTCCACATGGAAAGGAAGGACACTCTTTATTTCATGTTCTCTTCTGGGAGAGCTAGATGCAAGAAGCAGAGTACTTTTTAAACCAGTTTTGTTCAGCCAGGGACTTCTGTGGATGTGATAGGTACATTTCACAAATTATCATATGCTTCTGTGATTTGATGGCCTTGTCAGAGTGCAGAAAATCAGCTCTGTCTGTCTCTATTTCTGGAGATTAGCTTTCCTATTTATTCAAATAATTTAATTTAATTCATTTAGTGTTGTTCTCACATGTAAGGACATAGGTCCTGAACTGCAGGTGTGCATAGGCACAGAAATCTGGCCTTCCTTGTTCCAAACACGTCATTCTTCTCCTGCTAAACTGTTGAGTATTGCAGGAATTATCTGTGAAGCTTGTTGCAGTTGTACCAATTATTTACAAGCTTGCTACAGTGTTTTGTGGGAAAAGCAGGGAGAGAAGTGCCCTTCTCAGTGGTCAGGTAAGCTGTACTGTTACACTACTTCAGAACATGATTTCACTGGTCCCCTAAAAACACGGAGTGCTTCTGTGTTCTAGGAGATTTCAACACTGTCCAAGAATGTATATTTTGAGAATGAGCTTTAGTTTTCTAGAAGGGGGTGTCTGCATGTGATTTTGTATAATGCCAAGGCTAGCCAGGCAAGAGTGGATAGATAAACTGTAACTTAGGATAGTAAAGTCCAAATCCAGAAAGCTATCTAGATGCCATGTGGGTAGAGAGAGCTAAACACTGTTGTTGATCCCAGCCTAAGAGTTGTAGACGAAAAGAACTCAGTGCTAGTAAGAAGTCATAAACAGTTTGGGAAAGAATATGCATCACAGAAAGGTTTTAGTTAAAAGGGAATGAAAAATCTCCGGTTTTGATGCTACCACCATCTGAGATTTATGTATTTAAATGTATTTACGTAACTGAGTTTCAGATGCATTTGAGTATTCGCTGACACTTTCTCTAATCAGTGCAGAGAAGGAGGAAGTTCTATAGCATGGGTCCTCTAATCCCACGGCAGTGTCTAGATAGCTCACAAAAAAATCCTCCCCATTGACTGCTGATGAAGTCCAGTCTAATAGTTCATATTAACTGAAGCTTAGATGCAGCAGTATTAAGTGATAAGCCCTCATTAATTAGATAATAAATATTGAAATAAAGTTTTAAGCACCTGAACTAAGATGAAATTAATTTTACTCCCTTTAACTGAGGTAATGAACCTCTCAAATGCCATTGAAACCGAAGGAAAGTTGGTGCTGCATTACCAGTACTCAGGTAGTTCAAAAAACCCTCTAACAGAACTTCTGAGCTAGCATTTAGAAGACTGAGGATGAAATCTTGGGATTCCCTGGTCCTCTTTCAAGGGTGCATTAGAGTTTTGACAAGAGCTAGAGGAAATGACTTGCTCTTACACAAACTTTTCACATGATCAGGATTCGTGAGAATATTTTGGAGTGGGTATGGAAGTTTATGCCATCCACAAGGTATCCTTAATGAGAAACCTGTCTCATAACATCTGGGACCCCTCTGTGGGTCACTGCTTTCAGAGAGAGAAAATCTAATAGGAAAGTCCAAAGCCATCAAGGGCTTTGTAGGTCAAAGTCAACACCTTTGCTTCAGTCTGGAAAAGCAGCAGGCGAGCAATGGAGATCACAGAGCACTGGTGTCATACACTGCCATGCTGAGGAGTTGTCAGCAAAAATCCAACTCCAGGATTGCTAGAAAAACAACAGATAGCAAAAGGTTTGTTTTGCTTTATTTCAGCTGAGTTCTGAGGTTACCAAGCTTTACAGAATGACAATGACAATGTACATTTTTATAGTCCAGCAGAGTTCAGAGCCCTGGTAAGAAAGCAAATCACTGCTTGGTCAGCTCCTCATAGGCACAACAGTTCAAGGGTTCGTGTTTTTTCTCTCTCAGCTAAGCTGTTTTCCCAAGAACATCTTTGTTACTTTTTGCCATAAAACAAAAGGTCGAGTTTGATGTTGCTCCTAGAAATGTTCTTGTTGTTCTGTTTGTTTATATAACCCCCTTCTCTGTCCATCTGATGGAGAATGTGCTCTGCTGCTTAATGCCAGCTGCATTCAGGATGATGAGAAGAATGACAGCCCCAAAAGGAGGGCAGGGGGAGGGGTACACAGAGCTGTGAAGGAAATAAAGGGAAAATAAGCAGAGTTTTGCCTCTGGTCATTTGCAGACAGCTTGTGAGATCCTCACATCACACACATTGCTGGGTTGCCTGTGACATTTCTGAACACACAAGCTGTTATTTCCTCACAAGGAGTCAGCACCACTAAACCCTTTCAGGCAACGTGGGTGGGCGCTTTAGAAGACATACTGTCTCATCCCATTCAGGAACTGCCCTCTGTCACTGCTCTGCTGGCATGCTGGATGTTTGTTGTTTAAGTAAATAAACTGGCTTGTGTCTCAGGCTAGCTGTGAATGCTGTGTCCCCCCACCACCATGCTTTCCTGGCCACTCCAGGGGACAGGAGAAAAAAAAAGAAGAAAAGAAAAAAAGAAGAAAACAGTCAAAAGCAACAAGAAGATGAAAAAGTTCACAGAGAGCTCCATGCCACCCACTAAGTCCCAACCTACAAATAATCAGTGACCAAATGGTGTCATTAGAGGCCCCAACATTCTGTCAGCACTCAACCTTCCGCTGGAAATCCATGGCGAAGATGATTTCGAAACCATCTTTCCTGTCTCTTTCAGAAAGAAGTTCTGCAAAACGGCTATCACAGGGTACTTTGGTTTTCCTTGTTTCTTCCAAATGTACCTTTCAACTTCCAAGTTAGTGGTCAGCTTCTGCAAAACTAAAGTAATAATTTTTGAAGCCCCATTGTCAGCTTGCCTCTTTCCTGGGCTAGGGAATGTATGTGATGTAGAAGGGAGATGCAAGATCATGAATCTGCCTCTGTTTTGTCAAAGATGCACTAGCACTATTGCAAACAGGCTTAATTTGTGTTTTACTGCATCTCCACTGCCCCTTTTTTTGATCTTGGTGCTAAGCTACAACAGTGAAAACTTTGTAGATGTCTGCTACAATACAGATTGTCTTTAGGGTTAATAGGAACTTTCCACGTTGGCTGGGGCAGCATGACGTTTTTCATATTCTTCTCTTGTTGGATATTCACATCACCCAAATGGAGAAACTTCATTAAATAATCTGGCCTTCCAGCCTTAATTCCATTGGCAGCCAATGAGAAAAAATCCCAGGTCAAATCAGAATAATCCTGGTAACTTCTCTTTGAAATCAGCTTCTGCATGATTTTCTTCTGTCTTCCTCTTCTGCACTGCCTCTCTGATGCTGATGTACCAAGTGCAAGTAATTTAATAAGAGTTATTTCTTCACACATTAGTCATTGTGCCTATCTGCTACCTGGGAATAGAGTTTGTCACTGAAACATTGCTCCTGGAGAAACTGCTTGCAAAAAGAAGTTAATTAACTGAAAAGTACAGAACGGTGACAGAACATTAGGGTTTGCTCTCTTGGTTCTGCTTTCCTCCACAAACACCTTCACCTGTTTTCAGACTGACTGATGACATCAACCGCATTAAGAGTTAAGTCATAGAAGAACCCCACCACTAGATGCACCCTGCAAATGCAGAATGGCTATAATGAACATTATTGTAGTGAAACTAGTGAAACTGGCTTCCAGAAATGCTTCATTCAATGAACATCATAAATAGTGAGTTAGTCACAAAGAGGCTGTGATGTGGTGATCTTTCACTGATTTCCCTAGTCTCTCAATACGCTTGTTCATAAATAATTTAAAAAGACACTTTTCACTGTTACTAGCACCTCTCCATTAGACAAGTAGGGCAACAGAACTAAGCCCAGAGGCTGGGAGGTCTCAGCCCCTGAGATCTCTCAAGAGAGGCACCAGTGAGCACGGACAGGTTACTGGAAAGCTATCTGAAATGCAGGCCACAGCAAATCACACTGTGTTTCATCATACTACTTGTGTCTCCTATTCCCGTAAGGACAAAAATCCAAAACTTACAGGGAGATTTTTATATCTGAGTTTCTCCTGATTCAGCAGTGCTTGCCACTACATGAACTCCATCAGTTTGCATCTGAAACTCATACAAAAAGAAAAAAACCTCTACCCCTAAACCCAAGCCCTTAGAGGTAGGACTCATGTCAAGTCTTCCATTCAAATTCTTTATTTTCACACAGCCCTCAGCAGGCAGTCTTGTCACCAAGGAGGTGGTTTTCACTTCTACAAATAGGCAATATAAAAGAAAATTGGTCCAACGCCAAATTTAGGGCACACTGTGACTAAAAACAGAAACTGACAACAGAGTCATGAGTGCTTGATACCATCATATTTAGCAGTTCCTGGGGACCTGCCTCACACTTTGCAAAATCATAGCTGTATATTCTATTTGGAGATGAAAGAACATCCTGTATTTGACAAAGATTTCATGAAATTTTAGGCAATCATTGAAATCATTGGAAGAAATATTGTACTGCTTTCACAGAGAAATAAACAGGCTACATAAGATCTCGTTTTTCCCATTGCCTTTGCTCCAAATCAAGAAAAGTTTAATTTTTCAGTTGCATTAACTTGGACTAAAATAAGGAAACAAAACAAACCAACCAAACAAAAAAACCAAACCAGCCAATCAAATGAAAACAAACAAACAAACAAACAAAAAACAACCAAAAGAGATCCACTAGGAAAAAAAAGTTCATTTAACACAGAACTTCGAAACTCTAATAAAAGGCACAAAGAAAATCTTAGCGCTCAGATTTTCTCATGCAGGAAAACATCACCAGGTGATGGATTAGGCCACTACTGGCATAATTAAAGGAGTGTAAATAAAGAAAGCATATCAAATAATATGTCCCAAAGCATTTTAAAGTCTTCAGAATCACAATGACTGCAGTAGTCAGGCTTCCACAGCTGTGATTACAAATACCTGGATTCAACATATTTTCCAGACAGTTTTTGCTCTGTATTTTGTACTAAGCTTCAGCAGACAGTGAGCCTGGGAATAGCAGGGTACAGCTGGTCATTCTCACCCATTCCTCAGCCCCTTCAGCTCAGGAGGACACTGCTGCTCCCAGAGGCCAGGTCCTTACTGTGGAAATGACAAATGCTCCCGGTCCGTTCTCTTGGCCCTTGTTGTGTTCATGGCACAGGGGACTGTTTATCCTGATTAAGCATGGAGACATCCCTTCTCCGCCTGATTTGGAGACTCAGCAAGGGGCAGAAGCCCTTGTCCCTTCCCAGAGGCCAGGTCCTGCATCACCTGTCAGCTCCTCCTGGTTTTAGGGTGCAGTCAGAGCTATAGAGTGACCTAGCTGGTCCACAGCTTTAGTGACAGGCAGGACAATGGGTCCAGGCCTTGCCTTCCTGACCTGCTGTGTGAGCCTTGCCTTTTGCTGTGAGCACTCCACAGCAGTCTAAGTCCTAGGATGCTACACAGCCCCCTTCCCAGCCAAATCAGACGTGAATGGCATTATAAGAAATACAGCAGTGCTAGCTGTCTCACAGACTATCCAAATGGCATCTCCCTCCTTACTGCAGCAACACACTTATTTTTTTTAATTTCTTTTTCAGTAACTGTATGTTTGGGGTTTTTAATGAGGTTCAGCCTTGTTTTGGAAAATGACTTTAAAATGGAAATGTGCTTATTGTGCCTCTCACAGATTGAAGTCAAATGTGCTGTTTGTATCTCTTAGCCTTGCAAGCAACAGACTGGTAGCAAAGAACCAGGCAGAAAGTGTATCACTGAACTAACTTCATATAGATTGATTCAGAAACACAGAGACAAATGCTGTGTTCACACAGGCAGTTTATACTAGAAGCTGCAATTGAAAGCTGCAGTGATGATGCTGAATACTAATGAGATAACATGTAATTTAATCCCAGTTGCAATTTGGAGCTATTGTTCACAGGAATACATTTTAAATTAGCTAAACCCCAAGATGGACTGACAGTGTAACTACCTCATTTTCCTCCTTCTACGATTTCTTGTGAAAAATCAAGGCCAAAGTACGGGTACTATGAGAACTATAATAATAATCTCCAAATTGTCTTTCTGTGATTTGCACCATGCACGAAGAGAAGACTGGAGTGTTAAGTAACTGTGCTTAAATTGTCACATGCACACGTAAAAGGACTGTCTCTCCTCTTTCCCTATCCTCAAAACAACGTTTTCAAACAAAACCAAACCAGCACAGAAACTATGCCTGCGAATCCATTTCAATTTAATTAACACTATGCTAGTTACAAATGCAAACAGGTTCCCAAGCACGAAGTTTGGCTGTCCCTCCACTCTGTGAATTCAAATTTGACTCCTTGCTTTGTTCTAAGAAACAAAGAGAGCAAAGAACAATGTGGCCCTGACCCTTCTTTACCCCTTCACATACAAATGATCCCTTTTAATATTCAGACGAGCTGTGACATGAAGAGGTCCCATGAGAACAAACACCTGCCATTTCTCTGGACAGCACTTTGACCATACATGGCCTATCTAGTTTTTGAACAACTTTTACATTCCTGTGGCTGTTTATAAAGAAGATGGCAACACTTGCGTTCTCAGGACATAACCTGTATTTCTATGCAGAAGCACAAAATGCAGAGTCACTTCCCACTACCACGGAAACACACTCCACTTGCAACCTCTCAGCAACTTTCTTGCCTGGGGACCCAATGCCACAGGCTTGGAGTCAGGGATAGTCTAGTAGTCCAGCTGCAAACTTCCTTTGAACATGTTTGTGTACATGTGCTTGGACTGAGATAGGAATCCGCAGTGTCCACACACTCTCCCTCTTAGGAATGATTCTAGACCCAACATGAGAGGAGGGTGTTAGGAAGCTGTGGGCCCTGTCTAGACCGAAGGTACATTTTTGTTACTTAAATGCACAAAATAAGTGCATTACTGGTAAGACACGGGACATTGCTGGGGCTGGACCCAGTGAGAACTCCAGCAGTGGTGCTGTGGACACACGTAGGCAGTGCAGGAGGCAGATCCCTGGGCCCTCTCCACAAACTGCAGCAGTCTGGCTTCTGTGTCTGCTCCAGCTGCACTGGGAGCTCCACTCTGAAGATGCTGGAAGTTGGCATGAGGCTGGCAGGATTTGTTGTCTGGTGATTAGAGGTTACTCATCTTCCCTCAGAGGTCCTGGGTCCTGCCTTGCACAATTGCACAGTCTACTTGGCTTATGTCTGAAAAACTCACTAATAGGCAGAGATGGCTGATAAGACCCACATAACTCACAAAATTATATTATTCCTCACTGGTCTTAGACAAACTCATTCTTAAAACCCTTCAGAGCTGGGAATTTCAACCACCACCCCACAAACAATCCACACCAGTGCATCACCAACTACGCCATTGCAAATGCTTTCTTAAAATCAGGTGCATATTTCTCTTGCAATGATTTGTACCCACTTGCATCCCATCTGTGATGGACACAAAAAGCAGATTATTTAGAAGAATGATGTCACACTGAATGGAAACCTTGTCCTGCTAAATGGTGATGAGTCTGCTCTAAAACTTCTGCATCCAGTGATCACCAAGATTTTTTTCACCACTCTGGAGTGCAGAGTAAGAGTTGGCCTTATGTTCAGACTTTCCTCCAAAAAAAGGATCTGTGCTTCTATAATATCTAATGACAGAAGGCATGCAAAACGGGATCAAAGAGAAACAGAAGAAAGGAAAGCCTAAATCAGATGGTACTGGTGTTTGAGCTTGATGTGGTCTGAACAAGATGGTTTCCTCTATGGTTCTCATCTATCTGATAAAAAGCAACAGTACAGGCTGCACAGAACAAATCAACAGGGGCATGTGGACTGCAGTTTGCTCTGGAAAGCAGTGGGAACCAGGCCCTGACATATCACTGAGTCTTGTCAATCATTTTCAACTTTTGATTTTTATTAAAGTTGCAGAAATAGTTCCAGTCATTTCTGATAGGCAGTAGCAAAAAATGCCAAACCAAAACCTACAAGAAAGACAGGCCAACCCCTCAAAAAAAAAAAAAAATTTCAAGAGTGTAATTCCCACAGGAAACAGTCATGTCATTGAAGTTAATGGAAGCTTGGTACGAAGCACTAACAAGTAGTTGAGCACCACCAGTTAATATTCATCCCAACCATGATGTGCTAGAAGGTTTTGACTTTGATTTTGTACTTGAAACATTAAATTTTTGACATTTTTCCCATTGCCTTGGTTCCCAGCAAAGGATGCAGACTTTTCCAGCCTAGGTAATGTGACAACCAAACGTTTATCACGTTGCATAAGTTGAGCCAGAGCTTTTCTTTTCAAGTAAATGAATACACTTTCAGAATACTTAGACACAGCTCACTGCTTGTCCTCACATCTGAAATGAGCTCTTGCCCATGGTCTAACACTGAAAGAGATTGCTGCCGTGGTTTAAAGCAACGGCCTCATTGTTTTTCCCAGGGTTAAGGAATGTTCCTGTAGCTGGGGCTCTGTTTCATCATGAGGTGTCCAGCCACTTCTGTGAGTGAAAGTGATCAAACATCCATCTAAGTGCTACACACCTGCAACTGCGTAAGAAATGTATGGGCAAGGCTGTTCACCTAGGGATGGAAGTGACTGCTCTTGACCAACTTCTTTCCATGCACGTTCCTGGAACCAAGAATTTGTGATGTTTGATGAGCCTGCTGTTCCTCTCAGTCTTTATTTCTGTCTGCAGTTACTATTTTCTCATAACTTCCCCAGGAAAGTTGAAACCACACAGAAGAATGCTTTTTGCTTCATACCAAGCTGCCTAAGCTTCGATCAGAGACCTGAAAGGAGGGAAAGTGGGTGGCATTGCTGGTTATGTCTTTGAGGGCTGAGCTTCTCAGACTGAGGAGAAGTGTGCATCTCTGGCTACAATGTGCAAAAATACAGCTCCCTAGCTGGCTTCTGACCTCATGATTCACCATCAAATGTCAGAAAGCAAAGTATAGTATAGCTGTGAGAGAGGCTAAGTTAGGAGTCTGTGGTTTTCATTCTTCATCATTCAAATAATTTGGATTAAAACCCTTCCAGAGATTTGAACAGAGGCTGAGACCTGACAGTCTTTTCTCCTTGGAGGGAGATGGTGCTCTGAGCAGGCATCAAGGATCTTGGGGTTTAAAAGACACCGGGGGTACTCCTGGCCTGTGTTCTCAAATGCCCACTAAAAATGGCTTAGACATATTTTATGTTCCTGGGGATAATGGGCAACAGATCCTGAGTGTGGTGGTAAGAGCAATGTACACATTCCATCAGAAATCTAAAACATGTAAACAGACAGACAGAAATTGTCAGAGGGATGTGAGAAACTTGTAAATTAACAACAAAGGCAGGAAGAGGAAGTCCAGAACAAATACATAGATGTTTTTCACAACCATGGAGGAGAGTAATCCACTGATTTAAAAATCATTTGGTACAGTAAACATTAGCTGGGTAACAGGCTGAGAGATACTTGGCACTGGTCCACAGAAATATAAACACAAGGCATTTGTTTCATTGTGTTTCTTTTTCTTTAAATATTTACTTTCTGTGTTTTTCCAGGATATAGTTTTTCATCCCCTATGCATAACAAGCTACCTTTCCAAAGGCTGACTTGGGAGGCACACTCAGGGTCACTGGTTTGGTTTCAGTGGCTCTTTGTTGGGATTTACTATGTTTCATGAGGGAAGAATAGCTATATCCAACTTTTCTCTCCCATCAACAAGCCCCCCCCCATGACCTACCACTGTATATGATAGCCATTTTGGCAAAGATTGTTGAGAGTAAGGACTTAAGGGTTTGCAAGACAGCATCTTCTTTTTCCTCCTCTTTTTCATGGGCTGGAGCATCTAGAAAACAGACATGGCTGCATGTAGTGGGAAAGTAGCTATATATCTTTTTCTCACTTTATTGTAGTACAGTCCCTTTGGCCTTGGAGGCAGCTTGAGACATGCTCAGCCCTGGGAAATTTCATGGTGTGGAACAAAACACAGAAACTGGAAAAGGCACCTTCATGAGTATGTTAATTTTCAGTGTTGGCACACACTGTAATTTGTAATTTCTGCACTGTGTATTTTCAGTGCCATGCACTAGATTGACATCTGCATGTTTGCAAAGGTGTCATTCATGGTTCTGGAAGCATCATGAACCATGTGATTTGAAGGCCAAGTGAAGGAAGAATAAGAGGTGGCAGCCCTACCTATAAGATCAGGAATCCATACAAGATTGTCCTTTGTAGTCCTGAGGCTCCATACCTTCTGTAACACCTTCACTTTCCTGAAATGCTTCGTGATAGGAGGGATGCACCACTTGGTGTTTGAGGGTCTACTCTACCTTTTCCCTCCTATTCCCCCAAAAGTGGAGGTTGAGAGGAATTGTAAACAGGTTGAGCTTTCGTCAAAATTTAACCATTTTACAGTATTCACCCTTTCTTTGAGATTGATCTGTGCTATAACCAGAAAATTAGTTTGACCATCATGAGACAAACCTGAGATGGGTTTACACCAGCTAGCTCTGATAGTGCTGACAGTGTAACACCATCAGAACCATGTTCGGTGATGATGAATTATTTCAGCAGAAAACTGATGTGACCTGAGATAAGGACCAGATCCTTGTCTGCATTTCCATAGCTTGACACAGAGCAATGTAAACGTGCTTCTGGAGATTCTGGACCTATCTGTGAAGACATCAAATTTGAGATATGCTGTGAATGTCTGTGAAAACAATGGACAGTTTAATGACATTCTAAAGGTTCCTCAATGTCACAGAGAGGCAAATCTGGGGCAAGAGTAGGTGTTGGAAATGGTGAAAGCAGGAACATTCATTCCAACTGACTGAATTAAATGATTCCCTACATATTGACAGATCTTTGATTAGCAGTTGTTTCACAGGGCTAGCTGATATTTTTCACTGCAATAAAAATGTCCTTTGTATATATTTTTTTCTTTTTTTACTTTCAGGAAAAGTCAAATATCACTTGACAAATGTAGATATTACTCAGTTGAGCAATAAAACACTGCTTATACTGAGACTGGAAAAGGAGTGAATGACAAATAAACTCTTAAGAAGTACATTTGTTAATATAAATTCCAGCATTCCTTATCCATCTCATATCTTGCAGAGGGTAAAAAGTTAGTTACAAGAAAGGACTACAAACAAACTTAAGTCCACAGGGGGACGGGTGGACACCCCAACATTTTGGTGGGCACACTAAATATGGAGAGGAGCAAGTGACACGCTGTCATGCCTTCAGAGAAGGACCAAGGTATCTGGTCTTTTGTGGACTTTTGGGCCACCACCCAAATTCACAGGTTGATCATTTGCTGAAACACTTGTTCATAACAAATAAACTCCTAGTTCTGTAGTTTCTAGAGAAATACAAAGAAGTTTGGCATTTTAGTGTCTAGGCTCACCATAGATTGCCATGCTGACAAATGCCAAATTTTTTCTTTCATTATATAAATGACTCCAAACCTGTAACATTGGAAACACACAGTAGAAAACTATGTTGAAGAAAAAAATTGAAATACAGGTTAGAATTTGACTGTCACTTGGGAAAGACATAAGGAAATAAATAATTCTAAATTCTCTTTTCTTAAGAAGTGTGAACTCACAGCTTTTTTTGAGCTACATGCTGAGCATATGTTAAAACATCTCTATAGGACTAATTGAATCATTACTTAAACATCTATGGAAGTTGGAACTGTAAATCCAAACCAAAACTGCATTTTAGTTTGTGTGCAAATGATGCAAGTTTTAGCATAAATTGAATAATAATTTTTTGCTTTATATGCTGCTGTATTCGGACCATATGTAGGGAGCCTACAGCATCCTAAATATAAACCCTATAGACATTGACAAGAAGAAGGATTGAAGAATGTGTGCCAATAGGCATGAGAGGACTAATCACTGTCAGGAGGACCAGGAAAAGTTTACAGAACCAGACTCTTCTACTTTTTCCGGTAATAAATTGAGTCAATCTCCCAGGCTGCCATCCCCTTCTTCCATTTTTCTCCATGGGAAATTGTCTCTGGGAAAAAGGACTTTTCTAAATGCAAATTATAAAAACCACCAAGAAAATAATTTCGCTCTTAGTCATCACTGACGGACAGTTTCTTTTCTGGGGGCAGTTCCTGCAGCATGTGTAGGTGCTGTTTGCATGCTGGTATTGCCAAACCATCTGCATTCTGATACGAGCAGCTTGTGAATGTCAAGCTAATTAGCCAAGGCTAATGTCTGGTTTCCTGTAGAGAGCTTTTGTGGAGTAATTGCTGTCCTCGAGGTCAAACCGGTGTAATTACAGGTCTTTAATTAATCGAGACAAACAGCCTTTGAATCCTTGAAGTGAGTCAGCCAATCACTCTAATGGACTTTTATCTTAACCTACAACAATATAGGGTATTATGACAGGTGATAGAAACGCTTTTATTTGTATGGGATCTAAACAGTAAGAGTTTTTACTAAAGCCATAAAAATTAGTAACATCTACTAAAGTCTCTGCATAGGCTTAAGAACAAATTCATTGTTACATGCTTCTCAGGGTAGACATTAATTTCTAAATAAAGCAGAAAGTAGGTATTTTCACAGAAGTAAATGCACACGAGTAAGAGGAGCAAGAAGAAAGTAGTCTCACCCTAATTTCTCACTCCCTGTGTGGCTTTATTCCTTTATTTTAAGGTAAGATCAAATTGTTCTTTGAAGCATAGTATTGAGACCATTTAAAAATAACAACCTTCCAAAGAGCCTGTTTCTCCTTCTTATGTGTTTTCCTTCCTCTGTGTCTCCTTTGCTCCTCACACCTCTACTTGAGGCTCAGATATTTTGGTCTACTGTGGGAATGTTGGCAAATGTTTCTCCACCTAACTTCATTATTTCTAAGGTCAATTCTCTGTAAGATTTCCTCCTCAGAAACTGTTATTTGCTTTATGCCCTTTCCTCATGCACTTTGGTGAATAAAATGTCTAAAATAATGCCCCATTTTATGAAAAATAACCACCCTACTTCTAGTATATTGAGGGTCTACTCTGATGAAGAAAATTAAATGGAGTGTGGAAGGAAATTAATGGAAGCTTTACTCCTATTATCTACTGCAGACTTCAGCTTAGCTTTGGAGTGCACAACAAGTTTAGGTACTGTGTTTCCCTGATTTAAGTAATCATTGTAGTAATACATTCCTAGAAACACATGTAAGTTTAGTTTGTTTTACTGCAACAGATCAAAACCAATATTTGGAAACAACCTTCAGAGCAGTCCAATCTGGTAGTCAAATTCACAACACCTAAGAAAAGAACATGCATAGTGCTACTATCACTTAATTGATTTTTTTTTTTTGTAACTAATAAATTGAATTTGCATGTTCCTGTTTGGTTTGGGGGGCAGGGAGTGATTTTTCCTGGTTTTGTTTGGTTGGTGCTTCTTTTTGGTTTTTTTTCAATAAACTAGGAGTATAATATAATTAGAGCTTTAAGGTAAATTAACAAGTGCTTAAAATACAGCATGGTGAACTCTAGAATGGTAACTCATGACCAATCAATATTCAGTGTCAGAAAGCATTATGTTTCACATAAGGAACTAGTTAGGCAGGAAATCAGTAGTCATGTATGTAAACTGAAAAGTAACAGCTCTTCAGTTTTATTAATTTTGCATGTATGACACACAGTGTGAGTCTGCTCTTCTTGCTTTTTGTGACCTTTGACTCACGTTGGGTCCATATGATATCACGTAGTGCTAACACTCTGCCACTATCCCTTTTTCCAAAGTCAGAACAAAACCCTGACTTTTTGTCTACGTATCTGTAGATAAATGTGTGTGTGTGTGTGTGTGTATTCTACAAAATAGTTTTCTCATTCTATCTCTGCCACTGGGATATCTGGTCATGAAGACTGAAGGAAAGGCCATGGAGCCCATCTCAAAGACCTCCAGCAATCAAGCAATACAAATACTATTTGCCGTGCTGGCACCAAAGGATCTCTCCATGAAAAAACTCAGGAAGGTTAAGGGGTATGTGAAGCAATACTGGAAGACGTCCTTGAAGTGCTGAGTTGTTTTGGGTGGGATTGTGTCTAACTACAGCCAGGTAAGGCTTATAATGTAGATAACTCCCTATGAGCTAGTCCCTCCAGTCTTTTTACAGCCAATAGCCATCAAGCCAATAGCCTAGTATTACCTGCAGAGGGCTAACTTATCTCCCTTATCTGCAAACATACGGCAGAGAAAAAACACTGTCCACATAGATGGGGAAGCCCTACCCCACCTGTACTTGCAACAACAAAGCATCTTCTGTGGCAGCTTTCTATGGCTGTTCTATTCTGTGAGATACTGGGAACTTCTCTGCATCTACCCTTTGGCAATACTTCTCATTGCAGTATTCTGGCAGAGTTATGCAGCCTCATGCTGGGGACATATTATATCCACATTACTTTAAAGCTGCCTAAAGTTGCCAGCACAGGCTCTGTGTCTTTCTAAATGTGCATTGTTCTACAGCAGCCATCCTGTTCCAGCCTTTCACAAGCTATGTAATGTGGTGACTCTTCTGCTCTCTTTCCCCTTCCCACCCTGTATAAGCTTTTAATCACTGACAATATATTCAAAACAAAAGTATCCAAGAAATTAAAACCAGAATGAAATCCTCAAGGCCAGTATTCAGAACCGAGTTATAAATGAAACATCTAGTTGCCTTTAGAGCATTCAAGTAGTGTAATGGTAAAAAGTTTTCTCATTTAAAGGGTGATTCATGTGCCAGGGCACACTGGAAGGCACACGTACAGTGACCCAATTTGAGTAGGATGCAAAGTGCTACAATGCAGTCTTAGACATGTGCAGGAGTTTGGTCCCCTGAGACCAGTTAGTTGGGACTTTTAAAGGAGCAGGGATCTGAGGCAGTTGGCAAAGAGAGAAAACCACACAGCAGCATTGACGATAGCAAGAAATGGGCTTGATTATGAAGGCCTGCCAAGAGGAATATTTTTGCACATGACAAATCAGATGCATCCATGGCAGAAAGCTTCTCTTATCCTTCAGTGACAGGGGATGAAGCACTGACCATAGTTAGTGCAATTGTAAAAGCAAAATTAATTCCAGCATTTTCCAGTTTAAAGTCAAATTCCAGGATTATTTCATCCAGAAGCAGCCACAAAACTCATACAGTGATGGAATAAAGTCTTTGATTTCTACCCATTTGCCTGCTGGCAAAACCAAGAGCCTCATCAATTGTATAGACACATTTTATACAGTTTTGAGGGTTTTGTCTTTTAACCTGCGTATGCCAATCCAAAGAAAAACTATGAATCTATGGCTCTCTGGAGAATCCTGGGAAAACATGAAAAAAAGTAGATCCACGTGCTGGGCAGGTAACTCTCCACTGACTTACTGTTATTAATGTGATGAGGATAAGGTTTAATAGTTACAACAACATATTAGTAGAAGGATGAACTGGAATTGATTCCTTACATTTGCTCTGACTTTTACATCCCTGGGAACCTAACACATTCTCTCATCCTCACTTCACACCTTCCAGTCTCCCAAAGGCATAGGGAGAGTTTTCCCACTCCTGGAAATTTGGTGGAAGGTATTCTATGTGCAAAGTATTATTTATTTATTTATTTTAAAAAAAAGAAAAGAAAAGAAAAAAAGCTGTGATTCACTTTCTGGAAGAAAAAGTCCTTTTGTTTGACATTGAAACATTGTCAGGGCAAGGCATTTATAGGCTGATAGACACTCTTAGTCATAACTCACGGTAGAAGAAAACACTAGAAAAATTATTTCCTAGTATATGGACATTAAAACTTAGAGTTCTATTTAAATGATGTGCACATTTATTTGGCCTTCCTTTTTAGAAAGTGCATTTGAAATTGTCAAATTGAGTTTCATTTGCATTTAGCTTTGTACTGCATTAAATACTTGTCTTGTATCAACAATACATATTAAGGGTATCAACATATATATCACAAGGACATGAACAGTACAAATAAGGATATTAGACCGCTTCCCTTTCAGACTGGGATTCTTTAAAGGCATTTGAATCTAGGGTTTTTTACTTTTCAGTGAAAAGAAAACTCTATCACAAGGCTCTTCCTGATGATAAGCTAGTCCTTGAAGATGTTTTGAGTAAACAGGACACTATTCTGGATACCAGACAAAAATTTTACTTTGAATATATGGTGAGGGTTGGGAGGTTTGAGGAGAACGGAGTGGTTGGTGGAGGTTTTTTGGTTTGGTTTTTTTCCTGGTTGGTTGGTTGGTTTGGGGGTTTGGTTGTTATTGGTTTTTTTTTTGTTGCTGTTCTTTTATTTTGCTTTGTAGTTTTAGTTGTTATTTTTTGAAGCCATGGAAAAAAAACATACATCCACAGTTTTGGTTGTGAAACATACATTTGTTGGTAGAAGTATTAACTTATTAAACTTAATGCCCAGTGCCTAGTCAACTGTAAGGTTCTCAGCATTTTTCATTAATATCTCCAGGTTCTGAGACAACTTTCTTTGCTCAAAGGTAGTAAGTTGTGAAAATGGTACTTGTTATCTTCCCGGAGTTAGTATTTATTTGGGGAGCTAACACTTAATTTGCGTTTAGTCACACCTGCCAGAATGACCCTCTGAAACTCACACCACCCCAGAACAGTGTGTTTGAAAGCCTCCCAGAGTCTGGCAAGGACTCCATCAATCATGGGAATGACTGTGTGTTTGGATAAGAGAGCTGTCAGGCTTGCTTAGCCCTTCTGGTACTCCCTTCCCTTCTCTCATCTTAAACCAAAGTCTTTGAAAATGCACCAGCTGTCACTGGGGAGAGGGACCTGAAAAGTATTTTCCAACTGTTGTTTTGAGAATGGATTAGAGATTGGAACAGCACCGTCAATAACAAAACACATGGAATGTAGCCCTGTTTCATAATCAAAAAAGAGGAAAAGAGGCCAGCTATTGAGAATGCTGCAATTAAAAACAAAAGCTGAAACAATAGCTTTGGGCAAATGTGATGCTGTCAGTGAACATCCTGCTTTTCCAGCAGTCCATATGGAGTGGGACAGTAATGAAAGGTCTCAAATCAGAAACAGTGCTGAGCAAAAAGTGCTGCTCCAGCTGGGATAGTCCTGGTCTGCCTCCAGTGGGCAGGCTGGAGCAAGGAGGGGGGGGAGAAGCAGTGTTGACACAGAGACTTTACCATAGCATTTTCACAGTAGCTTGCCATAGGGAAGTGCAAGACAGCTTCCAAGAAATATCTTGCTTCTGGGTGGGCCAGCCTAACACCACACATAAGTTTATTGCATAGGGCTGCAAAGTTCAAAGGAATCTCTGGGAAAGGGGAACTGTGGCTCACAGTGCTGAGCCCAGTCTGCTACACCACACATGGCTAAAGTACACACTATCAGTAATCAAGGGAAGGACCTCCCTGAAGCACAAATGGCAGTGGGGGCACCCTTCTATAAATATCCTGAGAAATAGCAGAGTTTCCCTTTCCAGTTGCCTGAGTGACTCCACCTCCTTTGATAGCTTGCAAATGTTCCCTAGGTTTTAGTAGTTACCACCGTCGCGTGTGCTGTAGATCAAAAACAAGTGCATGGGAAAAGGCAGCTAAACACAATAGGCATGGGTTGAATTGCACGCAGTAGGAACCGTTTTAGAGTTGTGGTTCTGTCCCTTCCCTTTTTTCCATCCTTCTAATCCCTTTCCTGTTTCAGTTACATTCTGATTTCCTATACTCAGAGCAACCTAATGCCAGCTACAGCTCTCAGCCCTGAGGAATTAAAACCATACCCACAAACTGGTAAAGGACAGATCCTGCCTGGCCCTTCTTTTCTGCTGCAAACAGCAGAGAAGTAGAATCCAAGAAGAGTGTCCAAGCCAACTCAATACCACCCAAAAACCACGTTGGCACCCAAGCAACCTTTGTAGGTCTGCATATTCAATTCTGAGGTCTGGGTTTGGTTGATGATGATCACAGTCCATATGAGAATTTGCCATGATACCTTTCCATGAATGATTGGAAAATCTGGTTTAGACTTCACAGAATTCTCTAAACTCAGATCCATTTAAAAATACGCAAAGCACCAATAAAGCATGAAAAATACACACTTGGGTTCCTAAGAAGAAGAAATTGCAAGACTTTCCCCTGGAAAATAGCATTTTTGTTCCATAAGATAAAAAAATTTGCATCTACAGTATCAAATTTAAATCAGACAGCTCATGTGTTAGGGATCAGAAGAATAAAAAGAAAAATTCTTCCTTGTTTTTCATGTGCCTGGAAATGGTTCAGCTGATGGGTAAAACTTACAAATAGGTGTGGGAACTGTTGTGAAGGGTACAGCGTGAATACTGGCATTTCCTTATCAGTGTGACTACCTGGAATTTAACGTGAAAGAAAAACTATCAGAGGTAGTCTTCAAGTCTTACACTTTTCTAAGAGATGCCATTTACCCGAATGAAAAGGGGACCCACTTGTTGCTGTCAGTGGCATTAGTCAGCTTTGATGAGGATTTAAATATTTTTAAAGCCCTGTAGTGACTATGAGAAAAGCTTTCATTTTGGGAAAGGCTGGCTATTTACTCCAGGTTTAAAAGAAGGTGCTATATAGCACTGCATGTGATATAGCTCATCCAGTTAATTTTTAACGGTTTGAGGGATGGACTCAATTTGAAATCACAGTGCATTTCTGCCAGGGAAAAGAGTAAAGAGAGCACATTGCCATCAAAATGTCCCATAAAAAGCAACAGAGGCTTTCTGGATTACCCTGTAGTAATAGGGGATTATATTCTTGTTACTGAATAGGAAGAGGCAGGAGCCTTATCAAAGATTATTATAGCTTTCCTTACAATCATATCACATTACTACAGAACCAAGGTCATACTCAGTACAACAAATCATTTCTGTCATGAGGAGTAGGTGAAAGTTGGGTGATTTCTCAGAGCAAGAACTCCTCCACAGGTTTGGCCAACATGTGGAACCTAAAAGTGCTTCTTCTTCATAGAGCAAAAATGCAAGCAGAATTTCCTGAAGATACCTTTACTTCTGAAATTTTAGGGACAAGCAGCAGACAGTCACAAGCAGAACAGCTAGCAAGTGAAATTTTCCGTATTAGTGACAAAACCAGTCCTCTGATGCCTTTTGCCTACCATGCCAGTGTGAAATCTTACAAGAGCAGTAAAGGTGATTTCAGGCTGACCTTGAGCCTACCTCTGAACCCAAGCTCCAATTTTGCCTAAAATATTGTCCTGTACCTACTCCAAGTCTGCCTATTTGGTGCCCATGTCTTCCACATGATATGCAGATGTGGTAGATCATCAGGCAGATACAGTGATAAAAACAGACCTGTTAAATATCCCTTTCATTTGGTACATCCCACTGAACAATCACAGAGACATATTGAAGTTATTACAGGAGATACTATATACTCACACAACAAATGCTACTTACCCAATTGTAAGTTAAATACTTTTCATCATTACTCTTTGAGCAAGCTTTCTAACAAAGCCAAAGCTTTTTATCATATCCACAAACCTCCTTTTGTATTTAGCAGCAAAAAACAAGAGGCAGATGCCAGACACCACTTCCGAGGAAAACAGTTCACTTTGGCTGTTTTTACCCTCAAGGTATAAAATTAGATGCACATTTACAAAGTCTAACCATTGCCATACTTCATCTGTGCCAGAATTATCTATGCTAATACTGTAATGTAACCCAGGCGGTATGTTTGCCAAAAGGTAATTTTTCAAATACATTCAGAAAACGGCTTTGATAATATGAACACTAACTGCCCAAGTGTTTCCTCTACCAAGTCCACAAAAACTGCAGGCTAATGGGTAAATTCATCATGACACTTTTATTCCTCCACTACAAGAATATGGTTGTCCTCATATTAGAGTACACCTTATACATACATTTCACTCAGATGTCCAAGGTACAAATTCTTTATTCTCCATTATAGAAATTAACAAAACTTAGGCAGGTTTCTCAAAGCATGATGAACTTCTCTGTGTATACAAAAAGTATGATCTACTGAATAGAGCTGAAGTAGAGATAAAAAATATCTTTAAATGCTGAACAGTGCTTAAAATTATGCAATCTATTAGGCTTGCTGATTTTGATGGAAGACTCTCAAAATCAGAGGGTGTATAAATGTTTGTTGGATAAGAAACTTACAGTTCATACTTAAAATAATGGGTCTCTAAAGCTTTCCAGGTTGTATTTATGCTTTTCAAATAAATTTGACCAGGGTTATTTCTGTTGTATTTTACTTGACCCATGACCTTTGAAATAAATACTGTAAAGGAATTGAAATTCTATAATCATTTCCTCCTGCATTTATATCACTTCAATACTTAAAAAGATAGAGTTGATAAAAACATCAAGACCTTCTAAGGTTTCTTGCACACATACTTTATGGGTTTGATCATCATGTATTTTTCAGGTACAGTTACTCTTTCCCTCAATGTCTCTGATGTTATCTTCATTCTGTTGTGGACTCTTATCTCTGAGGGATGAAATATCAGTTGATCTCCTTGCAAGAATTACATGCTCTGTCTTTCTATTAAGTGAACCCAATTATGACTTCTACCTTGTGAATGATCTTCTAACATGGAAACAGCATATGGGAAGCAAACCGAATAAAAGGATTTATTTTCAATTAGTGCTAATAAAAGAAAAACAATTGTTTTAGTCAGCTTGCCTTAACTGTAACTTTACCATCTAGCATGCTTTCTTTTGAAGAAGTCATTGTAGTTAGAAAAATGTAATTTACCTTTGAACAAAAGTATAAATTTATAGAGAAGATATTAACTAAGCAACAAAGTCTAGGTCAAGAAGAGTAAAACTGCAGAAAACCTGCTTGCTAGGTGTTTGGGTATAGGCATTCTGTTATGACGGAACGATTCTGACATCAGTGTGGATTTCACCAGCGTGAGAAAAAGAAAAATGAGCTACACAGCAAACTTACTACTTTAAAAATTATTTTCACTTCTGCAATTTATATGTTTAGATATTCAAAATTAATTTATCCTGTTTTATTTTGCCCGAAGCTCTTCTGACTGTTAAAAAAGTGTCATTTTCTTCAACCTCTGACAAGAACACTCCAGAACAGCAGTGAGCACTCTGGTTAAAGTGTATTAACCCTGGCATTTCAAATGGATAGTAGAGAAGACAGTAGAGGAAGATGCAGGTTTGATTTGTGGCAGGACACAGGAGTCATATGTGGAGTTCAGATATTTCTGGGACAAATGCAGAGGGAATAACACAGGTTCATTCTGTCATTTTGAGGTCAGGTCGCTCCTTTTTGCCCATATGCGGTCTCAGTCCTATTTCAGCTCTTCCCTCATGCTTCCTGTTTATTATGCTGTTCACGAGACGACAGGGCTTTAACATCTTTTTGTTTTAGTAAAATAAAGAAAATATTATTAAGGAAAGAGGTGTTAACTCCTTTTGTTCCTATGGTCTGCAAAAGTAATGTCTCTTTTTAAAGCAAGTAAAAGCACCAGGCTCAGCAAAAGGAGCAACACTTGGGACTCACCTGGTGTGTGACAGCCTGTGACAGACTGTCCTATAGCAGTGTATTACAATTGTAAAAAATCAGAGTTTTTCCATTAAAAGAGGAATGGTGCTTTTTTATCACTTTTATGGGTGTAAGAGACATTTGTCTCTTTTGCAGTCCCTCAGGATCGCTGGGAAATGCCCAGATGAGGATTCTTAAATAAGCAGTAATTATTCCTGCTATGATGGCCATACAATTGCAGGCTCAGTAGCTGTAAATGTCTTCTCTGAAACTCCTTTTCAGCAGGGTGCTCATTTAAACCCTTTACTCTTGTCACAGCATTTAAAAATGCCTATAGATTTCTCCCTTGGCACATCATCTCTGGGTAACATGCATGTGACAACTCCAGACTTAGGGTGATTTTTCTGTACTTTTCATGTACATGCTCCCAAGTACACAACCTGCCATAGTAGAGCTTAGCAGTACTGGGTCATCAAAAAGTAGTCTCTTTGAAAACAGAGAAAACCAGCCTCAAGCATGCTCACATGAACTTGGTTTAACTTGTATCATCAGTGTCAGTTGTTGGGGTTTTATTATTATTGTGGTTGTTGTTGCTGCTATTATCATCATCATCATCCTCCTCATCATCATCATTATTACAGTCACTGTTAGTATATTCTGACAATGATAAGACAGACGATTTTTCTGCGTGCCATCTAGAATATTGTTGCAGCCTATCCCCCAGGCTGTAATTATTTGAGTCTTGGAAAACAAACAGCCTGAGATTGCTCAGCACTTAGTCTTTCATGAAATAATACTACACAGTTGTGCTTGGGAGCTGATTATCCACTTGGTTCTTTTCTTCCTTTCTACATAACTTTAGGATAATTTCCTGCCAGAGGTCCTGGTTTTCTTTATAATAAGTCATAAGCTGCTTGTTTGACTGCATGCTAAAATTAAATTCCTCTTTGTACTTGGGGCAAGAGCTGGGTATGTTCTCTAGGTCAAATTACAGTTTGAAGAATTACATCCTACCTTCTGAAATGCCAGCCATACATTCAGCTGGATATTAGTACTTATCACTTTTCAGCTTAAAATGTAACAATATTGGGAGCTTTTAAGCAGCTGCTGCTCTCCACTCTCCCTCCCCTCCAGGTGGCTGCACTTCACTGATGGGTAAAGTGATTTCTGTTTGGAGAAAAAGAAGCTTTTATAGTTTGTAAATGGTTTTAGGGTCCTTTGAGAGGGAAAGCATGGTGCAGGAATGTAAGCTATTCTGATTCTTGTTAAGAGAGAGGTACAAAACCCCATGGGAATTAGACCAAAACTAAACTCCTGTAAAAATGTCCAGGTGTGCAATCTCTCAGAGTAGGAACACTGGGCCAACAAAATGATCAGTTGTGGATTTAACTGAAAGCTCTGAAGAAAAGGAAAGAAAAGGAAAAAACTGTTAACATTTGCATCAGGGAGGGGGAATGGCGAGGAAAATGGCTGATATATAAAAGGCCCCTCTCTCAAATGTGTTTACAAAAGCAGGAAACTTGTCTGAAGTGCTGATGATATGACAAGAAACAATCCCACTTCACTGTCAGAAGCCAGTTTTCGGCGAGATCAAGTGGACTGCACTATGCCTCTCACCCAGAAAGGATCCATTAAATTGTGATCCACAGGGATTTGTTGTGCTAAAGATGTTAATCGATGTCTGATTAACTATGCATGCAAATACAGACAGCCCCCACGGCTGCTGGCTTTAAAGCCCAAGCTTTAAACTCAGCCCAGCAGCACTGGCAAGCTTTAAATCCTGTCAGCAGCACTCTGAAGAGTCTCTCTGAGATACAGCCAAGATGCATGCAGCGCATTGGGAACATTAACAAGCGGGAACTAGACTGTCCTTTCAGTACAAAATGTTTTCTTCAACTGAAAAAAAAAAAAGTAGTGAAAAAAAGTGATGTGAAATTTGAATAAACTTGTTAGATTTTAATCTGTGAGCTTAAGTCATGTTTTCCATGCTTTTCCTTAGAGAGAAGTATTCCACAATTTAAATAAAAAAGTTCCATTTCCTTGTAAAAATACTGACATGGACAACATAACCCAGAATCCTCCGACACACAGCCTCAGGCTGCCCTGGGGCTGGTGGGACAGGCACTGCTGTGGCCAGGGCCTGGCAGCACCCCCGGGACAGCGGGACACTCACTGCACGGAGGCACACCAGACTCCCAGTCTGCTGCCACAGGATGAGACCAGCTCAGCCCAAAGCCCTGCCTTGCCACCCCGAGGCCCATGGAGTGGAGCACACTTTGCATGTCTTCAGCAGGGTAGCAATGCAGAGATGTTGAGCAGGTCAGATTTAACAGGGAAACTTACTGGTGGGATTTGGAAAGGATTTAAATTACTGCTGTACAGCTACCAGGGCATTTTCAAGATGGAATGCACATGGTTTTTTTCTGATACACTTGTCTCGGTCTGCTGGAAGTGCATTAGCATGCTGTCCCTTAAAGGGATCTGACTCAAGCTTATATGGGAATTAGCTCTGGTTACTGCTCCAAGCTGCAGGTTACTACCCCTGCAGCTGAGATGGGTCTGGATGATCTAACCTGCTTCTCAGCTGCCATCATTCACAGCCCAGCTGTTCATGTTCCCTGCAATAAGCTCATTAATGGGGCTCACAGGGACACGGTGGGATGTGAACTGCGGTGCCTCACACAGCTCACTCTGCTCCTCTGCAGAAGGAATGGCAGCCGGCAGGGGAGACACGTGGTGTCAGTCAAGATGCATCCTGCCACTGCAAAATCAGGCAAGAGAGGATCAGCCAGGGCACAGGAGGGATTGGCAGGGCAGAGCCTGTCTCAAAGGCAGTCACTGATCAGTGCCATAATGCTCCTGAGAGACTCAAACCAGAGATGTAAATGCAAAAAAGAGAACTGATGAGCTCGATCCCACTCTCATGACAGGCCTTCACATGTGTGACTGAACGTGCCTTCAAGGCAACTTTTAGGCAGCTACACAGAGTAAGAGAACCTGAAAGCAATCATTTGAGAGCAGTTCAGGGGGCAAGTGCAGCTAGCAAGAAATTAGGCAAATTTGCAAGGAGATGCACAATTGTGCGGTTAGAAGAGCAAATGCTGTTCCTCAGGATGTATGACATTTCAGAAGTATTATTTATTAACTGTATGAGGCCAGGTTAAGGGTGGGGAAAAAAGGAAGCTAATTATCTGATTTGACTTAGTTCTAGCAAAGTTCGTATCAGGCTGTAGACTTTTTGTTTTGTTACTGCTCCCTGTAGCTGCATGAGTCCCACACCAGTCAGGTACTGCTGGAGTATGCTCTTGTGTTGAAATAATATTGACCCATCCCCTAAAGGTCCCATGTGTCAGAGGATGCATGAAAGAAGGAAATGAAACTTAATAAACAACCCTAACATCTGCAGGGGATTTCCACACCATCCAGGTTCCCAGGAAAGATGTTGAAAAAGACTCTCACTAGCTGAGCAGTAGCAGCAGTACCCTGACTTTGTGCTGGGCAGATGCTCTCAGAATTTGCATTGAAGAGAACCCAATTAGGACAAAAAAAAAAAAAAAAAAAAAAAAGAAAAAGAAGTTGTCAAGTGGTAGTTTAGCAAAATTTGTTCGTGGCAACATTGGCAACAGTGTTGTTCTATGTCCTCTACAGAGACCAGGTCTGGTTTGGTATGAGGAGACAAAGCTAATCAGGATCAGATTAGCCAGGGACTAAGCCTAGGTGGCATTTCTCCAGATGAGAATTCTTTTTCCTACACATAGATCAGCACTGGGTTGACAGTTCATTGGTCCAAGCTGAATATGTTAAACAGTGAAAAGTAGAGAATAATGAGAAATTTTACACACACAGAAGCCCTGGCTCTGAGTTTTAGAAAAAAATTTCTGTTTGTTTTTTTTTAAAGAGGCATTTTATCACAAAATACATCTAGTTTTAAAGGATGTAAAGGTGTTGTGAAAGTCCTTGTGCTGCAGTGGTAGCACAGCCCTCCTCTCTGTACCCAGGCACTACAGCCCAACACTTTTAATGCTCAGAGCTGCTTGCAGCATCCTGGGATCCGTCTGGCACTTGGGGCATCACTAGGAGAGGAACACATATGCTGTGTGGGATGGGGAAAAAGCAGAATTGACAGCAGAGGGCTTGTCCATGGAATCTGTACTGTTGCTGGTGGCCAAACACTAGCCAGTCTATATCTTTGCCCCTCTCTGCCCAAAATGCTCGTATGTCAAACAGGGACAGTAAGTATTTCCCTACCATGTTGAAGTCTTGCAGGTGTAAGTGAACAAATTTTTCAGAAGGAGCCATGAGGGTACTTAGAAAAACACTGCCAGTGTTATGAAAAGTCCCATGCCTTTCCACCCAGTGCAGACTTGCAGGAAGAAGCTTGCAGCCCTCCCACCAGCCACTGCTCCATCTGATGCAAATGCTCCTGCTCACAGTCAGGTGGCATGGCCACCTTGTCCTCCCTCCCTGTGTGTGGTGGTCGTGTCCTCCTTGTTTACAGTGATGTATAAACAATGAATAATAGTATAGGTAGGTTGATTATAAATTAGGCAAACTATACTAAAATTGATTTTGCATTGCAGGGGAAAAGTAAGTTATGAGGTGTTACAGTTGCAAACATTTTGGTTTACATGCTACTTCCAAGAAGACAAATATTATGCTAAATGAAAAAGAGGTGTCAACCAATCAGCTGTCCTGATGCCTGTCCCTTCCTCCAGTAGTAATAGTCCCATCGTGCTGTTTTACAAGGCAATAAGCCAGTCACCAAGTGGAGAAACCACCAGACTAAAGTTCTCCTGGTTTATGCCAGGGAGGGAACCAAATTATGGCCTTGTAAAACAGTGTGATAATGCTATTATTGTGCAGGTGCTGCAAACTGCTTAAAATAGTGTTTTGAAGAAGTTTTTCAAAATATTCTCAGGAGCTGCTCAGGAGAGAGGGTCTGTGATGTCGAGTCATGTAAAGCAAGCAGGAGACCTCAAGGCAGATTATACCTGCTCAGGAAAGGTATTTGTGAGCCAGGACCCAGTGCAATGCTGCATTCCTCATTGTTGGCTGGACCAGGATCAGTCTGGGGCTTGCCAAAACTTCCTGTGGGATTTTCAGTCCTTCCTCATCCCTTGGCATAACAGAAAACAGACATTTTGTAAGAAAACTGTTATCTCAATTTTACAAAGAAGAACTAGGGTGCCAAGAGCAAGGGTGATTTAACTACCTGGTTTTGAGCACTGATGCAAAATGTCCCATCCTGTCTTTTCTAGGCTGCCCAGGCCTCCCTGCAACATTAATGCTGAAAGGAAACATCCTGAAGCATGCTAAGATGTAAACAATGATAAAAGCAGATATACCTCCCTAGCCCAGAGATAAAAAAGGTAGTTTAGCACGAAACTCAAGAGCAGCATCTAAAAATAACAAGGTGGGGGAGCAGAGCAGTGATAGCTCAAAGGACTTCTAATTAAAGCCTTCTTGAAGGAAAAATGAAGTCTCAACCAAAAAAATGTCTGCTTGCAGCAGAAAATGTTAAATTTCCATTAGAAATAATGGAAATGTCTGCCTGACAAACCAAAACATGTGGGTCAACAGGAAGTATTCCCATTTTGGTAAAGCAGTTGACAGCATGAGGGCTGAAATGCAGTTGTCTCACGGCTCATGGGGCAGGACTGCCCAGCCATGTTCAGTCTTCTATGACACACTACAGCCAGGGATTTTTAGGGCTTACACTGTGTCTTGAAAGAAAGAAGGTTGGAATGCAGAAGAGAAAACTCAGGTCACAGAGAGAGCACATGTTAAGGTGAGAAATCTTTGCTAGCAGTAGCAGGTCAGTGGAAAATCCAGACTGTGAGCATGGCAGCTCACCAAACCTCAAGCAGAGACCTGCAAATGACACTCAGGTACTCCCTGAAATGCAGCAAACACACAAAATTCTCCAAAGCCTGGAGGCTGGGGACAAGACAGATTGAATCTGTTTCATTTATAAGTTAGCACTAACTTACTTCCTTAATCTTTGAAAGATGTGGCTTGCAAAGGAAATAAAAAAATATTAAAAAATAAATCCCAATCCTTATGTGTGGAATGCACACTTGTATCCATGACTTGTGCCTTTGTAGGCAAGCAAAACCAGAGCAGGATGGCACTGAAGCAGAGAAGAAGGCAGATTTAACTTGTCTAATACTTGTAAATAAACCAGAGAGGAAATCTCATTGCCTTTAATTCTAGGCTCTGTTTGTTTGTTGCCTCCAGTAAATTAAATTCCCAGATAAAATTACCAATGGGCATATCTGAGACTTTTTAAAATGACGTCAGTACATAAGGAATCTGGCAGACCTTCAAATAAAACAAACAGTACACAAGGAAACCTATTCATTTTAGTGGCATCCATGGATGATGATAGGGAAAGCAAAGCTCTGATGCTTAGAAGCTCAGCAACATTGTCGAAAAAGAAGGCATAAACAAGGACTAGTCACATTGTCCAAAAAAGGGTAAGAATGAAATAAGAAGCAGGATTTTGTTCAAGGCTTCAGTGTAATTATGTATTTTACATCTCTTTCAACGCAACACTTTGTTTAAGCATGGGAATGTTCTAGCAGACTTACAACAATATTTCCATACTGTACATTTATTGTAGCTGCTCATTAAGTCAAATTGCTAGCACATGAAGTCATGTGGTAAAAAAGAGGGATTCAAGACATAACATTTGCAGGATGTAAACATGAGAAGTGAAGACTTTTTCATCAAACCCTGGTTCACAGTCAAAGCAAAATTCCAATGAGCATGCAGAGGCAAGCTAAAGGGAGGGGGATTGCTATCAATTTGTGATTTTACATTCGATTAGCAAATTAAAGCTCCTGCCAGGCTGGTTGTGGTATATTTATGTGGTGCTATTCATAGAAAAAAAAAAAAGCATAATAGACAGCAAAGCTCTAAAAGTTTTTAAAAATTAGCAAGCAAAAGAAGCATTACTGCAACCAACCCTAATAAGTAACAAAGTTCTGTTGGTCTCACGCTAACAATAATCCATGTAGAGACTCCATAAAAAAAAATTGTAAAACCCAATGTAATTAAGCAACAACAACAAAAAAATAGTTGGGGTGTGAAGGAAGCTTTGGTGGTATGTTTTCCTCTTGATTTATTCTTCAGTTGTGCTACACTTGCACTGCCCCTGCTAAATTTTGTATCTCAGTGTTTCCTTAGTGCTCATTGCACACAGCTGTATTTCACAAGTTAACTAGACATGAAACTGAAAGATGTGCTGCTCATTGTCCTCCTTGCCCTTAGCAGTTTTAATCTCCCTTTGCAGAGGAACTGGAGCCCAAGTGAGTGAGTGGACACAGGAGGGCAGCATGGCCAATTTATCCACTGTGAGCATGGCAGCTTCTCTGAGGGCTAGTTACTCCCCAGGCCAGCCAGAAGTCTGCCCTTCGCAAATGCTATTGCTAAGCTTGGAACCAGCAAAGCAAGTTTTAGCCAGGTAAAGTATCAGAGGATTTGAGGAGGGGCAGGAAGAAAGGCGAACTGTGGGAACCACATAATTATGTGTGTATGTACACATATGTGTATTTTACAGAGGAATTGAGACCTGTGTAAGAGATGGAGTTAAAACTGGCAATGTAGCCCTGCTGGGGAACAACAGCTGTAGCAACACCAAGAGAAACAATAGCAGCCACCCTCCTGCATAATCCCTGGGGTGGTCAGTAGTCAGACGTTTCTCCTATTATCTCACTACAGTGTGACCAAAATATGCAGCAGTAAGGAGGCCCTTTCTATTCCCTGGTGCTTCTTATTTGTTATTCAGTACAGCAGAAGGGGGAGGCAATAACAGCTGCAGGAGCAATTGCTATGTATTAAGGTGAAATAGAGTTTCTGAGAGGTGAGTACCTATCTCTAGGTACACTATATTGGCTCAACATGGACAAATGTAGGAGTAAAAGCCAGGGGCAAAGAGGGGTTAAGTATTGAAAGGAGGCCACATTACCAAGACAGCAGTTAAAAAGAAACTGGAGACTCCCCATCACTTCCACACTGCTGGTCTGCTTGGACAGCAGCTACTGAGATCCCTGAGCCACACCATCTGGAAATCTCAAATAAGTCACACAAAAAATAAACAAGAAATAAAGGACCACCTGCCTTCCTCTGATCCAAGCAGCATCACACAAATTGTCACCCGCCTACTTTGGGCAGCCCAGCAAGGAGTACACAGGCATGCTCTAGAACCACTTGTATTTTCAGGTCTTTAGTCAAGAAAGTGTACGTTGCTGTCCTGCCTCCCTCTATTTCAGTATGTGCCTCTTCCTCTTTGGTCCCTAGCCTGCAAAGTTCATTTACCATTTTTGCAAGAGTTTCACATCAGAAGATCATGTGTTATCTCAAAAATTCAATCCCATTTTTCTTGCAAAGTAAACAATGTGTACTCTTTCCCACTACATGGTCAGTGGATTTACCAAGAAAAGGGGTGCAGATAATATGCTGATGGGCATGACAGCCTAAGGAGACTTGGATTTAATCTTGTGCTTTTCTTTAGCCTGTCACTGTCAGTCTTAGAAACCCTGGCCAGATGCTCAGGTGTTGCTTTGTGTTCATCTCTTTGTGCAGCAAAGCAGACTTGCACACCTAAACCAGCCTGGTAAGTGTGCACTGCTGGGCACATTTCCTGCTGTTCTGAATGCGGGTTTGGGCTCAGTGACCTTCACAAACCACTCCCCAAGACTGTGCTGCAATTGGCCCACCTGTATAATGACTTATTTGTGAACCACCTCAGTGTCTACTGTATCACAGCTAGGTAATTGTAATATTGCAGTCAATTTGTTTTCAGGTGGAATGACTCCATTTTAGACAGCATTTCTTTAGAGCATTGATGCATTTGTCCTTTTAATCCCTGGAACATATAAGCACAATGAATAGAAAATTTAAAAAATCCTAAAGAGTAATTTTATTAGCTGCTGAAATATATTAGGGTTCCTGGACTTTGAACTAGGAAAAATTATAATAAACCTTTCCTGAGAGTGGAATTTCTTCCTGACAGATTTTTTTCTAATGTTAGATTAAATTATCTTTGTACTGCTTTAGCTTTAGTGGTACATAAATAGCTCTTTCCTAGTCTGCCTTTATGTGAGAGGACAGTAAATAAAGCTCTCTTTTTGATCTAAGTTACTTGTTGCATGGTGATGGTTAGCCAGATGATGGCTGTTGTTGGACAAGCTCAAAAAAGAATCCAAGTCTGTGATCTTTTCTCTCATTTAAGAAGCCTAATTCTTTATGGTTGCTGTTATACCTGGAAGGCCTGTAAGGAATCACAGAGAGAGGGAGGGAAGTGGGGTTCTTGATGGAATCCTTGATGACTTTGCCTATGCTTCTTGGTTCTGCCAGCACTCTGAGTAAAGCCTTTGTGGACAAAACTGTGGTCTGTGGTCACCTAACCCTGGTGCCTCTGTACAGGCACTTACGAGAGCAAAGTGACGGCAACACTGGGCAGGTCTTCACTCACGCACCTTTCTGTGCGCCACGTCAAGGCACTGAATACCTTTTACTTCTGTTGACTTTGAAGCAACTCTGAGACTTTTTAAACAGATTTGAAGGTATATGCAATCACTGTTCCCAACACTTATCAAAATTAGGATTAGCAGGAAGCTATACTGGTAAAATATTGGACCATGGTATTTGGAAAGCTAAAGAAAATTCTGGTGGTCTGTAGACCATGATTAAGTAGTCCTAGTTCTTATGGAAATGTTGATAATATCCACAGGATTTTATCACAGGTTTGTTGTGATTTGGATTTCAGAAATTCTAGAATTTTCAAGACCAGGAGCTAAGCACGGGTTTCATGAGCTGCCTTCCCATGACAGCTGGTGGGAAGAAAACCCCCACTTAGATGAGAGTGGAATATGTGTGGGTAGCTCCATCTGCAACAACCTGGACGCTCTGGTCACTATTTGTCCTGCCAGCTAGTCAAGCAAAAAAAATTTTGTGCAGAGGCAAGAGGCAGAAATTGGTCATCTACAGACTGAACAGTGCTGAGACAACTCAGTGGGGTCTTAGCCCACCTGTCGGTGGCAGGGAACAGCCTGCCTCGGCGTAAACTCAGGAAAGTCCTCAAGCATATGTAGGAACTTTAACACCTGCACAGTCTCAAGGAAGCTGAAGAAACCATTTAGGAGCTTAAAGTATGTATGAAAGTCTGCCATTAACCAGTGAGAGTGGAATTTCTAGGATAAAACCCTGTCACAGGACCTTTACACAGAATCGAATACTGGAGGTTCCCATTCATATCGATTCTATATTATTTTATTTTTCAGTCACATATTGTTTCTGACGCTTCAGTGTTACGTTTTAAATCTAGCTTACCCTCCTTTTCAGCCTTAAATGATACCATTTTTCAGTTGGAGATGTATTTTACATGCCTTTATTTTGTACTTAGTGTTTCAAGGCAAGTTAATACTAAATCCTTCAAACATTTACTCTCCCTCTGAATAAAAGATGGTGAAAGTGCAAGTTCTAAATGGTCCCAGATTTGAAACAAGAGCTCACTTCTCTAGCTGAACGCCACCCGTGAATCAGTTGCAGGATGAATAGGAATAGGAAAAACATACACAGAAATTACCCTAAGTGCCCTGTATTTCCTCATGTTCTGCAGCTTACTTGGCTGTGCTTTAGCCTTCTCATCTTCCTTGTTGAAGACTTTATTGAAAGCTGTTCTGAGGTTGAGGGAAATCAGTTTCCCATTGTTCTAATGATTCCAGCAGGTGCTGGAACACATATAAAGACTGGTAAGAACAGAAACTTTGTCCTTTTTTTAAAGATAATTACGCGAAGACTACATAATTTCTATCAAATCAGTTGGATTACTGATATATTTTCAGGTATTTTAAAGCTTCCTTTTTTATCTTTTTAGAGATGGTGAATGTATCCAGATCCTTGGGATATATGTAACCTCTTTCTTAAAGCCTTGAGAAGCTAAATCGCTGAATCAAGTGATACGACTTGTGTCTGGGCTACTTAAATAAGACTTTGAAAATTGAGGTGCAGCCACAAACCTTAAAGAAAGAAAAAGAATGTGACTATCATTATCATATACTTTCAAACTGTTGATTCATGGCAGTTTGTGAAACTTTCAAGGCTTGATCCATTATCATTTGATTTTTGGAACTGGCTAAACCCATAATTTGTTGCCTACACTGCTGTTGTCTAGTCCTCAGTAATACTAGTCTTATGGGATCCCTAACTACTCAATCTAAACAACATCACTTAGAGTCTTTTTTGCTGGTATTAAGCATTTGTTTCTCTTCACATCTTCTCAAAGTGCCTTTCAAACTTGGTACTGAATGCCACCTCCTAGCTCTGTCAAGTGAGCAGTAGAAGCTATAGGTGAAGAGGTGGTGTGTTAAGACACATGCAATGCAGTGTTAACCAATGCAGGGAACACTTACAAAAGAAGAAAAAGAAAAAACAAACCAAACCAAAACTCCAAACAAAACCCCCCAGTAATTTGCATTAGCCAGCCATTTTATGCTGAAGTGCTGTAAAGGAGAAATGTTATCATGAGGCTCCAAGTGCCACCATTTCTTAAGGTCATACATGGAATGCAAAGGCTAAGAGCAGCGGATGGTGGCAGGTTACAGATGTACTAATTCGGATTTATTAAACCACCACAGAGAATCCATACAGGATGTTCAGGGGACAACAGAATCTAGTATCTTATTTCATCATGGATATAGTGCTTGCACAGCAGAAATTGGCCAATTCAGAATATGTATTAATTTATCAGCCACGTATCATAGCCATTTAATATTCCCAGTAATATGAAATAGTTTAATAGATTATGTTCTCATCTCCCTTGTAAAAATTCACCTGAGTAGTAGATATAGAAAGAACATGTGTCTTTATGGTTCAGTCAGTAATAGGTTACATATGGAAAGACAAACTGTTTTTATTTTCTTGACTTTCATTAAAATAATGTGATGCTCAAAAATGACATTTAATAAACAAACATTCTAGTCTATGGCTGTGACAACGAGGTTTAAAGTCTACCTGTCTTTCTCAGAAGGGTCATCACATTTTTGCTCCATCTGCATGGCTGCTAGAGAGGGTGTCTGTTTACCCTGCCCTGCAGAATGTCACCTCCAGAAGAAGATGACCTGGCTACAGCTGTGCTTCCAGCGTCAGTGCAGAAATGAGCCAAGCTCCCAGCTCAGCTACCTTGCCAGGTGGCCCAGAACATGGTGGCCCAGGTGGCATGAACATATGCCCATGTTTAAAGGGATTTTTGCTTTTCATAATGATGTGATACATGACCTCAGTGTCCATCCTCAGCCCAGGATGGAGCTTAGGACAGTCCCACAGAGGCAAATACAGCAGGAAATGCTGTCAGTGAGTACATTAACATAGAGGATGGTTTTGAGTCTGTAACAAAGAGGCAGCACACCTGGTCTGTGAGACTTCACACACTGTTACAGCAGGTAACTTAAGATCCTCTGGAGCAAAAGCAAGGCGGTCTAACCTTTGCACACTCTCAAACCAGTTAGGAACATTTCAGAGCTGTGGGTATAAAATGCATATAGAACAGAGGAAGGGGGCAAGGGAACTGAGAACAAGAGATTAACTGATTAGAAAAATATCAGAAGCAGAGACTCACATGTGAATACAATCTTTTGAAAAAAGATTTTGTTAAGGAATTATTTTCTTTTTTATAAATGGAAAATGCTTCAAATTCAAACCATGCTGAAAAGCATAACCATATGGGACAAGAGAGCAACAGCTTCACTCAAATATTTTCTTAAGAAATGAACATTCATACTCACTCCGTGCTATATCAAAATAACATTTCTGTGTATCAGCTTAATTCACAAGTGCTTTTGAAAGGGAGTCATTGTTTGTCCTTTCCTAAGCCATTTTTAGCTGAAGCCATCATTGCTCACTCTTCTTGGTAACACACAGTACGCTGGATCCTCATAAGCAGAGTATAATATCCCTTTTCTGGCAATGAAGGGGGCATTGGCCCCTCAATATTGCCTGAAGAAGGAGAAAGTGAGGACTATGTTCTGGCCATGTAATTTCAATATTTATCCATCCTTGAATTAAACATTCAAGTTTAACGTGTTAAAAAAAAGTTCAAGATCTTGCTCATAAATACTTTATTTATGGCTTTGAAAATATAAGTTGGAATGTCAGACTGAAATATGTCCTGCACTTACAATCATAAATTATACAGCACCATAAATTTACTGGACATTTTACAAATACAGATATTTTCCCTGTCCCTAAGAATTTCGGTCTAAATCAGGCATGACAAACAGAAGGCATGGCAGAGGACAACAGTTCAAGACAGGAATGGTGAGAAAAGAGTAAACATTGTCTGAAGTGATGAGTATAAAGGGACTAGAAGGAAAACATGAAGTAAAGATCTCCTTTCAGGTGCAGAGAGTTTTAATTCCCAAAGAAGGGGAAAATACATCTCTGGAGGTCTTCATTTACATGCTTACTGATAAGTTCACTTGCTGAGTTTTGAAGGTTTGATTGAAACTTGTTTACGTTTTGATTGGTAATAGATTATTATTTTAAGTAGACTTACAGAAGGACACTGAATTTACAAGTGACAGCTTTTGGCATAGTAACAAAGTTAAAAAGCTCAGCCAGGGGTGGCAGAGGATTTTGTTTGGCTTTGTGTTCTCAACTGGAAGAGCCTGTGCCAAGCACAGAGTCACGGCCATGGTGCAGAGCTGATTTCACAGGAAGTATGGAGAGAGTCAGTGGCATGTGCACAAATCTGGCTACACAGGCACCTGGCTTGTGGCAGCCTCCCAGATCTGATTCATTGCAATTTCTGGCTAGCAGAAGATCAGGGCTGATAGCACCGGGCAGCGTGGGTGTGCTGTAGGCTGGGACCCTGTACACCTCAATGGATCTGCAGAGGGCTGCCACTTGCATGGCCCCTTTTTCTACCAAGGAGTATGCTGGGGTTTTAGGACCTCTCCTGGGTTTTTTTGGGTTTTTTTTTTCTGTTAAAAGAATTTTCCCCCATACATGTTGCTAGGGGAACAAATGGCCAGATACTTAAGAAAAACAAAAGACCTGGCTGCTCTTTTTGTTTCACCTGGGTGTGAGGGCAGTCAGTCTCAGCATTCGGGAGAGAGGGAGTTTGCTTTCTTCGCCTGCTGTTCTTTCTGCTGGAGAAGCCCCGGGATCCCAAGCCTGCCTTCCCTGCCCCACTCCGAGCTGGGCCGCGGCCGCCCTGCCCCGCCGCCGCTTCGAGCTTTTGCTACGTTGTAGCCGTGCTCGCCCTGCTGCCCAGACCTCTGGGGGGGTTCCCCGTTTGGATACACCTCGTCTGCCACCCGGGATTTGTGCTCGTCCCTGCCGTTCCAGCCTGCTGTTCCCGAAGGTCCGGCTGGACACTGGGATCGGCTGCCCAGGGGTTTGTGAAGCCTTTGTTCCATCCTTCCCGGGATCCCAGGGCACCAGTGCCGCGTGCTCCCCGAGCTCGCTCCGGAGCGCCCCCTGCAGCCGCGGGGGAACCATCGCACCTGCCCTGCTCACCGGGAGCCGCCAGCGCCCCTGCCGGCTGCGAGCGGAACTGCACCCGAGGGGAAAGGGCCCGACAGCCGAGAAGGCTGGGACCGGGTTTGTGATTGTTTGCTGTTACTGCCATAGTTGTTGTTGTTTGTTTGACTTGTTATACACATCTAGATATATAATAGTAAAGAACTGTTATTCCTATTTCCCATATCTTTGCCTAAAAGGCCCTTGATTTCAAAATTATAATAACTTGGAGGGAAGGGGGTTGCATCTGCCATTCCAAGGGGGGCTCCTGCCTTCCTTAGCAGACACCTGTCTTTCAAACCGACAGAGTAGAGTGGGCTTCAGTGAGGTGGAAGATGGAGTTTGCAGTGGGATTAAGCATTCTGGACCTCAGAAAGGTGAACAATGAATACTTGGAGCTCAAGGCTGAACAAACTCTATGTGAAGTGCTTTGAAGTAATTTCTTCCCGAAATATCAGCTAAAAGCACAAGGAACTATACAAATTTTCTTAGTCTTTTCATCCTGTGCAATAACGCATCGATTTTCTCTTCTTAATAAATGCTTGGGACTGGTGAAAATCCAGAGCTATTACTCTGTAACACAGCAGCAGTGTTATAACTAAGGTACCTCATGGGAGACATTGACCAACTACAGCACCAACGGCAGTTGCACCAAGGCAGGAGGCTACTGTGGACACCTGAAACCCTCATAAAGTGCTTGTGGGAGCTCTGTAGCCATCCAAGACCACAGCTGATGGTAAGGCATGGTTGACCCCAGCATCTAAAATTACTCTAGACATCCACATTTGAGCAGCTGAATGTCTCATATGGTGTCAAACAAAAGCAAAAGAGGGTTTAAACAAAACCCACTATAACATAAGGAACTGGAGCAATACTTTACTTCAGCCAGTGTTTCCTGATTACAATGAAGCAATGACAAATCTAGATGAATTCTCAAGCTACAAAATGCCTTGTGTATCTACTAGCAGCTAAAGTTGCTGAACCTTTTGTAAAGGTCTCTTCTGCCATTATAACTACCTCAACTTTAGCCTCATTTTGTTGGTCGTTGTCAATATGTAGAGTAGTTGAGTGATGACAGAGATATAAAGCTGCCAGAAATGTACAGACCAGTCTGAGCCTTGGTGGTCCGATATGTCTCAGAGGTGCCGGACAGACATGGAGCAGGACACATGATAAGACATTGTGCAAGGAGCTCTGGCAACTGATATATTTTGTCAATATGAGAAATCGTTCACCTTTGCTGTTGGAACTGCATTTCACAGGCTGTCAACTAGGTCAAAGTGGCTTCTTCTTCCCAGAAGGACGGCTGCTCACTGCTGTCAGTATGTACGGTGGATCAGGTGTGCTGGTAGTATGGGGGACACTTACCCCTCCTAATGGCAAGGCATAGCCATTGCTCCTGCTGACCTGATTAAATGTCCACACACGCATGAAATACGCATGTAAAGGGTTCCATTCACGTTGGTGGATATATACAAAGGCAAACGGTTTCCTTCTGTGAAGAGAGACACATTGGACAATTTTTTTAGATGCACAGATTTCAGTGATACCTTGTGACATCCAGTGGGAGATCATGGCCACTTTTAGCATATACCCCTTTAAAAAATGACATCAAGTTTGCAATTACCAGCACAAACATGAGCCCTGACTGCAGATTCAGGCTACCTTCCCTTTTCTTCATCAACACCTGGTTGATGAAATCACCATTGTCCTGATTTACTATCTTAATTTGGTACAGAGACTATGCTAAAAGCTATTTCAATGGTTTATCCCCATCTCTGTCCTTTCTGTTTAGTTCTAACCAAAGGATAGGACAGATGCATTGATCTCTCACTACTGCCTGCTGGGAATGCAAAATATCCAATTTGCTAGAAGTCAGGAGGCCAAAGCATTATGGCCCCACAAATATGAATTTGCATGGAACTCTGGTTATCGTTTTCTAATTGCTGGATCCAGGTGCTGGTTCCCAAAAAGATGCACCGTGGTGCCCCTGAGCAAATCAAGGAAGAACTACGCATTACAGGAAATTCTCATCATGAATTGTACAAGAAAATTTGAAAATCTGTCATGGACAACTAAATTGCTATTCCAGAGATTTTTCAAAATGTAACAGTTACAATAGCTTTGTTTCACCTGTGACAATGTTGGTGCTACCTACAAAAAGTCTAATACTGGTTGTACTGAGGAACACGCAGATTAGAACAGGCCTCTGCTCCCTGATGTGATGAAGTGCTGAAGCAGATGTCTGATCAGCCAGTAATGCCACAGAAACTGCCTAGAACTCATCACTTTGGTTTTGCAAACTGAAATGAAGGAGGAAATTCATACAAAATCTGCTAATATGCTAAATCCTGATTCTTGAATATCTGAACTGAGCACAACAGTGCTGGATGAGGCTATCAGAGCAGCTCTTGACCTCCTACAGATGGTAGCAAAGGAACTGCTTCCATAAGGTCACAACTGAAACTTAAGTGCTGATGTCCCCACTTAGATGAGTTAAAAATATCCAGTTTGTCAGGATGAGAAAGCTTTATGGGAATGGGTTGGCTTCCACAAATTCATTAGGAAGTGTTTGGAATACACAACTTCTATTTCTCCAGTTCAGTTAACCTTTAGTTGCTCAGACTGTGACAAAGTTTATGTAACACTGTAATCTATATAGAGACAATGCTAAATAGTTACATACTATGAACATTATGTAGAATATAGGCTAATTTAATTTTCAAAGTTCCATAGAACTACAACACTGTTGCAGTGGGGATACTGCAACATACATATATCAAACCAGGAGTCCCGTGGAAAGGAAATATATATGGACAGACAGATTCTTGCTAGATGTTTCAGAGATGTTTATTTCTCCAGCCGCATGGCCGGGGCTCTGCCGAGGAACTGTTCCAGTCACGGGACCAAGGGTCCTTCTGCCCGCGCAGGGAACACAAACCAACCAATGGGAACGAGGCTGAGCAGGGGCAGGGAAACCCCGTGTCTGTGCCCTCAGGGCCCCTCTCCCAGGGCTACACGGCGGGGGAGGAGACCCCAACACAACGCTAAAGCTGAAACAATTTTTTTTAATACTACCACAGTAATCAAACCCTGTCATACTTTTGTTTAATGGGAGCATGTTAGCATTTTATTCCGTTTTGGAATAAGCTTGTCGGAGATTGAATCACGGACCCAGACCAGCAGGGAATCTGAATCGTTTATTCAAAGGAGTGAGTTGGTTTTATACACTTTTCCAAGGCACAGTATTTCCTTATAGGGTGTGACCTATCCCGTGTTGCCACATCAGCAACACACTTTCTCAGTGTCCTCCTATGGATGATCACTCGCTGTTCACCCATCCGTCAGCTCCCGGCAGGCTCCTCTCCGTAGGGCTCTGCCCTGTGACACCTCCTCCCCCAGGGTCCGGAGGAGACAAACCTCTGTGTGCCACGATGTGCTCCTTTGTGCTGCCATCTGCCTCTGCAGGCAGGTTTTACAGCTCACAACCCAATTCTACCTTATAATTCCCCACAATTCCCCATTTTCTGTTTTATACAAATAAGAATAAGTGATTAAATAGAACCTTGAGAAACAACTTAAAGTTGTCTAAAACTTCTACCATCACTCAGACTCTGCAGTGGCTGGGAGGTCCTGTTTCACAGTGAGGACTTAGAAAGTCTTTCTTAAGCAAGACTTTCACGTTTACTTTGAAAGAAGGTCCAGCTTTTCTAAGATCAAATTAGCAAGTCTAAATGACTTGATTATACTTTTAGAGCAGAAACACCTGGGTCTGATGGTATAATTCCCTAGTCAGCCAGGGCTAGGGCTCGGCCAGACCCTCAAGCCTTGACTGAGAGGGTTTCCCTAAAATACTCATAAAATTGCTTAAAAACTTTATTAATATCACTCTGCATGCAATTGAAAAATTAAGAACATACAAACTTCTTTGCAGTCTTTCGCGGGGGGCACAACCCATCCCTGCATTCCCCCTTTTCTGTTCTGACACTATGTAACACGAACATCTTTCAACTTACTAAATTCAGGAAAATGTGTAACATAACATGCTGCTTTCTTACTATGAACAGTAAAATATTTCCTTATAGGGTGTGACCTATCCCGTGTTGCCACATCCCGCATCTTAATGCTTTAAGAGGCCTCCTAGACACAGAGACTGGACAGGAGTAAAAGAATAAGGTAGGTATTTATTTGAAAGGCCTTCAAAGGTACCCCCTGTGGAGCCAGAGGCTTTTGCCAAGATGGACCCCAAGATGGACGACAGGTCACGAGTTCTTCACACCTTTATAGGTTTGGTTCATTTGTGTATCAGGGTTAATTCTCCAATTAAAGCTTCAGTTCAATGATGTAATTTGCCCTCCGCTGGCCCCCTTAGAAGCTCTTTGGATTATACTTTTTGGGCCTAGGACGGTCTGGGTGACCTTGAAATGCAGGCCCAGAGAGGCTTTGTTATGTCTACCCAGCCTCAGAGAGCAGAAAGCAACAGGCCACATGAAACTCCAGAGCCACACTCCAAGCAGCACAGGACCCGAAAAACACAAAGGCCAAGATCCAAGGCATCACTAATAAAACAACAAGCACTCACTGAGGAAAAATAAGCAAGGTAGTTATTTTCAACTGCTTAAATACTTCATTGTTTCACGGAATATATATAAATCTAGTTCTTGGAGAATCACAATTATAATAACATGAACTTTCTAAAAGGTTTCAAAAGGTAACAAGTCTAATTCCTGTTTAAAAAAATAGCTTACAAATTATAGTTATTACAGGAGCGTTTCTAACAAAAAGCAATTAGAACAATGCGGGGTATAAATCTAGGTTTTGGAAAATTACAATTATTGTGGCAACATTTTGAATAACAGAGTTCTATGGACCAGCTGCAGGAACGACATGCCTAGCTTGCAGCCATTCCCGCACAAGCTGGTGCAAATGCTGAATGCTGCAGCCTCCACACCTCTGTGAAAGGGGCTATTGGTCCACTTAGCCCTTTTTTCTAGCACAGTATCAGCTCTTGAGAGTCCACAGGGAACAGGAGCCTTGGCTGTAACAGCGCGGTCCTGCTGGCTTGCCTCTTATGCAGAGAGCCACCCGTGGCCCTTACCATGAACTGGGCGGAGCCGCAGCCCCGGCAGCTCCCAGCGCCGCTGATCCCGCCCGCCCGCGGTGTGGGGGCAGCCGCCGGGCACGGCCGCGGCGAGGCTCTGCCATGTGCTCGCCGGCGTGGCTGCTTGCCGGCACCGCCACCCCGCATGCTCTCCCCTCGCCACATCTGCTGCCACCGCTGCACTCTTGCAGAAGGCAAATGGAGAGGGAAAATGCTCTTCCCCGGCTCCAGCCACTCGCCGCAACCTGGCTCCAGCTGATGCCGCATAGTGCGGGGCGCCGCAAGGTTTTTTACGGTACCATCCGGCTTCCCTCCAGGGTCAAATGGTGGGGGGGACGAGGGCCCATTTTCTGATTCTTCTCCCATAGCCCTGACAGAATTACGGTCGCTCGCTGGCCGCACAGAAGGGCTCGGCACAGCTGCTGCGGTGGCACAAGCGGCTTTCTTTGTCTGGTCTCTGGGTGCCACATGTGCCCCAAGCGCCTTGCACACAGCCCTCCACGGACACAAAAACTCCTTCAGCGCTCCTTCTAAAGCGTCCCATGCCCAAGGATCAAAAATATTGGTACTATCTAAAGTTTAGTCACAGTCTTTTGCCCAGAAGAAGAGTCTGTTCAAATCTGTAGACTCAACTTTCCTGCCACGTTTCTTTAAAATCTGTTTTAACGTCTCTGGGACGTTCTGTTCCTGGGATACTCCATCCCCTACATCCCCCATGGCTCACCTACAACTTGTAGGGATTATCGCTGGCCAGCGTTCCTGCTTCTTGCAGCAGCACTTCAAGTCCCATGAGGCTCACCGATGGACACACAGATAGGCATATAATAAATTTCACACATGGGGCACCATTTGTCAGTGACTGACGCACGGACCCAGACCGGCAGGGAATCTGAATCATTTCTTCAAAGGAGTGAGCTGGTTTTCTACACTTTTCCAAATCACAGTTTTTCTTATAGGGCGTGACCTATCCCGTGTTGCCACATCAGCAACACACTTCGTAGGGGTCTGCCGTGCGACAACTCCTCCCCCCAGGGTTCGGTGGAGACAAGCCTCTCTGTGCTGCCATGTGCTCCTTTGTGCTGCCATCTGCCTCTGCA